>NC_060169.1:11439966-11487008 GCF_021292245.1 Micropterus dolomieu | reverse complement strand
CCTTGGTGTTTGGTTTGATAGTAATTTAAATTTCGAGCAGCACACCACAAAGCTTGTTCAATCATGTTTTTATCAACTTAGAAATATAGCAAAAATTCGATCTATGTTAACTTTTAAGGACACCGAGACCATTTTGCCTTCATCTCATCACGCCTGGATTACTGCAACAGCCTTTTCACCTGTTTAACCCAAAAATCTATTGATCGACTCCAGACTGTCCAGAACTCAGCTGCCAGGCTTTTAACCAGAACAAAGAAATATGACCACATCACCCCTATTTTAGCTTCATTACACTGGCTCCCAGTATGTTTTAGAATTGACTTTAAAATTCTATTGATCACTTTTAAAGCTCTTCATGGCCTCTCGCTTTGTTATATTTCTGAACTTTTAGTCCCATACACACCAGCACGTACCTTGAGATCCTCGGGCAGAGATCTGTTGTCTGTTCCAGACTCTCGACTGAAAACTAAAGGGGACAGAGCGTTTGCTGTCAGGGCCCCGAGGCTCTGGAACAGGCTGCCCGAGGAAATCAGGTCGGCTGAGTCAGTGAACTCTTTTAAGTCCCTTCTTAAAACATACTTTTATAGGAGAGCCTTTCCCGATCTTATTTGACTTTATTTTATTGTATTTTACTAATTTTATATTTATCTTAAATGTGTATTTTAGTCTTTTCAATGTTTTCATGCTTTTATCTTGTATTGTTTTTGTAATATTGTCTCTTGGGTATTATTGTGTTTACACTTGTTAAAGCACTTTGTAACTTGTTTTTGAAAAGTGCTCTACAAATAAAGATTATTATAATTATTATTATTATACTATTCTCTGAAAAGTTTTATACCTTCTGACCTCAATACTTTTATGTTCAAATATTTTATGTTTAGTGTAATGCACCAAGTAACCAAACAAATTCCTTGCAGGTGCAAGACTACTTGGCAATAAAGCTGATTCTGATTCTGAAAGATAAAAAAAAAAAAGATTATTGTGTATATCCACTGTAAAATTAAGCAGCAAGTGTCTGATCACTGTGAGAGTGTCATAACATCTTTTGCTTGACATTTACATGGCATTTTGTGTTTCAGGAGTAACCTTTTCCTTGTTTAAATGATTAATTTCAGGAAATTAATCATTTTCACCCTTTAAAAAAGGGCTTCTGGCTTTGTGAAAATACAATATAGGACTATATTGTATTTTCACAAAGCCAGAAGCCCTTTTTTAAAGGGTGAAAATGATTGTTTGCTTGCATAGATTTGTGCTTTCTCTCACCTGTGCAAAAATACTGTATGTGTGTAAGTGAATGAGAATCTACAGTTTGTATTTTATCCAGGCCACCCTCTCACCTAGAGGTTTCTTTTTCCACCTCTTATTCCTTTCTTTTCCTCTGCTTAACACTATAACCAATATCATTTCTTGTGCTGTAGGCGGTCTTATCTCGCCTCCACATAATGACTCTGGACCCCACGACACCTTTCATTTGCTATCACATACAATTAAAGCACGCAAAATTTCCTGGCAGCTCTTGACAAACCACAGAGATAAACTGAATTTAGAGATGTTCTTTCTGCGTGGCATATTACATCCTGCTGGTTTACTGGTCATTGTTATTTCTGTGTTTGTATCTGTAATGCCTGTGTGGAAGAAATATTTCAATTCATCACCTGTAAGGGGTCTTTCATGGATCCTTTCGATGCTTGAGTGCCTGCTGATGGCTTGTCATCCTTTTTTCATCTCTGATACCTGTGAAGTTCCATTATCCTGAGGCGGCCGAGGGTCCATTGAGACATCACTTTCTACACGAACCCCCTTGGGTAATTGCAGGATGTGGAGCCACCAGGAGATCAGGTAAATTCGACTAGTCAGCCTGTGAAAACACCACATCTCAGAGCCCTCACAGGAGCAAAACCTGGCTCACACCTATGAATACTGCATTAAACTGCTGTTTTACTGCATGGGTGATAGTTTCAAATGACTAGATCTAAACTGAGCTCAGATTCTCAGCATGCCGTTTTAATGCACAGTCTAAAGGGGAAAAGCAAAACAGGATAGTTAAAAGGCTATATGGATCAGTAAAACAAATTACATAAAACACTTCATGTTTACTATGGCCGGGAGATCAAGTGGCTGTTCCCCACCAAAAAATAAAGCTATCTGTCCATCAGAAAACTGTAAATCACAGAGCTATTTTCTCATGTTTGTCATTGTTAGGCATATTGGTAATGTAGCCTATAGTGCAAGGCATAACAGCATTTTAACCTGGATTTTGATGGGAACTTTAAGTAGACATACTTAAATTAGAATATGTTTTAGAAAATGATAAACTCTTTCATGTATAAAGAGTGGAACAGAGAATATAAAACAATCCTTAAAACCAGAAAGATACATAGGTCATCAATAATAAAAGTAAATGCAAGACTTTACACAAGACAAAACATTAAGGATAACCCATTTTAAACATTAGAAATAATTCTCAAATTGACCACTTTCTGTCATACTTCATGTCATTTTCTTATTTTCTCTCTTATAGTCAACACCACAAACACACATAGTCTATTGATTGTTCTTTAATGGTGCATGTTGTGCACTATTACGCGCGCTGGCACCCCCACGCTCAAAACAGGGAGGAGGACATGCACACAACTCCAAGTTGGACACAAAATTGTAACCGCAGTCGTTTTGCTTTCTCTCTAAACCCCCAAAGGACCTGAGCGTATTTCTCAGAGTTTTAACTTGTATTAAAAAGTATAACACTTTAGTAGTCAGTTGGATTAACGGTGGGAGAGATGGAGCATCTGTACCCAAACGACGCGTAGCTCAACGTCACTGCTCTCCAAAGCTCGGCACGGACGATGTGGTTCACCGGCGTGGCCATCGCTTCAGTTTATGGCGTAATCAGTGTGTTGGGGCTAATCGGAAACATCACGCTCATCAAGACGTTTTGCTCTGCCAAATCCCTCCGCAATGTGCCGAATCTCTTCATGTCGAGTCTTGCGCTGGGGGACGTTTTACTGCTGGTGACCTGCGCTCCGGTGGATGCGAGCCGCTACCTGTCAGAGGAGTGGCTGTTCGGGAGAGTGGGCTGTAAAGTCATCCCCTTCATTCAGCTCACCTCGGTTGGGGTGTCTGTGTTCACTCTCACTGCCCTCTCTGCTGACAGGTAGGCAACGGTCTTTGTTGTTAAAATCATCATTGGCCCTATAATCAGTAAGCTACAACTTTAAAAATAGCCATCATAGCAGGAAGTTTTCCAAAGGTAATCTTGTTTTTGTCTTTATAAAATAGATAACTACACGCCGTATGTAGGCTACAATACTGATGTTTTACTATTATAATGGAGAGCAAAAATGTAATCTCTTATATTGGTCAGGGGCTCTTTTCTGCGCACGAGATAACTTTGTTCGTCTGTTTAAAGGTGTTGACATGTGTAAAACTCAAGGTAATCACTTGCAACAGTGTCAATCGTCAATTACTGCTGTCATTTAATAATTTCAAAGTTTTTGTTGTCAAATGACATATAGACGACTTTTGGATGTTCAGGTGACAAAAAATCTGTCAAAGTCTGGAGTAGATGCTTCACATCAAAATCAGTTGACAACTTCTACAATGTTTGTGTGCGATTAAAACAGCCTTTATGTTTCAGGGATATTTGATATATTGCAGGATGCATCTGTTTAAAACCAGAGGTAGAGAACAATCTGGATCACCTCACTAAACAGGCAAAAACTCCACTTGTGTGTGTGTGTGTGGGTGTGCGTGAGCCTGCATGAGGGAATGTCCAAGGTAAAAATAACCCTGATGATGTCATCATGGTGTGGAGTTAGATATCAGCCTTTACCAGACAGAGAGAGAGAAGTCATGTGACATAAGTCAGAACGCTATTTAACTTAAATCTCGGTTTCATGCGGGAGTTGAGTGCAAGTCTCCTGTGTGAAAGTCCCGAGTTTGACTCATCTACCCATCCATCCATCCATCCACCTCCTTATGCGGACTTTCTTGCTTTTTATACTACATCACCTGACTGCTATGATGATACAGCCACTAGAGGTCGCTAACAAAAAAATTAGTAGGCAGATATTAAGCAGCTTGAACAAATAACATACATGGTCGTTTTTTCTGGTGATGACATGTTGCCCCTTTCTCTTACCTACCTACCTTTTATCTCTGTCAATCATTCACAGTTAAAGGTTGGAAGAAAAACATATTAAAAACGAAGTTGAAATTTCAAACTACTTACAAACCACCTAAGCTTCTAAGCTTAGTCATTACAGCCACTCGTCCAAAGAAAGAAATTCAGCCATTGCCACAGTATTTGTCAGCTGGTTACTTGGCTCACACTGTGAAATAATAGGAGTAGGGGTGGAGGAAATTATCTACAGGGCTAAGCTGTTCTAAGTTTATTTGGTTGGAAAGCTTCTCTGTGTATCATTGGTAATCAATAATTTTAATTGCATGGTGCAGCACCAGGAAGGTGCTCAACATGTGGGCGAGGGTTGATGTATCAGAGATGAAATGGCTGCTGGAGAGGTGAGTGTTGATGGGTTTTTCACAAACATTTGTTAGTACCACACACGCTCCAAACCTTCACCACTTGTTAACTTAAGATCTTTAATGTGCTTTGTCATGTGGCAGGATCATAGAGGAAGAACATTTACATTTACTCACTTGGCAGACGCTTTTATCCAAAATGACTTACATTTGATGAACAACATACAAGCATCAACAGAGCATCAACTACAGATCTACAACTGACAATACATACTAGTAAGAGCTAACAGTACATATCACATCAATGGGGTAGATACCTAGGGAAGGAAGTAAGAGTTAACAAAAAGTTCAATCAATACAAGATCTTTGTAGGGGATAGAAGAAGAAGAGCACAGGAAGTGCATGTTAGAGGTTAGGAGTTAGAGGTGTTATAAGAGGAAGTGTTCTCGGAAGAGATGAGTTTTCAAGAGCTTCTTGAAGTTAGAGAGGGACGCCCCTGCTCTGATGGCGTGTGGTAGCTCGTTCCACCATCGTGGTGTCACAGATGATAATAGCCGGGACTGGGATTGCTTTGTGTGAAGGGATGGCAGAGCCAGGCGGCGTTCATTGGAGGAGCGTAGCGCCGTTACTGTTTCCCTAATTGTTTGCCAAATTCATGTAGGTTTGGCATCTTTGGAATAACTTCCAGGACTCTTGAAGGCATTGTCATCTGCAATCAATTTTAACACAACCTATCAACTTTAAGACATTCTACAAAATTTGACCAAGTATACTGTCATATGTCAATTTGTTACCATGTCATTAGCACTATTTCCAAAACTAGTATTGTTTACACATATTATTCTACCATATTTTCAGAACTTTGAAAAAATCTCAAAAATAGTGAAACATCATGCGAATATCATTTTTTAAATAAAACATATAATGGAATAGCATAGATAAATATAGGTTAAATAGGCTATATGATATTACAGTGAATGTTCATATGTTTATATATATTTCATAAAAAATTATAAATCTATTATCTTAGCATAACTACTGAGTGCTAGAGATGGCTCAATTATGTTGAGTTAAAGCTGGTTTAGACAGTTTATTTCAGAAGCAATCTTTGTTATATTTGTTATATTTGTCATTCTGCACAAACAGTGTTGAGTGGTACAATTGTCAGACCTACAGAGTCATGATTGTGTTGTGCAATTCAGTTCTAGGAAGTCTAGGTAATCAAGGTAATGATTTCAATTGAGTACGGCTCTTATAAATTACTACTCTGAGTAAATAGAAATATAATAAAATTAAATAGACAGTGAAGTTGAAGTGATCAAAGAAAAAAGTACTTGACTATGTTCTGTATAACATGGCTGTTCATTTCATTGGCTCAAAGATTTTAATAATCATTACTTCCTTCAAATATTCAAAAAAAAACCCAGATTGATATTAACTCATAGATGAGGCTTGTTTTGATTGCCCCTAATTTTCTATAGTACTTCCTGAAGTTTAACAGGGGTAATGCTTTTACCCCAATGCTTAATAGATCAGCTGTAAGACAGTATTAAGAACAGCTTTTGGGTTGCCAGATAGCAAAAAATATATATCTGGCTGGCGTTTACTTTCCTCTGGCATTATACTTGCTTTGTTCTTTTTCTTGTAGTTGATTTTGATTTTTAAATTGATGCAGGATGATCCCTCCAATGGACCATTTGAACACAGACCTTCTGGAAAAAGAGCTGCAGAACACCTCGGCCAGAATTAATTTATTTACAACCCCTACCATGCACATTTCACTTCTGCTGTGCTGTTCTCGCTTTGTTAGACCAGCTATAATCAATATTTATATTATGTATAGATCACGTGACTACTTGTATGTAAATGGGTTGTTCATAGTGATGAACTTATCTTCAACTCAGCTAACACTGAAAAAAACAAAAACAAATACTGTACACTGTGTGCACCTAGTGAACAAAGTGTGATATTAGATAGCAATATATTTCCCTCAGGAGATGGTTGAGACCAAAAACAAGCCTAAAATGAGAGTGAATATTGAACTTACATTTACCAGGAATCCAGACAAGAAAGAATGATGATGTTGCTCTGTATCTGCTGGACTTGTAAAAGGGCAAATGTTTGCTAACAAGTTGACCATTTCAACTAAAACCACTACTTGTAAGGGGCCAAAACATCTGTTATTATAGGTTCAAGTGCTGAATGCAACAAATGTGTGTTGATGAGTCATCAACATCTATCTATCAGGTACAGGGCCATTGTGAAGCCCCTGGACATCCAAACTTCAAGCACCACTACCAGCATTGTCCTGCGGGCGGCGCTCATCTGGTTCTTCTCCCTGGTCCTGGCCATCCCCGAGGCCATCTTCTCTGACCTCCACACCTTCAACATCACCTCCACTAATGAGAGCTTCGTCACCTGCGCCCCTTATCCCCATGCTGGGGAATTACACCCTAAAATCCACTCCATGGCTTCCTTCCTCATTTTCTACGTCATTCCCCTGCTGGTCATATCTGTGTACTACACCTTCATTGCCCTGAACCTGATGAGGAGCGCCTCAAACCTTCCTGTGGAGGGGAATGTGCATGCAAGACAACAGGCCAGTATTAAAACATTATCAGGGCCGTATTCCAATTTATAACATGCTGACATCAACACGTGCCCTACCCCTCAGGAAAAATGTTTTAATTTTTTGAATTATATATGTGGATTTCTTCAGACTAAAAATTGGTGAGAAAACACACATTGTTTTGTTTATTCATTTATTGGTTGGCCTAAAATTAGTCAAAATTTCAAGTTCATTTCAAAATGATGAGTATTTTTACTTTTGATACTTTATTACATTACACACTTTAATACATTTTGCTGATGATACTTTTACTTAATGCGTGACTTTGTAACAGATTATTTTTAATATTGGAGAAACTAGCAGGATACAGCTAGATTTTCAAAGTATCCAACTAATAAAAACCCACCTCCTCCCTTCAGGCCTCTCTCCAAAGCCACTTGCCCACAACACATTATCATGCACAGTTAGTGCACGGCCAGAGTGTGCACAGGTAGACAGGCCTGTCAATCATTTGTGTCAGAGCATTTGATATATTGGTTGCTGCTGGGATGTAAAGACAATTAGAACAAATATAACAAAAAATACTTCAGAAATAAATTGCCTAACCCAGCTTTCAGTAAAATAACTGAATAATTCTTCCACCACCGGCACAAATACAATTGAACATACAGTTTTTTGGATGTGTTTAATGTTTAATAAACATTAATGTCTGTTATACAACAGCAGTGCTCTTTGGTTTTGACTTTTTTTTCTATGACCAACAGGTTGAATCAAGAAAGCGCTTGGCCAAGACAGTGTTGGTATTTGTTGGGCTCTTTGCAGTATGCTGGCTTCCCAGTCACGTCATTTACTTATATCGCTCCTATCACTACTCCCAGGTAGAGAAAAGCCTGTTTATTTGTTTGTATACACTAACTCACAGTCACAATCTGAATCTTTATTTGTTGTTTGTTGTTAAGTGTTATTCTTCTACATTTTACATTTTGTATTTATTTTATATATTTAAATCTGTTTATTTCATACCATCTGTCTATTCCATATTTAAATATTTCTACATTTATTTATGTCAGCTGTATGTTTGTCTACGTGCAGCACCTTATCTCCAAAGCAAATTCCTCGTACGTGTAAAAAACGACTTGGCAATAAAGCTCTTTCTGATTTTGATTCTGATTGTGATTTATTTGTTTATTTAACAAACAAATTGATTCATATTTGGAATTATAAGTTGACTGAATTCACAGCTGGATGTAAACATTTATGCAGTTTATTGTATTTAGTTGTTACTGTCATTTGTATTCGTCATATGTATATGTATAAGTTTAGCTGCCTAAAAAAATACAAGATACTAAAGGATATTTGTAACATTACATTCCAGCTACCTAAATGAATTAAGCATTCATTAGCTGTGTAAGTGTTAATGGTCAAGTTGGAAATGCATAGTGGAGTCAGAATTTTACTCATCATATAATGAACGATTTGTCTTTAACAAATGGAGGTTGTGTAGATAACGGGAAAGATAAAGAGGTCTAGAGGAATTTAAATTACATCTGGAGTGTCTGATCAAATAACGAAAAAGCTATTGATGAAAAAACAGGTCATAAATATCACGAGTTTTGTTAGCTCCGGTTTTATTTTAAAGTTGTCTGCCTCTGGTGTTGTTGTCTGAACTTTGCTTCTTGTCTGTGCTGATTGTCTTGAGTGTTTCCGCCTGTGTCAATCACCGTGCCCTCTCTGTCCTGTTTATAAGTCTGCGTATTCTTATTGTTGATTGTCAATCGCCCACGTTCTATAGTCAAGTGGCCCTGCCTGGCGTCTGTGTTTCCTGCCTGTGTTTTGGATTATGGATTGCCTGCCCATTGGATTTGTTTGCTTTTGTTGGACTGCTTGCCTGGTATGACCCTTGCCTGCCTCAACTCCGAGTAAGCTTGATCGCCTTTTGTTTTTCCAGTTAAATAAACATCACTAACTGTACATGCTTGGCCTTAGTGTCTGTGTTTGGGTTTCCTGTGTCTGTGCTTGGCTAAACCTGTCAATAATAGGTTTTTGGTATATATTGAATTATTTGTTTAAAAAAAGATGTGTGCATTTAATAGAAGGCAGTTTAGATGAAAATTTAATGTCTGGACAACTCTATTTGTCTGTCTCTCCATTGTATTAACCATTTTTCTCAACCCCCCACCCCTACCAGGTGGACACTTCCCTGGTACACTTTGTGTGCAGTGTTGTAGCTCGTATCCTGGCCTTCACCAACTCCTGCCTCAACCCCTTTGCCCTTTATCTGCTGAGCAAGACCTTCCAGAAGCAGTTTAACCAGCAGCTGTGTTGTTGTTGTCGTATGATCCTTAAACACTCCTCGCAGAGCCTGACACATTATAATACCCGTGTGACCTCTGTCCGCAGCACACATCACTCCATAGCCAGTCTAAGCATGATGAATGGCAGACGGGTCCATCAGGAGGATTGTGTGTAAGGGAAGTGTATTTGTTTACAAAACACTGTGATCATAACAACCTTGCATAAAGATATATAGTTGAATTGTTGTTTGGGGACTTGGGACAGACATTTTTATGATGATTATAAAAAGAACTGCCAGAATCAAAGCAGAATACCCTGATATATATCCTGACACTGACTGATTAGTATTGGTCAAACTCCAAAAACACTGAACCCCATGTCCTAGAAAATTAATTTACACATATAATACTAATTTGCTTTCCTGATTACATCTTGATGGTAATTGCTGTCTAGATTATGTTCACAGGCCACCTTATTTTCCAGTGAACAAGGTGTCATATTTCTGTACCACATGGTTGTGATAAGGCACCACGTGTCCCGTGTGTGTAGATTTAGGCAACAAACACACTTTGGTTAAGGTTAGGGAAAGATGGAGGTTTCCAGTCATGTCTTGTGATTCAAGTTGCTCAGGACTTCTGTTAAAACCAAGTGTTAAACCAAGACTACAATCTTCCTCCAAGCTTAACAATGGTGAAAATAGCAAAAGACAGCTAGATTTTGAAAGTATCTAAACCAAAAAAAAAATCCTCCATTCAGACCTCCCTCCAACGCCACTTCCCCGTAACACATTTTCATGTGCAGTGAGTGCACGGGCAGAGTGCGTGCAGATAGGTAGGTTGACAGGTAGTAGGTAGGTTGAGTGGTAGGTAGGCCAGCCAGTCATTTCATTCTGCTCAAAGCATTTGATTTATTGATTGCTGACTAAACCTGAAAGAAATCATCAGGGCAATTTTTTGAGATTTGGCAAAGCTCCTCCAGAACAATCAACTGTTGTCACAGGCTGAGTAGTCGTCCCCATGACAACTTAACTGCCCACCCTGTGTAGAACTTGTGGACTATCCCTTTGAGGGTACCACTCAAGCATACAAATTCTGACACAAGTGCATAATTGGGATAGATTTTTTCTTCTGTGAACAATAATCATCTCTAATGAAGCTACACATAGAGTATTTAAGGAAGTGAAAGACATAGTTTTTGTAGAAACCAGCATTAGTCTTTGGAAAAGGCAGAATTGGAGCGAGTCACCCCTTTAGTACCAAGACAATACCACTTCAAGGATAGTAAAATAACTTTTATATGATAAAGACAATGATGTTGCCAAAAGTTAAAAGTTTCATCAGTGGGTTCTAATGTGTGGTATAATTTTATATTGGTGTATAATATTGATGGATGATATTCTGCCTGTGCCCTGTTTCTGTATGTGTCTAATATTTCAAAATGTTAGATGCTGTGATAACTGTGAAATCTGAACTGTACCAGATGTGTATTTTAAATATTAGTTGTCCTCTGGTTACAGAATGTTTATTGAGCTGTGTTGTACAGTGTGAAAAATGGACAGTGAACGTAAATGCATGTATTAGAAATCACATTTGTAATTTGTTATGAGAATGTGTGTTTATATTTTTTAAAGTTGTGTGTGTGTGTTGACACAGTTTACATGCAGTTCTCAAGGAAATTAAATTGGCAGAGCATCAATGTTTAGTTTAAACGTATTGCACCATGCATTTCTCTTCACCGACAGAAGAAAAACTATATAAAATGTCAAATAAGTGTGTAGTATATCCCTTTCTTTAATATATTGCATAGTGAAAGTGGATCCTCATATGCATCTTTGTACTGTGGTTATCTTTAGACTCTTAGTCCTGTTGACTATGTATATACCACAGTGTTTCTGCACCACTGCATTCACTGGACATGATTATTCTACACTGTCACATGCTAGATTTACAGTCACTATATCACACTGCAATGTCCTAATTTGGTGTTTCACAGAGGGAGAGGAACATGCCCAGGTTGTGATGAGTGGGTGCATAATTCAGTCTGGATAGTGTTTGTTTAATTGTGGTGTAAGCTCCTTGCCAAATGTCTGTCCTGCGTGGTCTCAACCGTCTACTTAACATGTCATCTTTATGGTCAGGCTCATTCCGTTGAAAGTGTGGACTGTAAATAAGGATTACTTACTATCTTTTCATTTAAGGAATGAAGGACACACACATTAAGACTAATAAAAGCACATTAACACGTGTTTGAAATTCCTTTCAAAAATTCCTACAGGAATCCTGCAAAAAAATTTAAAGGTTACTTTATTTTTTCATTCATAATAAAGGAATTCTGTAGGAATTAACACAGAATTCAGTATACATCCTACAAGAAGATTAATCCCGCATAATTGCTCTTGACGTCATGCAGGAATTATTTTGCTTTGATTGCTTTGATAGTCTCTGCATGATGCCAGAAATAATTACAACAGAAAATATAACAAGTACATCAAGTATAATGATTTCTGTAATCAATCAAATTCATTAAGTGTCTACAGATCCCCTCCAGTCATGTTTTAAGATATATATAGAACGATGTTAAAGCAATAAAACAGGATTATTGTGTTATTTATGGTGGTATTTATGGTGTTTTACCATGTGTGACCAGTACATACAGTTTGGTCTCAGTCAGTCAGTTCAGTCTCATCCTTCTATTGAAACACAGATATTTAAAAGTTTTCCTCATAGACATCTCTCAGTGAACAGGGCCTTAAGATTCAGTCTCAACAGGAGGAAAGAAAGTAAAAGCAAAAACACTTCCAGCCCTCCTGAACCCCTCACACAGTCACTTTAAAGGTCAGTGTTGTGCATAGGTGTTCTGCCTGTTCACTGAGCACAGTATTGATCCATATGTGGTTGGTGGCCTTGTTACATTTGTGTACCAGGCTAGGAAGCATCCATCCATCTACCCATTTGTTATACAGTCAGCCCAAGCCCAGCTAACACTAGGCGAGAGGCGGGTTACACACACCACAGCTTACCAGTCAATCCCAGGGCTGACACATACGGATACGGAGAACCATTCACACCTCCGCTTGCCCCATATAAAAGCAACCAAATGTAAAGTCTCAGAAGCATGAAAGGACATCAGAGGAATGAAATGTCATGATGTTTATTGTAAATTTAGAGAGCAACATATAACATAAACAACTTCCCATACTAATGGTCTCATTTCCATTTCAGATGGAAATATTAAGTTAATATCTTAGCTGTTTTTAGGTCTTCTGGGTTACATATTTTACACATTAGAAGAAATCCATCCAACAACCTTTATTTCAATATAATTTGAATTCAAACAGATTTTTACTACCCTCTTTAATTTATTTAGAAACACTAAATAAATATGAACAACAATTAAAGTAATTATAAGAATTCTTTTTGTTAATTTCTGAGGATTTTGTACTCAGGAACTTTCAGATAATGCCTGCGTTGGACTAAATTTTCACTCTTTCATTTTGATGTTTTGTATGTTCAATTGCACTATGTAAAAGTAGTATTAGAAAAGATGAGATGATTACATTAAGGACAAAGAGTAACAGGCTTGAATAATGCAAAGTTAATAAGATAAAATGCCTGTGGTATATTCATTTTCTTTGTTACATAACATTATTGTTATTTGGCGGCTTAGAAGAAAATTTTATGATCTGCAGACCTTAATAGGTTTGTTGCTGTTGGTTGGAATGAAAAAAGAAGAATTCCTTAAAGAAATCCATTTCATGATAAAGCACATACTATTTTCATTTCACTGCTGCTTTGGGGTAAAAATTACAGATGTCTTTTGTGCAATTTAATGCCCTATAATATGCAACTGTGTGTTCCTGACTTCCTGAGATATGGCTATTTCTGGCTATTTTGCACACCTTGGAGACAACCACTTAAACTCCTCTTGGGTTCTTACATCCTCTGCAAACATTACTGTTTTTTCAGACTGGGCTTCAGTGAGCCCAATTGTATTTATATGTGATTATGTTAATGCCCGTAGTAGCCATTAAATATGCAGTGAGACCATTTTTAAAACTTGACCTGACTGTATTAAAATTACATTTTGTGACTCAATACATATTCCTGCCAATGGCTTCACGCTATTCCACTGATCTACAGGTGGTGGTAACACACTAAGATAAGATCCAATGTGCCAACAAAGGCAAGGAAGAAGACTGCAATCTAGGATTTAAAATACATCTAAAAATTGGCTTTGCAAATGTATTGATAGGAAGGAAATCATTTTAACATGATTGAACGCATTTTGTTGAGTAACACTGAATGTAAACTGAATTTGTTTATAAAAAAACTCCACAGGGTATCTTTAATAGATTGCTGCCTCCATTAAGTACTTTATTTCTGTTTATGGAGATCAAGTCTCATATTGTAGATTAACCTCTGAGTCTCATATTTATGTCATATGTTCAATTAATGCCTGCTTGTTTTCCCCCTTCAATAAAATGAATAAGTGCAAGCCAAAGAAACATGAATTTAATCTATTAAATTGGGATTTTAATCTTTAGCATTTTGGAAATTATAAACGCAGGGATGGATTGTTTGTTGTTGTCTACACTCCAAGTAACAGCAAGGAGCAGTGAGAAAACAGGAGTACACAAACAGTGCAGCAAGGGGGAGACAAAACTCCTTGTAACTACAGGCCTGTTCAGCATTTTTTAACATCACATAATCTCAGATACTGACCAAAATTTAAACTGTAATAGTAATAATATGTTTGTTTTATTCCCACTAGGACAGATGAGTAGTTAAAGCTCAATCCCAGGAGGTGACAGACACTTTTTATTCTGACCTTGTTAATGGCCTGTGCGGCTCCCCAAGGCAGGGTGGGGCTGTCATGACAGAGGAGGACTTTAATGTTTGCATTTTATTGATCAGCAGCACTGCCAGGGGAAAAAAGGAAGGAATACCAGACTGGAAATCAATACATTCACCAAGCAACAACAGTAAATGAAGCACATTTACAAACAACACACCTGTTTTATGTGAAGCTGTGTTTACAGTCTACTCGGTCTTCAAAAAAGCTGCGTAGTTCCTCCTGCAGGTCTTCAAACATTGTTAGAGAAGATGGAGCTTCACCTGAAAGCTCAAATACTTAAAATATAACATATCAAATACAAAACACATAGAGGCGTAGATTTCTATCTTCTCTGCCACCATCTGGCTAACAAAAGATTTTCATGTATTGAATTGATAGCAATACAGCAGCAAAACAGCTGCTTCTACAATGTCTATGAAAAGTACATAAAAGTATATTTAATTGTCTTAAATCAACAGGAAGGAAATCCTTTAAGTGAAAACAGATCTCTACAAAGTGATCTCAATTAATGACAAATACGATATGCAAAATGCTTGTTTGAAACAGTATTCACACCTTCAAGTCAGTGTTTCGTCATGCACCTTGGCAGCAGTTACAGCCTTGAGTCTGTTTGGATAGGTCTCTATCAGCTTTGCACATGTGGACACTGCAATTTTCCCTGTTCTTCTTTGCTACTCCAGCTCTGTCAGGTTGCATGAGGATCATGAATGAACAGCCACAGTCCAACCACATTATTCTTAATTGAGACATGGATTCTGACTCAGCAGCCACTTGAAAACATTGACACTGTTGTTTTTAAGGCATTTCTTGTTTGGCTTTGTCGTTATACTTGGAATCATTGTCTTGCTGAAAAAGAAATCGCAGAGTTCTTGCAGACTGCATCACATTTTACTCCATATTTTGGTGTATTTATTTCAATTTCTACCGTCCACAAGCCCTCCAGACCACTTACTCACAGGCGATCTCCTGATTTAATCATGTGGCTGCACCAACGATGACCAGCAATGTCCTGTTAAAGGGAGTGAATAATTAGGCAAACAACTGTTTTGTGTTTTACATTTGTAATCAATTTAAATTCTCTCTGGGTCTCTGTAAATAATATTACAAAGAGCTCTATGAAAGGTTTAGTGAGATAACTTCTGTTATGAATTGGCGCTGTGTAAATAAAATTGAATTGAATTGAATTAAATCACTTTGTAGAAATCTGGCTTTACTTTGACATTAAATTATATTTTTCTGTTGGATCAGAGTCACAAAAGCCACATTTACATAATTTAACATTAACGTTTGATTCAATAATAAAACAATAAATAAAACATGAAAACAGGGAGGGTTAAAACATTCCATAGACTGTATGAAGAATAACAAACAGTAGAATATTGGTGAAAAGTCCATCAGAAGTTAAATAAATCAAAGCAAGTTCAAATTATAAAAATAATCCTTTAATGTAAACTACATATTCAGTGCACAAAGAACACATGTACAAATCATACACTTTATACATTGATTGAAACATAAAGTAGGCTTGTTAAAGAAATCAATGAACATGGTCATGTGAGTTAATATTATCTTAATTAGTTAAAGTGATCAGCATAAATAGGACTGTAAATAAATTATAAGCCTTTTTTCTCTGCCTCCAAACATACTTGGCGAGCAGGTTGTCCTAATGTATTCCCCCCTGGACTTCTACTTGGGCTATTTGCATCTGTAAATAAAAGAAAGAACATTTAGAATTGTAAAATATACATGAATTCAGACACTAGAGAGCTCAGAAAGTACCGCTCTGCCAGCCTTCACCCTGGATGAAGCTGAACTCAGCACAAGTTGTAGAAACTGATCACTTTGTTTATTCAGTTCATCGTGCATGTCTAAGTAGCTGCTGGGAACTTTCATGTACCTTATACTGGATCCTCTTATTTTTCTTCCTCTCCCTTTTCCTATTTCCCAGCACCTGTTTAATAATAAACTTAACAAATTTCCATTTTACTTGTTAACACGGGCATGTCAAAGTGTGTCTTTTGTAAGTCTAATGCCAATGTTAAGTACAGACTAGAGCATTTAAAAAAGTGGTAACAAACAGGTTCTTTGTGGCTTACCTGCAGGAGGCTTTATCGAAATGTTGATGCTTGTAGGCACAGATGGAAGTGTTGAGTTGACAGCGATGGGCTGGTCTTGGTTGGAGAGTTGGCACAGGTCTAGGAGGACAGTCACAGCGCTCCACGTCTATCTCACAGTCTGGCATCCATGCACTGAGTGGTAAGTCTAAGCAGGAGGTATTAATGGTGCATTTCAGGCACAAAGACAGGATAAATAAAATAAATTACTTTTCATCTTGCCAGGTAAAATCCATATGATAATATAAATCAGTTTGGCAATGCCTTGACAATGAAATTATTGTCTGTTTACGGTGTTGAACATCGTAATTCAGTAATGCTAACTTTTGCTAATTAGCACTACACACAAAGTACAACTGAGGCAGATAGCGATGTCGTTAGTTTTACAGGCATTTGGTCATAAACCAAAAATTATTAGGATACATCCTCAAGAAACTATGAATGTCTGTTCCAAATTTTGTGCTAATCCATCCCATATTTCCTGGGGTGCATGTTTTAAGTACAGTTGGCGCACATAAAAATGAACACTAACAATCTTTTGTGCACTTTTTTATAAAGCTGGTTCATTTACTTGCACAGACACACACACACACACACACACACACACACACACCTGGTGTACTGGAAGGGTAAGGTATGCATCTGTCAGTTGAACAATCCCAAATCAACCCATTGGCACAAAGTCTCCTGAAGTCATCTGCCTCAGACAGCTGGCCCGTCGGAGAGCAGCTGCCAATGAACCACATAAAGAAAAGAAATCATACCAAATTCAGTTGAGAAATAAGATTGACAAAGGTTTTGGACTTACCCGCTGCTGCTGTAAGGTTGAGCATTACGTCGTATTATGGCAGGCTCCATGCACCCGCACTCTGTATGATTAGCCACTTTTATTAGCACAGGTTCTGGTACAAACTTGAATGGGATGACACTAAGAACCTGCAATGCACACACACACACACACACACACACACACACACACAGTCATTGGTGTATTGTGTGTGGAGTTTTTGACCCCTGAAAACTAGTGGTACTTTTGCAATACTTAAACTTCCTAAAAGATCTAAATCTCCACGTATCATCTCAGATTTTGGTCACTCACAGTTTTATTCACATAAACAGTAGTTGTGTTTCTGCATGTGATCCCCTCTTGATTGCAGCAGCCACTGCACCTGTCAGTAAGAAAACAAATTCACATCTGGGTAAAGTGATTTGCATGGCAAACAACTATCCAGCTCCACTGAAAGTCCCATACAGCTGTAACTGATAGGAGTGTTAAAGGAATAGTTAGACATGCCCATTTGCTTTCTGAAATGAGAAGCTCAACACCATGCTCATGCCTGTAGAATAAATTTATAGCTACAGACAGCAGATTAGTTAGCTTAGCACGGCTAGCATGGCTCTGTCCAAAGGTAAGAAAATCATCCTAATAATACCTCTAGAGCTCAGCAAGAAACTCTCGGCATTTCCAAAAGTGTTCCTTTAACAATATGCTTAAAAGCATATCGAATAAGCTTTACACATAAATGATAAATGATCATAAAGGGATTTGTTGCACCATGTTAAACATTGTGTTTGACAGGTGCTTGTTGTTTGGGACCTGTTTCAACATTTGCTTCCACAGCAGCATAACTAAGAAGTTTTGTCAGCTTGAGTGTTAGGTACGAAGTGGGGTCTTTGCCATAGCTTGGCAAACGATGTTAAAGTTCTGGATCTGGTTTGATGATAAACAAACCTGTGGACGGACACACAAGGTGGCTTGAAGAACATTGAAGGGTCTGTGCCAAGCTCCTTGGCCACGTCGATACATGTTTCCCTTGGCATGCACTGAGTCCGCTGCCACTCTTCATCTATGGCTAATGAGAGACACACAATGTTCACAACCACATCAACACACACTCACAGACTTGAGCAACATATACTGTATGTTTTATCCAACCTTTAAGAATCTCCAGGCTGTAAGATTCTGCAGCGTAGCGTGTAGAGCGGTGTGAGCCCACTGAAGGTGGAGGAGAAAGGGTCTCTGGCTGCTGCAGTCTCAGTCGACACTTCCACAACTTCCAGTCAGGAAAATCTGTGAGCCTCAGCAGCTCATCCAGGCTGGATGCTGACCGCACCTTCCTTTCCCACTGCTTCATTACCTGCAGGCATCATAGTCAATCATCTTTTGATGTGTCACATAACACACAACAACAAAAAAAGTATTCTTTGTTGGTCAGTATCACTTGTCATTTTGGGATGGAAATTCTGTTTCCCTCAAAAATGTGTAACTTACTTACTTAAAAACTGCAGCCTTTTTGACAAGTTGGTGGCATTAGTGAAGAGTACTGAAGGCTTATTGAAAAACATGCACACCCCCTGACTTTAACTCTAGGGCCACCACGACGTTGACATTTCTGGTTTTGAGTGAAATGCTTTGACAGATTGAAATTTGCTGCAGATATTCAAGGTCCTTTAAATATGAATTGCAAAGACTTAACTGTTCTTTTAACACCATCAGGTAAAAATTTCCCAATTTGCCCATTAATTTGGGGCCCAATTTGCCACTGAGATGGAAAAAAATGATCCGCTGTGGCAACTCCTACAGGGTGCAGCAGAAAGGAGAAGCATACTAACATGCTAAACTCGATGGTGAACCAGGGCTGTGTCTGAAATCACTCAACTCATTGACTACTCTGTCCCCTAAGGGTACACGCTGAGAATATTTTGGAGGATTACTTTTGCGTTACCGAGTTGCAATATGTTTTGCGTTACACCACAATAAATTTTGTGTTCTCTTGCAATACTTTTACATTACCTCACAGTCCTTTTCTTCTTCCATTCCCTCTGAGCCATAGCTGTGTCTTTTTCCACTCAGCTGCTCCCAGCACAATGCACCAGTATGGATACTTCATTGAACTTTGAACTGCTCATTACCAGTGCTGGTAGTACTACTACTCGATTGGCATGGTTATGTAATTAGTTAAAGTAAACATAAACAATGATTGAAGTGGGCTGGTACTTGACAGTACTTCTACATTTAGCTATAACTTGACTTTTTCTTGCACACTGGCCCTTCTCCCAAGACCCATCTCTCTTGAATCTGTCTTGTTAACCTAGCTGGGCAGAGGATCTCTTGGTCTGTCTGAGTCTTGTTTACTTGTCAGCCACTTCCAGTGCTCTGTTCTGTGACTTTGAGTGAAATACAACTATCAGTGTTTATTAACATGAGTTCATGTGCACATGCACAAAATTAAACTCAGTTTAAAACAAGACAATGATTATCTAGTCTCTTAGTCAAGGTTACAACTCTGGACTGATGCAAGATGGAAAGCAATGGATTTACATTCACTATTGATTAAATATGGAATTTAGTCAAAGAGGAGCAGCCTTAAGTCCAAGCTGGGACTATCCCGGCCGTCTTTCCTCTCCTCTGGGATGATCACAACACCCACCATGGTGCCTGGTCTGGTTTGACTGCTATTGAACAGTAGTACTAATATCAGCACAGTTAATGTCCAGTTCAAATAAATATTAAGCATTTAACAATTATCTTGTGAGGAAACCCAAAAGTATGTATCCATAAAATTTTCGCTGTGACCCGAGGACTTAATTGTTTAATCAATAGTACGGAGGAACTTGACATTTCTTTTCAGTCGTTATTTTTGTGATTTTTTGTTTTGCACCATATTATGGATAAATGTCACACTTATCTATACACCAAAGATAAAATAGCGGAGGGTAGTGCACTATTTAGTAAATAAGGACTGATTTTGGACATGTTAGCATTGTCACTGTGAGTGTGTTTGCAGTCTGATGTTTGCATTTAGCTCAAAACTGTGTTGTGCCTAAGTACAACCTCAACGAGCTGCTAAAGTGGCTGGAGACTTTTTTTTAAATATTCAAGCAAAATCAAGCAAGTAAACTATCATAAACTGAACTGGGTAAACATTAAAGCATTTATATCTACATTGTGTGCATAATTTCTGCAATCTACAAACATGTACCTTACACTGAGGTTGATATGACATTTGTTGTAGTTTGGAGTGACTTGGAGCACTTGGCCTGATGTCACACCGATTAGTCAGAGTGTGATTATCAACAGCTGCAGCAGCAGATTTGTGTCGGCTCCAGTCTGCGTCTATACCTCTCTGTCTCTGAACACTGCTCATTCGGAAGTCTCATGACCCTGCTACCAAGGACTATGCATTTTTATACAGAAAAAGGATTAAAACCCAGAACATAAAAATAGCACTTTTAACATCAGCATGCACTTTGAGAGAAGGCAGTAGTACCATTCACTTAAACGCACGTGTATCATATGTACACACACTGACACACATATTAAAGTTCAGATTTTCCTTGGCAAAAGCTGTGATTCAGGGGTGGGAAAAAAAACATAAACCCTCCTGTCATGCTTGTCAGCCACATGACAAAATTCCCATGATGACATCCTACAGAACAAAGGGATGCAGAATAGATTAGATCTTTATGGTTTTGGATAAGACACTGGATGTTAAATGCAGAGTCCAATACTTAAGTTTTTCTATCTTATACTTCAATGTAATCTTGTGCACTAAATTCAAACTGATGACCAATGTAAAATGTTTTAGCTGTTTTGTTTTTGTTTTAACGTAACAGGGGAGAGGAGTTAAAATTTTGGATTATCCAGGCTCATTTTTGAAGCAGGAAGGCCAAAGCCTGATACCGGATGGTAGGTCTACAACCAGGGTGGAGGCGCGTCAGAGAAGACAGTCGTGAAATATTGCACTTGTCCGCACAATGCTTGCTTTATGTCCTCTGGACAGCTGTAACGATCTGAGCCCTCTGATGTGTTCAGTGTGTTGCAGAACGGAGGGTGGGGTAGGTTGGCTGGCTCACTACTTCCACTTAAATCAGAGCAACAACACACAACAGGGAGGTTTCCCCTCCGCAATTTCTACCCACTAGGTAGGGGAGAGACCGACTAATAAGAAACAGAGAAGGGAGAATGCCTGAGAGAGGGATGACAGGAATTGAAAGGGAGGTAAAGATGGAGGGAATTTAAAAAAGAAACTGAGCGGGTAGAGACAGAAATTATGGAGATTAATGACAGCAAACCTAGAAAAACGATTTCAGTTAATTAAGAATGAAGAATTTGAGTGGTTCAATAATCCCTCTAACCAAGATACGATGATGACTTGCAGTTCCTCTTTTACCCACACGCAAGCGCACACACGTTTACTGTCAGTTGTGGTTTCAGTGGACAGAACACGGAGCACATGTGAGTGTACTCCACTCACATGTGCTCACTGTGCACATCAGCAGCCACTTAGGAGTGAGGTTTATGAGATAATAAGAGGCCACACAACACTGCAAAAATGAGTGAAATCAAGTCCTGAATGCTTTAGGGTTATTTAAGGGCAATGCAGTGTTTTAATTTTTGCTCTCTGGACAATGTTATATAATAAGTTAAAATTATTTTAGTACCAAGTGGTATATATACCATTATACATCAGCTACAAAAAGCAGCAAATTGCAAGAGGCTTTTTACATTGCTACTTTGATACATATCACATACACTTAAAAGTTTCACGCCACACTTACCCTACTTGTACCCTCTCTGTGCATGCTGTGGCCCACGTTTATCCAGCTCAGCTCCACCACCAGAGTCACCAAGCAGGAGATTCTGCAGAGTGTCCGTTTCGTCTTCATCATCATCCCTTGACTCTGCCCGCTTTCTCTGAGAAGCACTCAGCAGTTATGAACTTGTCTCCTTTTCCTGCTGACAGAAAGAGCTGGCTGCCTCTTTGACTCCGTTTCCCAGACCAGCAGAGTCCCTCAGACCACACACACTCAGTCCTCTCAGTGCAGGTATGTGCAATAGAAACTCTTGATCTTCCAGCTGCACAGTAGAGAGTGGTTGTGTCTCGAAGCCAGACGTAACCTGTCACAGCAACCCAGACACCCACAAGCCAAATGGAGGAGGCTAAAGAGGCTTTAAAACATGCACCTCTTATTGCAGAGGCTTTGATGCAGAACCAAAGGTGTCCAGTTTAATAACAAGGCTACTAGAAGTTAGAAGCTGGAGATTACCTCTGAAAAAAGAAAAGTCAGGATGACCTTGAATACTTCTTGTCAGCACGCTCTCTTTTGTCCAATTGGTTGAAGGCCTGTGAGAAATTTCAGGACCTCTAGGGAGATGATCTGAACAAACTCCTCTGTGTCCTCTTTTCTTCTTTATATTCCCACCTCCTGAAAAGGCTGCTCACTTCTGGCTTCCATTTAACCGCTAATTTCAATGGCTACAATATCTGTATGTTAAACTTCCCCTCTGTCAGTCATCAGTTCTCCAGATCCTGCTGTGGTTTGTCCACTTAAAAAGGCCCTGAGGTGCAAGAGTAGCCACACAATTCCTTCCTCTAATATGTGGGCTAATTCTGAAAAAGCTCTGAGAAACTAGTTTGTCTGTCTTGGTGCCTGCCCTTATGTATCTCCCACTGATGCTGCTTCTGCTGCCTCAAAGAGCGATTTGTATTTGCTTGTGTGTTCCCGTTTTCCCTTTTTAATGTCGGTTTGTCAAGTGATCGAATCCCCAGCCTGTTAAATCCCTTATCAGTGTCTTTTCCTCTGGAGTTGCCAAACCGCACACAGCCGAAGAGCAGTAACATGTGTTTTAAATGTGATCCAGACTTCCGTAACGTGTGAGGGGAAATAAGATGCCAGCACCACCCCCTTCCCTACCCTGACACCCCAACCCGCCCATCCAGGCCTATTTGACCGAATCTGCAACCGGAACATAATAGAGGAAACATGAGTACAATATTTATGATTTGTATGCAAATGAGGAACAGCAGCTTCGGCATCTTTTCTATTATCTGCTTATAGTAATTGAGAAACATGCAAAACCTTTTTTAAACAATATTTTAATGTGGTCTGGAAAGGTTTTTGGTTACAGAGGTCATATCATAATGATTAATTAGGTTAATGTTTCTTTAGCATATCCTGTGGTAAAACATCAAAACATTTTTAAAACATTCATACTTCAACATTTCCTAACAGCTCTGTTAAAGTGTTATGTCAAACAGCAAAAGGAAAATGTAATAAAGCTTAAATTTAACAAGGGGAGTGGAGAGCAATTAGAAGCATATTTTCCCTAAAAATCTATATTTTACGAGGAAGAGAGGGTAAACTACTATACTGCTAACAATGGAGCATGTTGTCCACTCCCGCATGAAGCACTTGGACACGTAACAAGTTAAAAAAAGACACTGAAAAGTACTAAATTTTCTGTAAACACATACAGAACATATCCTGAAAATAAATACCCACTATACCCAATACTCATTTTTAAACATCAAAACAAGCACCCTTGGGCGAATAAGAGACTGTAGCAACAAGGTAATATTTACTCTATTTTCATTTCTTACTTCCTGTTGTGCTATCACTTTGCACTTTACTGAGCAATTTACTAGAAACTGAAGGCCAGCTGAGCAATCACAAACAACTGGGTGTGTGTCTCTGACCCACCCACTGAAACCACCCTTTTGTCTTGTTAATCCGGAGGGCAATCAGAGTACTTATACTCCTGCTGCACTCATTTTCATTTCTTACTTCCATGTTGTGCTATCATTTATTCCTGCTCTTACTATTTTTTTTGTCACTCGTAGTTCGCTTACTGCACTGATTGATTGATGCTTGTGTGTTGTTCCTCAAATGTAAGTTGCTTTGGATAAAATCGTCTCCCAGATGAGTAACTGTAAATCCTTCTATAGTAGCAAACAAGTAAGGTAAATATATTCACCACGGACAGACAGACGGAGTACAATACATAATGTTCAGAAAGAGTTTCTGATCTTGGACCTCCAGTTTTCGGCCCTTTCAAAGCCATTTTTGCCAGTCTGATAGTCCCTTACAGCCTCTCTGATCTCTTCTTCTGTGGTCATTACAAATGGACCTGAAGGGCAGACACAAGATAGGAACGTATTAGATTACAGATATTCATTAAGTTCTATTTGTGATTTTTGAACCACATCAAGCATTTCTTTTTGCAGTGACTTGTTACCAGCATGGACGGAATAACACAAATTATATACCGTGTTGTACCACAGGCTCTTTGATTGGCTCTCCAGCAATCAGCACAAAATGGGAAACCTCAGAGCTCTGGGGAGGAAACAAGAGGCAGTGCTATCATTATCTGTATCTGTGTGTTAAGTGGACTGACCCCACATAAAATAAATCCGTGGGGTCACAAGATCATTCAATTTTTTCTGACTTTTGGCTAAGCTTAGATTTTTACTTATGTAATACTGGATATTTTCACTGTTAGGGGGCCTCTTAAAAATTTCATATTAAACCATCTGGTTAAACGAGGCAATGGCTTGTGAGGGTGAGTAGAGTTGCTCCACTTAAAGGGGTTACAATGCAAGGTTGTGAATCACTGGTCTAAATCAGAGGTGGATCAAAAAAGTAGAGCTGAAATAAAGTTGAATCAATCTGATTAATTTGGGAACAAAAAACAATCTAGTATGCTTGATGTAAGCTAGACTACTTAGATTTAAGTTAGCAATATTTAATGAGACAGTAAAACTAAATTTCAAGTACAAGATGGACAGACCATATAGATTGTTAAAAACATGGACGTAGTCTTTGTGACTGAGTAATTGTGAAGCTCCACCTGCCACGGCACTGACCTGTCACTCAATGCTGCCATGCCATTTCCATGCAGAACTTTAAGCCTTATTATTATTTAAATTGTGTTATATAAAAATTCACCCTCTGTACAGTAGCCATGAATGGGAAAATTTGTTATAGAGAGAGACCAAAAACATTTTTTGTATATTTCTGCTGTAAAGTTGGGCATTTTCACATGAGGAACTATGGGGTTTGACTCGCTTCTGGAGCCAGCCTCAAGTGGCCATTGGAGGAACAGCAGTTACTGGCTCTTCTGCATTGGCTTCATTTTTCAGCTCCGGAGGTTGCTGCTTGGGACAGACTTAACATGGAAGAAAAGAAATCAAATGAAACTGGAGAATTCCCAGGGTGTGTTTACCCACTCCACGACATCTGGAAGTACAAGCCTAAAAACAAAGATCCATCTATAAGAGCAACGTGGTGGCAGGAAACCAAAGCTGACATGAGGCGTACTGAGGGATTCCACAATGGATACCTGAGAAGTCTATGTGGCATTTTCTGGCCTAACACCATTACCTTGGAACAGAAAAAAACAAAGACATTAACATCATCACTGACATAAGGAAGAGGAGTCTAAGATAGGCAATGTGTTTCCGATAGCGGAAATAGAGCATCTCGTCGCCTGTCTTGGTTGCTTGCCACACTTTGTGTCTGAACAATGTTTGAGTGAAATACAACTATTTATTACGTTTGATAAATGCCAACGGGCAATAGTGTTTATAAACTGCAGCTTGGACAAAGTTAACCGTGTCATGAACATTCATTCATACATAATTTTAAAACAAGACAGTGATTATCTGTCTCTCAGTCAAGGTGTAGTTACAACTGTGGACTATTGCAAGATGAAGAGCTGTGGACTGACATTGACTATTGATTATTAAAATATTGATTTTTGCAATAGGAATGCACATCTCTCAGTAAATAATAAACATCATGTATTCAGTGAAGTCATGGTATAAATAGTATTTTACCTTTGATATATTAAAAATATATTAATTATTTTAAATAATATATAATAATATAGGAAAACTGGGGGAGCCAGTTTCAATGGGCCTGATGCAACTGATCGCATTTATATCCATCAAGTATTTTTAAGTTATATAATATACAGTATAATTTATATACCTAAGTTCATCAGTATATTCTGGATCATCAGCCAGTACATGCACAGTCGATCCACATTCAGACTCAACCAGTACTAGCACAGACCCAGTCCAGACGTATTTAGCAAGTCACACAGACCCGTGAAGTACAGGCAGCCTCAGCCAGCACAGCCAGAGATGGACAGCCAGCATCAGATACAAGCAGCTCAGACCCTAATGGAACAGTTGCTGCTCCACCAAATGACCCAGCATATTGACCCGCAATCAAAACAGACTTTATGAGGACTGAGTTAGGGCGTAGAGATCCATTCAAACCAGCACTAAATCTTTCTAGAAGAAGTTTCCATTCAGGTTTATTACAGAGACAGACTCTTTCAAAGGAGGGATGATTGCAGTGAGAGCACTGTGGGTGTCAGGTGTGACTGTGCAGCAATGTCTACATGGCCCACGAGTCAGGTAGGAGGGCCCCGTAGCTAAATTTTGCTTAGGGCTCCAGGGAGGTCCACAGGGGACGAAGATGATTTAGTAAGTATGCAAACACATCATTAAATCCCAAAAATGACAACAGGGTGTAATATGTTCTGCTTCCAAAGGCGTGGGACCATGTTGGAAAGAAGTTTGGGAAGCACGGGTCTCAATCTTTTTATATACAGTCTATGGTCTCGATAGAGAGAACGTAAGTTTCTCACCTTGTTTTCAACTTTGACACAGTCTCCATCTCCAAACACCACAGTATGATGGGGCTCTACCTTCTGCTGCTCCTCATCTGGGCCTGGAAAACAAAAAAAGTTCACAAATTTGTTTAAACTCTTTTTGGCTGAGTGAGTGGGCTACCGCATTTTCAGATGGAACTACTTCACTACATTTTCAATTTACTTGAGCCTTACTCAACATAATATTCATATTTCTGTCCCACTTACATTTTGACAGGACTTCAATATAATTCAATGTGACAATCCCATGATTTACTGATGTCTTTTATTTGAACTTCATAATGACATTAATTCCAATTAACACTAAGTCAGCAGGCGTCCCGACATTTGCAAACAGGAGTAATGATGTCTATGAAGATTCATCAAGGTCATAGTTATCTACTGAAGGTTAAAATCAAGGGCAACTAGACTTGGATGAAGATACTTGAAGATGTTTCACCTCTCATCCAAGAGGCTTCTGCAGTTCTGATTGACTGGCAGAAAATCCCAGCCATTCAACCTCTCCATCACCTTGATAACAACCCCACAAAGGGTGTGAGAGGGCAATAAAGTGGAAAATGAGATGAAACATGTTCAGACATTGGTATTTCTGTATAATTTGTCGATCAAATTTTATGTGTAGCATCACAAATCTACTGAGTTTAAAAGAAATATAGGCACCTGTATGTTTCATACATTTTAACCTGGTTTACCACTATGTTTGCACATTGAAACACTTAAAGTACGGACGCTAAATGCTGAGAAAGCCAGACACTTCCACTTGTGGTTAATGCATTCATCATAGCCAGCTGGTCCTGATTTAGCCAGACTACATGTCGTAGACTTAAGATTCAAATAACTTCTTTAATCTTAGCAGCCATTTTCATCCTCTCGTGTCATCAAAACATCTGCCAGCAATTAAAACCAGACTGAGAGATTCTGCAGTGTAACGTGGAGAGTAATCAAATCAGAATTAAATTTTATGAAAACATAATAAAAGGGGAATTCTGACAGAAAACAACAGATTTCAACAAACCAAGAATGCCTCTGAAAATGAATCCACTGTCTGAAAGGGCTTGCTCTCATGCGAGGGGAATTCCCTGATCACACAATGTCGTCCAATAAGCAGGAAAGGCGGTATTTCACTGTATAATGTCAAACAGCAACACTGATACAATAGGGCGTAGTGAGAACATTTGAGTAAGGTGACTAATATGAAGCCAAAATCTGAAATAATTGTATACACAGTAGCATAACAATTGTTCCAGTGATGTTGGGTAAATTTCAGATTGAAATGGAGTGGTCTAAAGTCTGGACAGATCATAGTGTAGTGACAGTATGAATCCACCAGGCTTTGAAGTAGAACCCATTGGCCTTTTGGATGAACATAGAAGCAAAGTTGCAATTGGACTGAGATCACACACATTTAGAACATAGATATGGTAGCAAGAAGAGCTGGAAGGGAAGTGAGGCAGTGATCAAACACACTGAAAAGAGTGCACATATCCAACTAAAGAATCTCAGTTATCACCCTGGTAATTACTGATTTCTTCTTCTTTTATTAATCTGAAGTGTTCAACAGTATTCATAAGAGAAATAAACTCAAGCTGCAAAGTTCAAATAAAAAAAAATGGTGGACAGTGGGTCTTTCTTTTAGTAGAACACTAACCAAACAAAACTCACCGACATGAATGGATCCGGATAGTGTGTAGATGAATGTAGTCCATCCTATCAAACACAGAAATGTTATTTAGAAGGTAAATAATCTAAGAAGAGTTATCTGTGGTAAAACCTGCAATAAAGCTTGTGAGCAAACAGTTGCTAATTTGCACATACAGAAATTAAGGAAAAACGTTATCATATCTCTATTTTTGGTCTCTACCAACTCCAGAGGGAAATATCTGTATCTTTAGCTGCTAAATGTTCACTATGTTCACCAGCTAACTGTGTCTGTCTGCCGTTTGGTGCTGAGTAGGTAGTGTACAGTAGGATTGTTTTGTCTGAAAACAGCTGCCTGCATTATGAGATCAGTGGGAGTGAAACAATACAGTAAAACTGTTGGCCGGACAGATAAACAACGAGCAGAAACTCACAGTAAAGCTGTGCTTCCTGTCTTTGTGCTAAAAGCTAACTGGCTGCTCGTGGTAGCATCATATTTACCGTACAGACATGAAAGTGGTATCAATCATCTAATTCTCTGTTAGTGTAAGTAAGAGAAAAGCTGGAGTGCAGGCTGTAAGGCACTAGTTGTATTTATCACCAGTCTCCACCTGGAGTGTCGGCCAGAACACTACTTAAGGCCAGGATGTACAGGTTACGCATTGACTTCATACAGGAAATGAGAGTCATGGAGAGAGAGATGGAAGGATGGTTCAACGTTATTATATTCAGGAGATAAATGTGTGTGGATGTGGTTTCTGTCAATAAACAAAGAAATCAAAACAATGAGTACAATGCTGTTTGTTACATCCTATATCATACCTCACTATTATCATTATCTGAACAAGAATATGTGAGAATAAACTGTTGAACGTACAACTTAAAAGAGAGCAATATAAACCCCACACCTGTAATTAAGGCCCTCTTAATAGCATAGCAGGCATTTAGCGATCCATTTAAACAGACTTCTCTTACACTACTGGCACTCTTTAACACAGACTTTTCTTTAAACATATCCAACATGAAGTATGTCTGTTAGCTAAATAGAAAAGGTTCTTGGGTCAACTTAATACAAAGCAACACACACACTCATAGAACTAGAGGTACGCATATTAACTACCACTCTGATCTCCCACTATCGTTTAAAGGGGTACTTTGCGATTCTTATCAAATTCACTTTTTGTTAAATTCGACGAATATTTCCTCATGGGTTGGTAGCTCTCCGTTTTTCGTGTGCTCTGAAAAAAAAAATCCGGTTTTCCTACACAGCCCTGGGTCTGTAAATTGAGCACAAACAAAGCTGCTCGGCGCTCGAAGCAGTGGAAGAGAGAAACGTAAACAGCGGTACATTCGAACATGCTGAACTTATTACGGGACTTTAGCTGAGAAGATGGCTGAGAAACAGCCACAGAGGGAAAGGTCTGAGGAATTGTGAAACAAGTTGCTCTGTTTCTGCTGGACAGCTGAGTAACGTTAAAGTTAGCTTTGCTGTTCCACATAAGCGACAGGTTCAGTATTACTGTCTTGTCTGTCTGTTGTCATGTTTGTGATGATCCCAGCTGGTTAGCTTTGTAAGCTTAGCCGCAGCGGTCAGTGTGTGTATGGTGGAGGAGAAAGAGACGGAGCGCGTGTGTGAACGGAGCCCCGGTGAATAGAGACAAACGGGTCAGCAATAAGGCTTGTTCAGCAGTAAATGTACAATAGAAGTTACAGTGGCTGGTGAATAAAGACTGCAGCTTCTCAGGACTAAAGAGGAGCTCCCGTGTGTTGCTGCCAACTGTTGAATAAAGAGTGAAGGAGGTTAGCCCTAAAGTTAGCACTGACTTCAGCCCTGGAGATAAACAGTCGCTCCTGTGCTTCCCAACTCTTATCAGTCACTGTGTTTTTGTAAAAACTATTTCAAATAACTCGCTAGTTTTATTTACTCGGTTGTGTGCAAACATGATGTTTGTTCACTAATTGTAACTATTGAAGTTCCTCTCGATAATCCTACCGATAAATAAACTAGCCACCGTGTCATAGACTTAGGCTTAGAAAAATATTTTGCTTCAATGCATATTTAAATATTGACAGGCTTGTTGTCACACCTTCTAGAGTGCTTCTAAAACATGCCCTCTTATTGAGGCTAACGTGCTCTCGAGACAGCGGACGTTGTGGATTCTGCTATATTTCAGCAGAATAGGACTGGTTACCAGTGCGCATTCATGAGTTTGTTTATCATATGCAGAATCGCATAGTATCCCTTTAACGGCCTTTAACAGCCATAAAACGTAATTAACACACAAAGTGCATTTACACTTACTTCTGTCATTGACGCACACATCTTAGGAGTACAACACCTTATGGTAGTAGCCTAATATCACGACCCACTAACTAGCTTGCACACAACGTCATGAACACGATGTGGTCCTCTCACCCGAAGTTCCGCTATGACGACGTCACAGATTTACCCGACCTTATCGCTCTCTCACTGTCCCAACTAAAGAACAGAGAATATATATTAAACAATGTAAGAGAAGGTCTTTTGTACAGTAAGAAATCAAATAATCATAGCCTATTTCCCAAAATGTCAAACTATTCCATGAGGGTAAAATCTGAAATTACCCCAAACACTTTAACATCAGAAAAAGGAATGCAATATTGTTATTTTTAAGAAAAAAATCACAGATGAGAACAAAGGTTCCCCTCCTGTTGCTGAAAGCTCTCTTTCTCTGTGTCTCTCTTTTGCTCTCTGGTAATGTAAAATGTGGAGCTGTCACATCCGCCAACAGTTTTACAGGGTTAAGGAGCCCTGAGGTGTTTGTCAGAACTGTAAATGTCTGCTGATAACCCTTTTATCCACATTTCTATTACTTCTTCACAGTCTCTGAAAACCTAGAGTGAACCTTATGTATACTAACCTATAGGCCTGTCCTTGTTAACAGAGCCTGTAAAATGCAAAACACAATATTCTACACTAGTAATAGTGTGGTGAAATATTCTGAATTACTGTGGATTGTAACTTGTTTGAGAACCTCTGAATCTTATGAACATGCAGGCACTGTGGTCACAAGTGGTAATTGAGGATAATGATAAATGCTTAAACATAAACACATGTTAGCACAAGTAGAGTGGAGTTATGAAGTAGCACTTAGAGTAATATCCATATTAAGGTACCCTGTGGTGTTTTTGACCACTAGTATCACTATAGAGCACTGTTTTTCTAAAGTGGGTTTCAGTTTTGTTTGTACACAAGGACACACATGCATGTACACAAACACGTGGGAAATTTTGTGAAGTAACACTGAATGTAACTCAAAACTTTGTTCATTTACAAGAAAACTCCACAATGCACCTTTAAGCTTGCTAACAGCTAATTTTAGCCACCAAAAGCAACTGATCATACAAGACAAAGTCAAGCTTTAACATCAAAAGCCCAGAGTGCTCTGTTATGTTACTAAATATCACGCATTGTTCTGTTTCCTGACACAAGAGGACAACATTCACTTAGGTTTGTGGTAAACACGACACTTCAGAGTGCATGTATGCTTCCAGTAACAGAGCGTAAAGAGAGCAGTGAGGGGAGATGGGTGAAGATTGGTCGCAGCCCAAACCAACCAACCATTTACAGACACACTACGGTGTATTTAGAAATGTTATTCTATACCTGAGGGGACTTGCTGCACATGCAGGGCCCCTGCCTGCAGTTTGAAGTCCAAGTAGATGGTCGGGGTCCTTGTGAAGACCTTAGACTATTGATAAAGAAAAAAGACAGTAATTTACTTACACACAGCCACAAACTTTAGTTAAAGTTAAAGTTAAAGCTGCAATTAATTTGTTGTTGACAACCTACTAATAATCACATGGTATTTTGAGGATACAAAGTCCGAATCTATTGTAGTTCTGTGGCTTCCACTTCTTGTACGTAACAGATTTGTGCATTATTTTCTGTACTTTTCAGTTTTATTTTTTACCAGGTAGAGCTTACTCCACTTCGGCAGTTGGTGTAAATGAATTTAATGAAACTCTCAGCTTTGAGGCTTTGCAAATAGGGAACATAGGTGAGAAAGTCAGCAAAGTGAAGGAAATGAAAGTGACTGAGTTTTCTTACAGTTCTTTGTTCCTGTTTTGTGTAGAATTACTACTGTCATCTGTTGAAATGCAATGAATACAACACATATTTTCAGGGACAAGTTACTTGAAATGTAATCATTTAACCTTTACATATTACGCATTAAAAACAACTAAGATTACTTGTTACATCATTGCACTGTTGCACTGGCCTCAAATGTTAACAACCATTAATACAGCTTGCTTTAAACTTGCTGCCATCCCATCCTCATGGCAGGCCCTTCAGTGGGTTGCCTCCTACCTCCAAGACTAATCAGCCTCTGTTAGAACTGATAATGTGTCCTCTTCCTCGGCACCCATCTCCTGTGGAGTACTTCGAGGCTCCATATTAGGCCCTATTTTATTTTCCATATATATGCTTCCTTTGGGGTCTACGACACCCAGCTGTGCATTTCGGTGAAATCTTGTGATGCATGCAGTGTTAACTCCCTTTTAAATTGCATTATGGATGTAAAATCCTGGATGGCAAAACGCAAAATTAAAATCACTCCAGTCTGTTAAAGATTTGGAGACTATAATTCACACTTTTATGTCCTCTTGACTCGACTACTGCAATTCTCTCTATGTAGGAATCAGTCAGTCAGCCCTATCTCAGCTGCAGTTGGTTCAAAATGCAGCAGTGAGACTCCTCACCGGTACCAGGAAGAGAGACCATTTCTCCCCCATTTTGGCCTCTCTTTACTGGTTAGCAGTGAAGTACAGAATTAAATTTAAAGCACTGCATAGACTGTACCTGGTTACATTTCGACTTATTCCAACTGCCGACCCCTCAGGTTTGGTGAGTAATCACTGCTCTCCATCCAACACATCCAGAAAAAAAAAGTAATTGAGCTTTTTCAGCTGTTGGCCCTAAACTGTGGAATAGTTTGCCACTAGCAATTACATCATCCCGTGCCATGCCTTTAAAACTTTTCTAAAGAACCATTTCTTTGTTATATTATAATTTTAAAAGTAATTCTATTCTTTCATTAATTATTTTATTTTTGTATTTATGTCTGTGTTTTTATTTTGATCTTTACTGTGTTTTTTGTGTGACTTTTTTAAAATTTAATCTCTTAGTAAAGCACTTTGTTCACTGTTTGATGTTTTTAAATGTGCCTTATACTGTCAATAAACTTGAATTGATTTGTCATTACAGTTGTTACTTAGCCCAGCTCCACTATAGGTGCCTTTTAACAACCTCCATACATATAGAAATAATAAACACGACATTGTCGTTTAAGAGTCAGCCAGTCTATGTTTTGGAGATATTGACTGACCATCAACAGGTAGTTTGACTTCAGCACCAGTGACTGTAAACAGTGCTCCAGACGTCTAAGAAGAAGAAGCCAGCTAAGAACACACATCACATAAATAGGCCAAGGGGAGTTACAGGGATTTGGATTTGTCCTGTTTTCCCTGCACCAGGGTAACACATACCAGACCAGTCTATCAACCAAACACACAGGAGCCAAACTAATATCAAGCCTTTACCAAACTCCGGGTATGTCAACAAGCTAACCCCAAAATTGTCGAAATAATAGAGCTTCACCTGGACTAGTCACTGTAATACAATTACTGAATATCAAATAGGAATCCCACTCACTACTCATTACTTAAAATAGGAATCGCATTACTGTAACTTGTCTATGTGTAGAGTTTTGTGATTATAGCACCTTTCACATTGTTCTCATGGTATAAGTTAAAGCAGCTATAAATGATACATTACAATAACAATGTATCATATGACATTGTGAAAACAGCGTGACAATCCGGCCGCAGGAGGCAGCTGTTTTCAGTGAAGAAGCTCTAAAAAACCCATGTACAATGCTCAACACCAAACAGCCAGACAGACACTGTCAGAGACTATGGTGAACATAGCAGACCATTAGGCAGCTAAAGAGCCCGATATTTTCCTTGAGGAGACCAAAAACAGAGCTAAAAGAGAGTTAATATTGGACTCATATTCAAGAGGTATCCACAAAACAACTTCAAATGAATGATATTGTTTCTGGAAGCAACTGTTTCACTATGTCATATCCAGTGTTGGGCAGTAGTGTTGCTACAAGTAGCGCCGTTACTAGTTTAACTACATTTCTCCGTAGCTTGGTGGTAGCGTGGCTATTTTCTGAATCAAATAGTTTTTCAGTAACAAAGCTCTTTGACCGGGTAGCGCGGTAGCATCCACATACGCTACATTTTCCCAAACATTTCTGAAGGATCAGTAAGTGACGCAACCGCCGTGACATCACGTACCGATCCTTGGGCTGATGTCTGCGACTTTGTTGCAGGGCCTATGTGACTCTGAGATCAGAATGCCAGAATTAGATGAAGCAATTAAGAGAATAGCAGAATTGTTACAAATTCTTTTGGGTTGACCTGAAAGAATTTTTATTGGAGGCTACAAAAGGACATTTTGAGCAATAGGACACTTACACCTTCAATGAAACAGGGACTAATAACTCTCATTCCCAAACAAGGCAAAGACAAAAGATATATTGATAATCTTCGCCCTATCACCTTATTGAACACTGACTATGAGCGGTTTTCTCATGTGATTGCTGACAGGTTGAAGAATGGCCTGGCTGATAAGTGATACTCAATCTGGTTTTCTCCGAGACAGAGCTATACATGACAATATAAGATTGGAATTAGATCTGTTCTGACTATAGGCACTTAATTAAGGATGATGGAATTATTCTTTTTTTGGACTTGTGTTTTGACAGTTTATTGACATAATCAATCTTCTATATACAGACATCAGTAGTTCAGTGTCTCTGCCATTTGGAACATCTAAGTGCTTTGATATAAAGAGAGGCATTCGACAAGGTTGTCCAACTTCACCTTTGTTATTTATCATTGTAGCCGAATTACTAGCAATCCATGTAAAAAATAACCCGAACATCCAACCCCTAAATGTCATGGGAAATTCATTGGTAATAAGTCAACTGGCAGATGACACCACACTTTTTTTTAAAGAATGCAAGACAAGTTCCAGCAGCATTAAAAGAGATTTCTTTGTTTTCCAAAGCATCTGGTTTAAAGTTGAATATGACAAAATGTGAAATTTTAACTATTCAAGACCATGCCATGATTAACATGTATAATATCCCATTAAAAAATGTTTATAGAAGTTAAATATTTAGGTATTATAATTTCCAAAGATAAAAAGGTTAGAGAAACATCCAACATATAAAATACCATTCAGAATGATAGAGCTATTCTTAACAGTTGGCTTCGAAGAGACTTATCTGTTTTTGGATGCATTTTACTTACTAAAATTCAAAGCTTGTCAAGACTTACCTTTCCAGCCTACTCACTGGATATACCCGACAAATTAATTAAGAAGATCAATCAAGATAATTTCAAATTTATATGGAAAAATAAATATCATTATATAAATAAAAGCGATAAAGTGAAACCTGCCGAAGAAGGGGGGTTAAATGCCATTGACTTTGACCCAATGAATGGTACCATCAAATTAAAATGGTTACAAAATTTTATTATAAAAGGCGATAATTTCTGGTTTTATTTCCCCTTCAAAATCTTCAAAAAGTTTGGTGGCATACATTTCTTATTAAGATGTGACTTTAAAATATCCAAATGACCTATTAAGCTTTCAACTTTCCATCAACAGGTTCTCCACTGCTGGAAACTCGTATACAAACATAACTTTACTCCTCACATGGTCCCAATATGGAATAACAGAAGTATATTAATTAAGAGAAAATGTTTTTTCTACAGTGAATGGATGGAAAAGGGTGTCTGGTCGATTTTTCATTTCTTAGATAATTGTGGTAACTACTTGTAGTGTAACCCAGACCTTCTGGGATGCTTTCCAGTACTGGATCATGTACGATACACAAAATATCCCAATTTTAACATATGAATATGTTAAATTTGGACTTCAAATGGAGAACAGAACAACTGAACTTGGAATGAATAATCTGATTTTAAAGAGGTGGTATTATGCTCATTTTCAGGTTCAAAATCTTAATTAGGGGTTGTACCAGACCAGGTTTACATGGTTTAATTTTCAAGAAACACCATTTTTTTTCCTCATACTGCACATTGCTGCAGCTCCTCTTTTCACCCTATGTGTTGTACGCTCCGCTCTTGAGCTACAGAGTGATGCATCTTACTTGTAGAAAATCTTTGTTGGGAGTTGCACATGCGCAGTTCCCAGGTAAGGACTACTAGCCAATTAGAAGCAGAGAAGGGCGGGTCGTAAGAAACAAGGTAGTGTGATCCAAATCAAAGCCGCTTCAGACTGCGACCGTAACCTAGCAGATGGTATAAGTTACTCAAGTCCACAACCACACAACATCATTGTTCTACATCTTACCATTAGGACTAAACGTTGCCGGTGTTCTGACGATCTATGCTGCCTTGCCGAAAAATGCTACAATAGCGCAAATCAACAGACTCGACTACTCGGCCCTGCTCCGTTTTCTATTGCAGACAGTACCCAGAGATAGTACGTAGCTGGTCGTCATAGCGACGCCACACACAACTGCCGCAACGTAATGTTCAATGCGACACACACACCAGCGATCCACACAGCTTTCTCTTTTTTAAGTTAAAACGTTTCAACATTCCTCAGAATGTAAAGACAGATAAGCGGTATGAAAACCTTCCAGCTGTGTTTTCCTCTGCCGTTGTTGCTGCAGTGGTCTGTGTGACGGCGGGAGCAGAGGGCTCTGTGAGCGGGCGGCTGGCCTCGCAATCAGTGAATAGTGAATATTCTCTCTGACCAGTCAGCAGTCTGTCGTGTTTTCAGGTTACATTTTAGTATCCCTCAGCTCGCTTGGAACCTCGACGGAGGTGAGGTGATACGAAAAAAAGTACCTGGAAGCAGGTACATTTACATTTACTCATTTGGCAGACGCTTTTATCCAAAGCGACTTACATTTGAGGAACAACATACAAGCATCAACAGAGCATCAACTACAGATCTACAACTGACAATACATACTAGTAAGAGCTCACAGTACATATCACATCAATGGGGTAAATACCTAGGGAAGGAAGTAAGAGTTAACAGAAAGTGCAATCAAAACAAAAAAGTGCAATCAATACAAGATCTTTGTAGGGGATAGAAGAAGAAGAGCACAGGAAGTGCATGTTAGAGGTTAGGAGTTAGAGGAAGTGTTCTCGGAAGAGATGAGTTTTCAAGAGGTACAGGTACAACATTTCTAAAATGGAAACCCAAACAAAGGCGAGTTGAGTCAAACGGCCTCCGCTCAGACTAGCTTGATTTGAGGGCGTGCCTGACCCACTAGCTGCTTGGCAAGCTTTATGATGCGTTTGCATTGTGACGTCACAAGTCAAGGAAGTGAAGGGCTGGACTACAAACGAGCTGTTTTCAAGCGGTTCAGAGAAGAGCTTTCTGTGGAAAATGGGAACTCCCTTTGGGCTGGACTTTGGGCTTTTTCACTTTGCAAACCTGTTACATGCACAAAAAAGATATACAACTCAATAAAGGAGAGGGGAAAAAGCCAAAAAGCATAATACCACCACTTTAATGACAAAATATTTCATATACAAATGTCGATTTCTTAAAACATCCCCCGTCTTTAATGCCTTTCTAAATGATATAATTCTGTACAGGGGCGACCTATAGGGGGGGAAAGTTAGGACAATTCCAAGGGCCCTTGACTGACAGGGGCCCCAAAAAATAAATAAAACTAATATACAATATAATATTGTATGTTATATAAACCATCATCACTGAAATATATTATATATATATATATATTTATCTAATAATAAAATGGGTAATCTCTTTGTTTTTACTCGTTTTTGGCAGTAAAAGTTAAATATCCCCATTGACCAAAAAGTAAACCACTGACCACCCCCCTGTATCTGCATGAAATGGTTTGGTCCTGCCTTAGCGCACTGATCAGTGACGGTGTTTAGTTGCAGTCAGTAGATGCGCCAGAAATACAGTGATCACAGTGTTGCCTTTCAAAAAAGGAAAGAGAGCAAAGAGAGAGAGGAAAGACATAGGAGGCCTCTTCTGGTGTGGTCGGCGCTAAACTCAACGCTACCCTCTTCCAGCACTCTAATTTTGGTCATCTGAACACACCAGAGGCCATGACAGCCGTCCGGATCCCGAAGGAGGATCATCTACCATTGAACTCATTGGCGGTAGAAGCATCAATAAGGAATATTTTGGCATACCGAAAAACAAACAAGAGGACTTCAAGGCAGCCATAAAAAATATCAATTGGGATGGGCTACATCCTGAAAATGATTTAGAAATGACCAGTCAAATATTTACAGAAAAATTGCAATCCACAATCCATGAATTCTCAATTAGAATTAAATGTAAAAACAAGAAACAAAGTCTTCCCTGGATGAACAAGAAAGTTGCCTCTATATTCAAAGGTGGTGACCCTCTACCTACTTCCAATTACAGGCCCATCATTGTTGTACCTGTAGTATCTAAGGTATATGAAAAACTGATTAACAAACAAATCATTGACCGTCTCAACAATAGCTCCTTTTCACTGCACCCAATGCAATTTGGATTCAGGGCTAATTACTTGACAGAAACTGCTACATGTTATTTCATAGAAAAAGTTAAGGCATCGCTGGATAAAGGCAGGGTTGTGGTGTTCCGTGATTTAAAGAAAGTATTTGACACGGTTAATCATAACATCCTATTGTATAAACTACTGAATTTCAATTTCTTTAAAGTTGGTCAATCTTATCAAATCTTATCTCTCATTCCGCTCTCAAAATGTCAAAATTGGTAACTATAAATCTAACCCCCTATGTCTTTCAACTGGGGTCCCACAGGGCTCCATACTTGGTCCAACCCTTTTTAGCATATGCATTAATGATTTACCTTCTGTTTGTGGAAATTGTGATATTTTAATGTATGCTGATGATACAGTTATTTTTACTTATGGTAAGACTGCTGAAGAGTTTGCAATCAAGCTAACAGATGTATTAGTGAAGGTCACATCCTGGCTTAATCACTGTTGTTTGCAACTGAATGTTCCAAAAACAGTTCGTATGTCTCTTTCCAAAGGTTCCTGCATAGATGCAGAGAAAGTAATTTTCATTTCAGGACACAGACTAAAAGTTGTCTCAGAATACAAGTACTTAGGACTACACTTAGACTCAAACTTTGCCTTCAAAACCCACATAAAGAAGGTCTGTAATAAAGTAAAGTTCAGTTTGGCTAATTTCAGGTATATCGGAAACCTCCTTTCAACTGAGGCAGCTAAGTCATATTTCCACTCATTGGTTCTCTCCCACATCACCTACTGTCTGATAAGTTGGTCCAACGCACACTCTACAGCCTTAAAACCACTGAAATCATTATACAAACAACCACTTAAAACTCTAGACAAAAGGCCATTTCGTTACCATCATTGCCATATTCTAAAGAAGTATAAGCTGCTTAGTTGGGAAAACCTCATAAAATACAGAAACGTCTGCTTAATTTATAAGATCTTGTACAGCTCCTGTTTAGCTCCTCCTCCTTTGTCTGGCCTCATCAACTTTAAATCAACTGCAAACAGAGTTACTAAAGGTGCAGCTAGGAGGGACTGCACAATCCCACTCAAAAAAAATTTTTCAGCCAAGCCGTCTTTTCATTTACAGCATCACATCAATGGAACTCAGTACCACCATCAATTAGAGATTCTCCATCCTATTACTCATTTAAGAGTAATGTTAAGAAATGGCTTATTGAAAATCAACATTGTCAACACTGACGCTGGTCCCATCCACCAACAATAACTGTATCATCTATTTTTAGATTTGATCTGCTCATCTTGTTTACTCAATTATTTGTGATTTTTAACACAGTGTAATTTTTTTACCTTTTGTCAATTGTATAATGTATTTTATAGTATTATAACAGTTTACTATTTTTGGATGCCTAATAACATCTGGCAAGGGGACTGCCGATGAAAAATAGCCTGTGGCTAACTCGGGTACGCTTACATTTGCTTGAATGTTGATCAGTGTACATTGTCCCTTTTCAAATAAACAAATAAATAAAATGAAAAGAAAATGCTCAAGTTTAGTACAAATATCTTAAGTACTATTTTGTTACTGTCCACCACTGGGCTTAGCTTTGGCTACCTGAAATTAAGGAAAGGACTAGAGATGTTTTTCTATATTTTGGCTCTGGACGGAAAGCTATCATCCATCAAGATGGTGAAAATGGCTGGCCTTGAGCCACAGTGCTTCAAGTGGGAGTCCCCTACTCCTGATATCAAGGCATTAAAATGTGCAACAAACAATTACAACACAAAACACCATTCATAAGACGAAATGTGTAGCCTACTCACACACTCAGCTAGTAGGGCAAGTTCTGCCATCCTACTGTAGGCCTATGCGTACAGCACTGCTACACACATAGCCAAAGTTAGTTTTAATACATTTGTATTTTTGAAATACATATATATATATATATATATATAATATATATAAATAGTCTTTTATCAGATCTACTTTTTGTTATAATTTCTATTCAATTATGAACTATAGGTAAAATTTAACTGCTAGTAAAAACAAGGGGCCACTGCTGCAAATATCGTTATCTTATCTCGTTATCTTACTCCAAACTTTTGATAAAACCTGAGAGCCCTGGTGTGACACGTTTACACACAAACTTACACACACACACACACACACACACACACACACACACACACACACACACACACACACACACACACCTTTGCTCCCAGAGCCTCTCCAGATATCACAGCAACTGTAACTCCTCCCTGGCTGGGTTTGGGGATCTCTGAGCCTTTAAGCTCCTGGTACGCTGGTTCCACCATCTTGTCTCGTCCTGGCAGATTCACCCACAGCTGTAAGCCCACCACCGGCTCCTCTGATGCGGGCATCTCAGCATGAACCACCCCCCGTCCCGCAGTCATCCACTGGTGGAGAAGGAGACATATTTCAAATATACCAATGACACAATCACAAATGTCACACATACACTCACCGGCCACTTTATTAGGTACACCTTGCTAGGACCAGGTTGGACCCCCTTTTGCCTTCAGAACTGCCTTAATTCTTTGTGGCATACTTTCAACAAGGTGTTGAAAACATTCCTCAGATACTTTGGTCCATATTGACATGGTAGCATCAATCAGTTGCTGAGGATTTGTTGGCTGCACATCCATGATACAAGTCTCCTGTTCCACCACATCCCAAAGGTGCTCTATTGGATTGAGATCTGATGACTGTGGAGGCCATTGGAGTACACTGAACTCATTGATGTCCAAAAAAACAATTTGAGATGATTTGAGCTTTGTGACATGGTGCATTATCTTGCTTGAAGTAGCCATCAGGGGCCCAAAGTCTGCCAAGAAAATATCCCCCAAACCATTACACCACCACCACCAGCCTGAACTGTTGATACAAGAGAGGATGGATCTATGATTTCATCAAATTCTGACCCTACAATCTGAATGTCGCAGCTGAAATTGAGACTCATCAGATCAGGCAACGTTTTTTCAATCTTCTATTGTCCAATTTTGTGGGCAAATTGTAGCCTCAGTTTCTTGTTCTTAGCTGCTGTAGCCCATCTGCTTCAAGGCTCGACGTGTTGTTCAGCGATAGTATTCTGCATACTATTATTTGAGTTACTGTTGCCTTTCTGTCATCTCAAACCAGCCTGCCTATTCTCCTCTGACCTTTGACATCAACAAGGCATTTTCGTCCACACAACTGCCCCTCACTGGATATCTTCTCTTTTTCGGGCCATTCTCTGTAAAACCTAGAGATGGTTGAGCGTGAAAATCCCAGTAGTTCAGCAGTTCATGAAATACTCAGACCAGCCCATCTGGCACCAACACCAATTCCTTGTTCAAAGTCACTTAAATCCCCTTTCCTCCCCATTCTGATGCTTGGTTTGACCTTCAGCAGGTTGTCTTAACCATGTCTACATGCCAAAATGCATTAAGTTGCTGCCATGTGATTGGCTGATTAGCTATTTGTGTTAACAAGCAACTGAACAGGTGTACCTACTAAAGTGGCCAGTGATTGTATATGCTAAGCATGTTCACAGATATGTATTTGCATTGCTATTTGCTGAGGCCATAACAATTTATTTGTATTAAATTAACCAGCAGCATTCTAATTAGCCATGCATGAGGCGTGGCACCTTTGGTTCAGACGGAAATAATGTTCTTCAATGGATGTATTGTTGTAACTTGGTGATCCCATGATTTTTTTTTTATTTTTTTTTTTTTATCTACTGTAGTTCTACAAGATAGATTAGCACAAAATTTGGTTCAAATAGGGAGATCTAATGACCCCAGTGATCCTAACCCAGCCTCAGTTGTACTTTGTGTTTAGAACTAACAAGTAAATCTTAGCATGCTAACACACTAAACTAAGATGGTGAACATGTTAAACATCATACCTGCTAAACATCATCATGGTGACATTGTGAGCCTGTTAGCCTAACAAGCTAATCATTTGTTAGCAGTTAGTTCAAATCACAAGTACAAGTACAACATTAGAGAAACCTGACAAAACCTGTTGTATTGCATTGAGGATGTAGACTGAGAGTCTAATAGCACATAAATGCATCAAAAGTCAGCAGAACACCTCGAACAGTTTTAAAACACAACACTAAGGTTTTATTTTTGACACAATTAAACTAGATCAATTCACTGTTAAGGGATATCTAGCTAAAGAAATTGCAAGTCAAGTTTCATAAGATAAATGGAAACCACTGGCATGAAAATAGGATAAACACATTACAGAAACTTAATCACATGTTTTCTTTGAAAGATCGTAAGCAGTATTATACAGATTGTATGGCTACTATTATGCAAAACACCAGCATGACAAAAGTGATTTTCAGTAAAATATAAATACGTGCTTCTGAAAGAAAAAATATAATAAATACATTCTGAAACATTGTTGGACTGGTTTCAGCATTTAGTTTAGTAGAACAGCCTCTGCTTGTCCTTTAGGCCATCTGGAAATTTCCCCTGTCAAGCTTTGCTTTAATGCAGCTGGCCCTGATAATTCATCTGTGACTGTTCATGCTGTTTGGTTTCTTTTATTGCTGCTTATTATTTGCTGGGGATTTACTGTCCGGGATCTACTGGATAATAAAACATGCAGAATACAACAGAGAATAATTACAACCCCAGAGAACAGAGGCAACAGGGGTTTGAATTGGATTTCATGAGTGGTTTTAATTAAATTTAAAACATCTTATATGATAAAATACATATGCAGTCTAACTTGGAAATAAGCTGCCAGTTTGAGCTTTCCCCTAAAGGACCAACATGCATGCAGAGGTTACACATGGTGGGTTAAAGCAAATTAAGCTGAAATGACTGAACTTCTTCTGCAGATTGAAGCTGAGTCAGCAGCCTGTGTGTGTGAATGTAACTTTACTACTTTAAAAACACAGGAAACAACCCACAGGGCATGATATCCAATTAGTGTGAGCGCACAACATTGTAATGCATATGTAATTAGTTTGTGGGGATTTGTATGCCAATAGGCTTAAACCTACTTCTGCTTGTATAGATTAATTTACATTAATAACAACTGGACTGAATGCTTCTGATTCAAGTTAATGGATTTTTTTAAATCTACCACATTTACAACAGTATTAGAGGATTAGACTGTTATATAACATGCATCTAAAATCTGAAATATCAGAAAATATAACCACTTAATTTAGCATTTTTTTAGTCATGAATTTAAAGGTACAATGTGTAAGATATTAAAGATGTCTATGTTGTGTTGCAGAGATATCTACTGAAGTTGGCATGCTAACCAGTTTGCTGGTGGTATCAATCACCATTCCCTAAATATCACACCTTTCCTTTAAAAAAATGGTTGGTTTCTCTGTCAAACAAAGCCTAAATATAATAATAATAGTAAAAATATATATTATTTATAGAGACCTTTTCATGGTACTCAAAGACACTTCACACAAGTTAAAATACACACGCACACCCACCCACACACCATGAGAATTAATTCAAACTTCTTCATTCATCACTTTCTGTTCCCTTTTTAACAATGTGACTTTTGTGTTTGTTTGGTTTGTAGAAGTCTGTTCGGTCTTTATGTTCACTGGTTTTGAATGGCTTACCATCTTGACTGTAATCCTACACTGAACAAAATAATAAATGCAACACTTTTGTTTTTGCCCCTATTCATCATTTGACTCAACTCAAAGATCTAAGACTTTCTCTAAAGGCTTATTTCTCTCAAATATTGTTCACAAATCTGTCAAAATCTGTGTTTATGAGCACTCCTCCTTTGCCGAGGTAATCCATCCACGTCACAGGTGTGGCATATCAAGATGCTAATCCGACAGCATGGGTATTGCACACGTGTGCCTTGGGCTCACTAACACAGATTTTGACAGATTTGTGAACAATATTTGAGAGAAATAGGCCTTTCATGCTCACGATGAATGGGGGCCAAAACAAAAGTGTTGCATTTGTAATTTTGTTCAGTGTATTTTTTCATTCCTTTTTTCTTAAATTGTTTTATAGCCTCTTGGGATTGCTAATAAAATAACAGTTAAAGTGAAAAAAAGTGTGTACAATATGCAAATATCTAGTACCTGCAGATCTCCAGGTTTCAGTAGTCCTGAATGGCCACAGAAGTCTTCATGGGCCGTGATCCCCTCTAAAACATATGTTACCTGTTTGAGGAAAGAAACACACATGTAGCATACATAGCTATTGTAATATTGACTTAATAATTAGTTACATAATGCATTTTAAGTGAATATAATGTTGAAGGTTTCATCCATGCCATGAATGTTGATACAAGTGCTGATTCAACACTAAAAGCATGTGTTTTGTAGTTTCACTGCCCCAGTGATCAGACTGGACAGGAAGAGAAGTGCTGATAGTTGGGTCATGGGTTCAAAGGTAAACATCTGTCTAAGGGAGGAAAGCTCGGGCCTCTGCAGTGAGCAGCCTGTGATCTGTCTCCACAGCTGTGTGATTTCAAATCTCATGTGAGTCTGAACAAACACACCTGCTGAAAGGCATGCTGGGAGTGTAGCTTAATCCTGTCCAACCACACCGGGAGATTCAAGTTACATCTGCCAAGTCAAATACACTTGGAGGAACATCTGGCAATCTAAGGACAATTTCAGGGGTTTTTTAAAGTTGGAATTTAAAGTCCAACTCGCCACATTACCTACAGATTTATACCATAATTATAATTTTACACAATGAATTTTCACTTGTTAACATGTCTTCAGTTACTCCTCTATCGATCACTCATTTTCAACACTACTCCAAAGTCAGACATGAAATAAAGACAGCCAATAAATGACAATATGCAGGGAAGAAAAGATGGAAAATAAAGACTGATTATGAACTGTACCAAATGAGAAGGTTTTAAATATGTAATTAAACACTGATGCCATGTCAAAGGGGTGACAATAATAGTAAACTTCAAAAACAGAGCTTCATCATGTGAGAAGAGAGTTTGTGATTGTTCATGGGGAGAAACATCAGTGATGCAGAAATTTAAATATTAATGCACAAGAGGCTACCGCAGTAATGTGATCACATTTTGTGGTCTTTCGTGTGTATTTGATCTCTCTATTTTCAATAAACTGGGACTGCCAATGTGTCATTTTGCCAGTAACAATGGCCAAGGAAGACTCTCTTTGGTGGAGACATAATACATTAATTTCAAATGCCTAGAAGAATAAAAACCACAAAACCAAGAAGGGCTCCACCAAAACACATCAGAAGCCGGGGCAATTCCTGTCTTTCAAAAGAGGGGATTTTTTTTTGCGTTGTCATCAATAAATCTCTAATCCAAAACTTTCTCGCCTCCACTTGAGCTCATTCAAACTTAACAGTAGGCTACCAGCAGGATATTTCTGGCTTTCTGTATATTTTCTTTATATCTATAAACCTAAATTATCATTATTGGAAGTCAAAATGGTACAGTAGCTTACTTTCCTTTGTTGCCATCTAGTGATCCAAGAAGGAATTTCACGCCTCAGTAAAACCTGTTGGTCCTGTGCTTTTGTTGTTGTGCTGCTTACCTTATTGTTTTTGGTTAAAGGAGTTGCACCAGTTCAATGCTGTTATATTGTTCTGAGTTGTTAATGAGGAGGGTGTTGTGCTTTTTTTTTTTTTTTTTTTTTTTTTTGGTATACAGTGGGTACGGAAAGTATTCAGACCCCTTTAAATTTTTCACTCTTTGTTTCATTGCAGCCATTTTCCAAAAATCAAAAAAGTTCATTTTATTTCTCAGTAATGTACACTCAGCACCCCATCTTGACAGAAAAAAAAAAAACAGAAATGTAGAAATTTTTGCAAATTTATTAAAAAAGAAAAACTGAAATATCACATGGTCATAAGTATTCAGACCCTTTGCTCAGTATTTAGTAGAAGCACCCTTTTGATCTAATACAGCCATGAGTCATTTTGGGAAAGATGTAACAAGTTTTTCACATCTGGATTTGGGTATCCTCTGCCATTCCTCCTTGCAGATCCTCTCCAGTTCTGTCAGGTTGGATGGTAAACGTTGGTGGACAGCCATTTTC
>NC_060169.1:11433677-11439866 GCF_021292245.1 Micropterus dolomieu | reverse complement strand
ATTTGAGGATTATGGAGGCCACTGTGCTCTTAGGAACCTTAAGTGCAGCAGAAATTTTTTTGTAACCTTGGCCAGATCTGTGCCTTGCCACAATTCTGTCTCTGAGCTCTTCAGGCAGTTCCTTTGACCTCATGATTCTCATTTGACATGCACTGTGAGCTGTAAGGTCTTATATAGACAGGTGTGTGGCTTTCCTAATCAAGTCCAATCAGTATAATCAAACACAGCTGGACTCAAATGAAGGTGTAGAACCATCTCAAGGATGATCAGAAGAAATAGACAGCACCTGAGTTAAATATGAGTGTCACGGCAAAGGGTCTGAATACTTATGACCATGTGATATTTCAGTTTTTCTTTTTTAATAAATTTGCAAAAATTTCTACATTTCTGTTTTTTTTCTGTCAAGATGGGGTGCTGAGTGTACATTACTGAGAAATAAAATTAACTTTTTTGATTTTTGGAAAATGGCTGCAATGAAACAAAGAGTGAAAAATTTAAAGGGGTCTGAATACTTTCCGTACCCACTGTATAAGTGTCCATATAAGTGCATTTGCTATATCCTTTCATTGTTGTGCAAAGCCTGTGCTACTACAGTTAAGATTCTTCTTTGTGATTGGTAATATCCTGAGCTGAGTTTTGAAGAATGAATTTGAAAAATCTGGTTGAAAGCATACAACTCGATTTGTACTCAAATTAAGCTTTTTCACCCAATAATGGGTTAAGACAGTTGTAAAATCATATGTAGGGCTGCAACTAATAATTATTATTATCGTTTAATCTGCAGATTATTTTCACAATGAATAGTCAAATTTATAAAGCCCAATATCACAAATCATAAATTTACCACGACCAGCATTCAGATTTGGATAGGAAAGGAAAAACTTCCCAAAATACCAATTTGACAGGGAGAAAAATGGATGGCAAACATAATTAGCAAAATAGTTGCTGATTATTTTTATGTCAATTGACTGTTTTTTTTCAGCTGTACTGTAATAGGTTTTGTATTCATAATGTTTTGTATTTCTCTTATAAATGTCTGTGTTGGCTAAAATTAAATGTGGTACTTTGTTTTAATCTCTGCACATATGAATGTGTGACAGGTGTGTTGGATGAAGGTGCACACTGTCTTGCTTACTGCTGAAATATTTATTTGATCACAACATTTAAGGTATACGGTATACCTATTGAAGGTCGGACAGACCGAGACATTGTAATTAAATAAATAAATATTTCAGCAGTAAGCGAGACAGTGTGCGGCAGTTCTTTTCATTGTAAAAAGTGTTTTTAAAAGCTGGTGATCACAATGTGGTTTATATGCTTCGTACCTCTGATCTATAGGTTACATGACAGATTGGTGGACTGTACATAAGGACACCAGAAACAAACACCACCCTGATGAAAGAAAGAAAGAAAGAAAGAAAGAAAGGAGAAATTGTTTGTGATGATGTGAAAAAGCTTGTCCTGTAGAAGAGAAGGGAGTTTGATATAAGGGTTTAATATAAGTTTTCCTCCGATTTTATTCAACAACCACTTTACATATGCTGATCCGGGTACATACTTTCTACACTTAATACTTTGGAATGCCGAAAATTATATTATTAAATTAAAATAATAATAAAATAATAGTCAATCATATCCTTACTGTCTCAAATCCTCTGTGAGGATGGTCTGGAAATCCTGCCGGCTTGCTCACTCTAAACTCATCCAACATCAGGAAGGGATCCAGGTTTCTCAGCTGGGAACAAAATATGTACAGTTTTGCATGAAATACAACGGCATTTGTTTTATTAAATGGATTGATAGTTGAACCACATTTACATTTTGATAAACTTACCTCCTTTCTACCGATGCTCCTGCGGACACGAGCACCGACTCCCTCTGACTGTTCCACACTCAGAACTGTCTTCTCCACTCTCCTCACATTCATTATGCTGGGAAAGGTTTCACTGGTCACTAAAAAACATTAGATATACCTGAATGTTCATGAACCACAGATAAAATGGCAATAAAAAGTATTTATTGACAAAATAAAATTCCTTGTTTTGAGGCAAAAAATCCATCTTTTGTTTTTTTCCTGTGCACAAGCTCCTCTTGAAATTGTCAGTAAAACACTAGAGGAAATGTCATGTCATAACTTTAGATGTTTGTGACTTTGTCACTGGGGCCATAAACAGCCATTTTAAACATATATTCAGCTGTTTATAAAATAATATTACAGCATAACATACTACTGGCGACCTGTCCAGGGTGTACCCCGCAATCGCCAGCTGGGATTGGCTCCTGCCCCCCACGACCCTGTATGCAGGACAAGCGGTTGTCGATGGATGGATGGAGCATAACATATTTCATACATCACATAAAATGTCAATCTATCCATCCACTTCCTCACTATTATTCAGTGCAACCTACAGTTTCCCAGCATGCAGTGGGCAGGGAAACATTTTTGACAGGAAATATGACCTTTGTTTTTTCTTTATAATTTCTTAAGGGTGTTGCAGAAACAAAGGAAAATTGTTTTCTTTCTTTCTTTATTCATTCTGTCTATGGTATGTTAGTGATCTCAAAGGATAAGCTTATAAACTTAACTGCAATTCAAAGTGTTACTGTTGCTGGTGTTTTAATGATTTGGTTTTAAAAATCAGACAAAAAGGATCCAAACTATAGCCTACTGAGGAGGAGAAACCTGTTTGGGTAATATTCCAAAATGAAATAGCCTACTGCAAACATGATATGACGAAATATCCGGAAAGGTCACGCAATCACGGGGCTTTCCCAGTTTCAAAATACTTTTGTACTAAATACTTTTCTCGGTAAATTAGAGTTTCACGGCAACACGTAGATGTCACGACGACTGAAATAGATTAGCCGATCTGAGAGCAGCAATCATCTGCGAGTGTATCAGCTGAGCAGTCAGCTGAGCGGATCAGCTGATCGTCAGCTGATCCCAGCGCTGCTGCTGACGGCTTGGTTTGGTAAAATGTTATTTTACATCATCTCTGTCCTGGGTGTTATCCGCATTTACGTGCTTGAAAAACGGATCGTCTGAACTTAATCACAGTGAAAAAATAAAATAAAAAATGGAGCACCGTGATTTGCTGATAGCAGTCTGCTGCTTCCGCATCAGCCTAGTTACCGACTCCTTGCTATTTAAAATTGAGCTTTTTTCAACGTTAGGTCTGTCTGCACGGCACCTTTTTATTAACTGCATATTTTATCATATCTAGGCTTCACTGCTTAGGCCTATGCTATTGGAAGCGTAGCGTGTTATTTAGGCTACTTTACCTGGACGAGCAGTCACCTGCTACACCTGACACCAACAGCACTTTCAACAGTGTTTGACTGCCAACCTTAAATTACATTAAAAATAAAGCCAAAATATACCTACCTGACCGTGTAAGAGAAAAAAGTCCCGACACTGCTCTAGTTGTTTTTACTGTTTCGATAGCGATATTTGTTGTGACTACAGCCCTTTTCACCTCCTCAGGTAAGATTACAATCCTGAAGTCAGGCGGGGGCGTGCCTGAATAGAAACTGTGTGAGTCAGGTAGTCCACTATTCAAATATATCCGAAGAGTTACACCATCCCTTGTGCAGGGCAAAAGCTATTTCCCAGCAAGCAATAACCGTCATTTTACCGTCTAGGTTTACTATAGACCTGATTTAGTCCGGCTATGAGTAACCCACTTCTAGCCGCAATTTTACATGTGGTTACAGGACGTTTTTGCCAAACTAACTTACAATGTATATGATATTCCATCATTTAAGCAAGGTCTACAGTGATTATAACTTTTTTATTTTATTTCTTACACATGATTTACGTGCAGCCTGTGCGTAGACACGATTTACTTCGTAGACAGACACCTGTTGTAGCCCACTTCTAGTCAATAGTCAAAAATGATTAAAAGCGGGCTGTCGCCCTGGCAGCACGTGCATTATTTTTGCAATGTCAATAATATCAACAACATTTTAAGTGTCGTTAAATTGACATGGTCTAGCTGTAGCCACGATTTGGCTCTTATTTGGACAGGCTACGTGTAGTCGGCTTTTAGACCCACCCGGTGAAATAGAGGCAATTAGTGGTCTAATATCAACGGCTTGGCCGTAGCCCTGTTTCAGACCAAATTGGTTACATGTAGTTTTCACCCATGCAGCTGTTGAGGTGCGTGATATCATTTAATCAAATGCAAGTAAACATTGAAACATTTTAATTATCTTTATTTTCGCTGCAACGTTCCCAGCATTAATTTTCATTTTAATTTAAAACAAAATGCAATTACTATTTTCAACCGCTAGATGGTAGCTGTAGCCCTACTGAGACATGACTACTGGCAACGCGAGACTTGAAAGTTAGACATCAGGGACGGCCAGATCTCGCGATAAAGACATCCGCCATTTTTAAACGAGGGATACGTTAAGATTTCGGCCTTTCAGCGAGCAACAGGCGAGAGTTTACTGCAAACACTGGAAGCGAAAAGACATTTACTTTGGTCTTGTAAGTATTTGTGTCTTTGTTTGACATGTCTTAATTATTTATCTACATTATATGTTAACGTGTAGGAACCGGGACATTTCAGCGGGTAACAGTGTAGAGTAAGGCACGTTGTGGTTAGCTTAACATGCTGCATGCAAGTGTAACTTAACGTTACTGTAAGGTTAGTCCATGATACCCACAGGTTTCCTCGTGCCCTTAAAAACTCTTACATTATCTGAATTCAGAAGGGATGAACATAAAACATGTGCAACCTTACCTATTATAACTTGTAATGAAAGCCACACATATTTTACTCACTAGATCATTATGATATGAAAATATGAGTTTTTGACTTTTGACACTAAATATTTATTGCAAATTCTCCAGCATACAATCAGCAAAGACAACAATAAATATTCAGAACAGAACACTTACATTCACCGCACATAGCTCTCTCAAAAACATAAAAGCAACTTTCTCTATTTGGTTGTTCTAATGCAACATGATGGCTAAAACACGTCCTGTTCAAGTATCTTTATATTTTCCATAGAGATAAATGGGTCAGTAATCAATACTATTAAATTAAAAAGAAAAAAACGTTATAAAGGATTTTTATTTTATTATTTTTTTTTATCCTTCATTAGAATGATAATTAGAAACTTACTGTATGTTTTCATTTAAAATCATTTGACGATAGTCATGTCTTGTGGGAAAACAGTCAACATAGTCAAATTATAATGTTTACTTATATTCATATTCTTACATATTCAACAGTTCCCATTTACCTGAGAGACTGGCGCCAACCGGGAGACCCAACTGATGCTCTTCCTGCATCAAGTACCAGCGTAGATGAAGATCTAGATTTGGATGTAGCCAACCAATTTATTTTATCATTATTTATGTTTTTATTACCGCATATTGTTAAAATTGTTTGTATTTTCATATAAACTTTTGTATTTATAATATTTTAGCAATAATTCCTTTATATTTTCATCATGTTGTATTATCTTAAGTTGTCTACATTGTAATCCTTTTTCTTAATAAAATCTTTATATTTAATTTGTTTGGACGGATTACCATTTGTGAGAACCTGTCTTGTTTGAGTAAAAACAATCCTTTAGCCACTATTCTGTTGTCTATTAGAGGTAGATACAGTGGGTACGGAAAGTATTCAGCCATTTTCCAAAAATCAAAAAAGTTCATTTTATTTCTCAGTAATGTACACTCAGCACCCCATCTTGACAGAAAAAAACAGAAATGTAGAAATTTTTGCAAATTTATTAAAAAAGAAAAACTGAAATATCACATGGTCATAAGTATTCAGACCCTTTGCCGTGACACTCATATTTAACTCAGGTGCTGTCTATTTCTTCTGATCATCCTTGAGCTGGTTCTACACCTTCATTTGAGTCCAGCTGTGTTTGATTATACTGATTGGACTTGATTAGGAAAGCCACACACCTGTCTATATAAGACCTTACAGCTCACAGTGCATGTCAGAGCAAATGAGAATCATGAGGTCAAAGGAACTGCCTGAAGAGCTCAGAGACAGAATTGTGGCAAGGCACAGATCTGGCCAAGGTTACAAAAAAATTTCTGCTGCACTTAAGGTTCCTAAGAGCACAGTGGCCTCTATAATCCTCAAATGGAAGACGTTTGGGACGACCAGAACCCTTCCTAGAGCTGGCCGTCCGGCCAAACTGAGCTATCGGGGGAGA
>NC_060169.1:11416299-11433577 GCF_021292245.1 Micropterus dolomieu | reverse complement strand
CTAAAATAACGAAGGAGTGGCTTCACAACAACTCCGTGGCTGTTCTTGAATGGCCCAGCCAGAGCCCTGACTTAAACCCAATTGAGCATCTCTGGAGAGACCTGAAAATGGCTGTCCACCAACGTTTACCATCCAACCTGACAGAACTGGAGAGGATCTGCAAGGAGGAATGGCAGAGGATACCCAAATCCAGATGTGAAAAACTTGTTGCATCTTTCCCAAAACGACTCATGGCTGTATTAGATCAAAAGGGTGCTTCTACTAAATACTGAGCAAAGGGTCTGAATACTTATGACCATGTGATATTTCAGTTTTTCTTTTTTAATAAATTTGCAAAAATTTCTACATTTCTGTTTTTTTCTGTCAAGATGGGGTGCTGAGTGTACATTACTGAGAAATAAAATGAACTTTTTTGATTTTTGGAAAATGGCTGCAATGAAACAAAGAGTGAAAAATTTAAAGGGGTCTGAATACTTTCCGTACCCACTGTATGTAGTCACTTAAAAGCTGTGTATTTGGTCTATTCTTGGGCTGTGGTTAGATGTCTATTAACTTTTCACTGACAGCCCAAATTCAGCCTTGTTTTAGCCTAGACCCATTTTCACCATCTAATACATGTCTATATGTAGCCGTTCAATGGTGGTCTAATTGATGACTAGACTAGTTTTGGGCTATGGTTAGACGTCTACCAAACTTTCACTGACAGCCCAAATTCAGCCCTGTTTTATCCTAGACGTCTGGGCTCTGTTTAGACGCCTTTTAACAGTGAAATTTCTTGCTGGGTTCTCCCAGTCAATTCAACCCAGTTTTACTTTCCTCAGATTTTGTCTCACAGGGCTTTACAATATGAATAATATACAAAACCTTCAATCATTTAGAACCTTGATTCAGATAAAGACAAACTCACTATACATTTTTGTTGCCATAAAATATTTGCTTATGTCAGCCATGGAAACTGATCACACGAGGCAAACATAAATTGCAGATTTTCATTCCAAGCCATGTCCTAAAATTTTTGTGTAATATCTGTTAATATTGAACGAATACTGATTGGGCAATTAAGGATGAATATGTGTTAATTTGAAATATGTTCGTGATAGTCCCCAAAAAAGTCAGTTTCACAGATTTTAAGTCCAATCCATTTAATCAAGGCCCATCACAAGTCCCCTTTGAACATGATAATCAACAATAGATGACTACTCTCATGTGCATTTGAGCTCTTCAGACTAAATGGTAAAGTTAAAGCCATAATTGGCCTTTCATCTGTTGAATATATTCTTCAGTTTTGGATTTCTCCCCAATCAGTTCAAAAGCATCTGCATTGTCCTGTTGCTGACGGCACATGATGTCCTTGGCAATTCGCATGCTGGCAGCCTGACCCCCAGCTAGGTTTACTGCATGAGGTCCAACCTGTGTGTGGAGGAAACAAAGGTAATGGCCCCATATGCGGAAACTGTCAAATAATAATACAGACCAAAACATAGAAGACCCACCTGAAGAGCGGTGTACTGCCCCATCAGGTATAGCGGGCACTCATCTGCCCACTGTAAGCTTTCTGATATGCATGGCCAACCATCTATCACCTTCATGGAGGGACATGACAGACACCATTTATGGATCTGTCATAATTACCTTGTTCAGGTTGCTTGTGAAAATAGAGCACATGGAGTGGTTTGAAAAATTAACATGAGCCCGTTGTCTTGCTATCCTTCAAGTCATTTTAAAACTTTTTTTAAACCAAGCAAAACTTTTATGTTCTTTCTTTTTCCACCCTACGTACAGAATTGCCTAAAACATTGGGATGTCCAACCCACCTGAATGGGGAATTCCCTCATCACCTCAGAAAGCAACGGGTCCTGTTGGACGTCAAGTTTGCAGCCAGTGGCGAGCCAGATCATATCTCCAGTCCAGTGGGCCCCGGTGCTGAGGGAAAGACTCCAGGCCTGGTTCCTGTAGCACCAGCTGCTTTCACTCACCTGGACAGATAAAAAAAATCTTTTTACGTACTTCACATTACATTCTGTCACCTGTCGTGAGATTATCTCACCTCATCCCATCACCTCTCATCCACTCAGCCTTAAACCCTTTGGGATGCACATGTACCTGACAGTATGTCTTTACGTCCACCTGTCCATTCAGGATGAATGGCTGTAGGTGGATGTAGGCCTCTGGGGTGACAGCCCCTCCTTTCCTTGCCTGGCGAATCATAGCCAGCCGTTTGTGGAGACTCCGCTCATTATAGAACTGTCTTAGGTAGGCTTGGCCGTCCATCTTGATTCCATGCTCCACGTGGGAGTAACGACCCACCAGGCTCTCCACATCACCCACATCAAACTGTTTTAACTGTACAAGAAATAATTCAGGCTGGTATTTGTGTTGGAGGCAAACTGGTATGTCTACTGTAGTTCTTTATGGTTGGTCTACATGCAGTTTCACACTGTCACTAAACCTGGAGGTGCTTCCTCATGACCCATGTCACATGGCTGGCACCTTGCTGCAGGGCAATTGAGACGACATGAGCGCTGGTCAGACCTCCACCAACTACCATTACTCTCTGCCCTGCCTCACACACTACACACAATTTTAGAGTCACATGGGGAGGAGTTGTAAAGGAAAGTGTTGCAGTAAGGATGGGAGATCAAATAGCCACTGAAGTCAGCAGAAGCATGGAAACCTCAGGTGAAAGCAAAGTAATAATGAAGACAAAAAAATTATTGTGATGTTAAATGACACTGAAATCTGACTCACCTTTAGTTGTTAAAGTCTCTTTCACACTCCAACAATCTGTGTCTTTATTTTTTTGCCGAGCAGTTGCCAGGTGATGCATGAGGTGCACAGTGTGTTGCAAACGCTCCTCTGGGTAGCTCTCTCCAATGCTTTTCACCCATGAGGGGATGTTTGCCATCTGGGCCCGGGTCGGACCTGTCGCCATAACAACTTGGCGGGCTTTTAGGGTGATGCCTTCTTGAAGTTGGACTTGAAAATATTTCACTCTCTTCTTTGCCCCGTCTTCCTTCCTTTCAGTCGCTCTCGTGGCCTCACCCTCTGTTTCCCACTCCTTTATCCGGTCAGTCTCTTCTTCCATCTCGTCCTTGTCCTCAATCACAGGGGTGATGCGCTCCACTGTTCCCTTTACCAGCACTTTGTCCAAGTTGTATCTCTCCACCTGTACAGATTCACCAACTCAGCTACTAGGAAATAGCAATGCTCAGATTTAGGTGTTCATTCTTCTTAAAAGAAAATGTTGGCATTGTTCCATATTTTTCCATCTAAACCTACAATGCCCCTTTGATTCCTACTGAAGACATACATCTTTAAAAACAAGAAAAAAAATACATAAGTTAAATTTTCATGTCTCGTTTTGGAATGAATAAACACATTTCTTGGATATGATTATGATATTTTCTTTCAATGTTAAAAAAATAACTCCAAACAAGCACAAAACACTAATCACAACAAACGTTATTTAGATGCAGTGTTGCATGCTTTTGGGAAGTTCTTTATTCAGAAATACATGAATGTGATGTTAGAGAGCATTAATACAAATTGAGATGTGTACTTACAGACAAGTCAAGCAAACACAGCTTTTTTAAAGTTATTCATTTCCTTTAAGTGTAGAGTAACATAGTGACATCAGTGTAACATTAAACATTTCATGCAGAACACGCACAAATATACTGTGTCCAACCTGATCTTTAAAGAAATCCACACTTAGTTTGGTTCCTGGCAGACTGAAGGATAAACTTTTCTTGAGTGTTGAGGTGATGTTTAGACGTTTCCTCTCCTTCTTGCCGAGCCTCATGTCATTGAAGAATGCATTTTTGTCCAGAATATAAACCTGGTCTGGAAGACTGTGCAGCTCTGTCAAACGATCAAACTTTAAAACAAACTCCTGCAGAGCTTTCTGTCAATGAAAAATATATACACATGCTTATTTACATTCATGCTTTAAAAGCAGCTTCCTCATTTCTACTTTAGGGGAATTTGTTTGTTATATACCTTATTGAGAGGATCTGTGTGCACCAGTGTATGTGAGCGCAAGTGAGGGATTTTTAGAGCTGTGAACTGGCTCTCCCACATACAGGTCCACTCTCCATAGGAATCTACCACTCTGAGACTTTGCGGGGGGCAAACGACACTCTCTGATATTGTTGACTTTGCTAGTCGTTCCTCCAGTGTCACACCTGCGGAGACTAATCTCAAATCACATCTGAACTGAATTATGAGGCCACAAAGGAAGCAAAAGTTTAATTATGGTATCTCACATGGAACATTAATTTATTTTGTTATATTTTCTAAGTGAGGTAGCCTGATCAAGATATAAGATAATAAATGAAAATGGTGACAAATTTTATTAGTAAAGTCAAGCATACTGTACCTTTTTTTGCTCTCCTCTTCTTCCTGCCACTGCAGAGTTTGTTGTGGGATGTTTCTGGGTTTGGCTGAGGCCTCGAAGGGCCCGAGCAGAAGGGGGAGAGTGGTAAGTCATGTCCAGGGTCTGAATTTGGATTAGGGTGAGCAGTGGATAGCAAGCTAGCCAGGGTCAAGGCATGAGGGCCGCCCCCTATTATTAACACATCGAGTATCACCATCTGAAACACACACATAGGCACTACAGTTACAGGGCACAATTAAAAACGAGAGCGGGGAGATAAGTAGTAACCTACTTTCAGAACCTGATTTGAGTCAGTTCCTCAAACTGCAACATGTCACTCTCACTCAACGGTGGTTTGATCAGTGAATAGCAGACTAGTGTTAACTTGTGTTTTGTTTAGTCATTTCAAATCATTCTCAGATGCAAACAAATTCAAACACATTTACAGCACTCCAAAAGAAGCACCACATTAATCAATGAAAGGCATAAAATACTGAGAAACTTTTTTTTTTTTTTTTTAAAGTTGAGTATAGAACAACAGTAGACATTCTGGTTTTGGCAGCAAAAGAATTTTTTTAACTCTATGTGAGTTGATCCTAAACGCTGGAGAAGCATTTAAAAAACCTTCAAAACTATAGATTTCAATTTCAATATTATCGAGAAGTTGATTAACACTTTCATTTTTTTTTCAGCAGTGCATTTGTATGAAAAGTGTTTTATCACCCGATGCTTACATCAGTATTTAAGGTGAAATGCAGAGGTCAACGTTACTCAACACTTTCAGGCGGACAAACATATCATGCAGAATAATAACAGTAGCCCACCTGCTGGAGTTCGGTTTGTCATCATATGCCAGTTTCTGAGATGGTGGAAACAAGCTCTGGCATACTGCAGTGCATGGTGGAAGAACTGAAATTTTGCAACAGTGGCGTGTGCCTCTCATGTAACTCAATCCACCTCAGGCCCTACAGATTTAGCTGGACTTCACTGGCTCAACAGGGAAAGCTGGAAATAGCTTCAGCATGTGTGTGTTTGTATAAATTTAGTAACACAACTCATCCCCGTGTAAAAACAGTAAAGGCAGTGCACTTTATGTTTGCACACAGACAACTGTTACACGCTAAAAAATAGTTTAAATGGCATCCATTTATAAAGTAATAGTTTGACATCTGGGGAAATGCACATATCTGTCCATTAAATATGAAGCTACAGCCAGGAGATGTTAGCTTAGCATAAAAAAACTCTATGCTAGTTGCCTGGCAAACTCACTGTGATGACAAGACTCCACCAAGATACTGGTCCCAGTCATAAAATAGTCCAGCTCATAACCCCATGCTAAAAACACAAATTGTTGTTTTCACACTTTTTTTGTGTGTGCATTAAACAAACAGGCTAGTTGTTTTCTCCGTTTACAGTATTTATGCCAAGTTAAGATAACCAGACACTGGCTGTAGCTCTCTTGGCTATTTGAAGTGCTGCTGTGCATTGTTCCAGTGAGGAGAGGCAGCGTAATCAGAGGTACAGTGTAGAGTTTTCCACTCCAATAGTGCTATGGATGTAAAAAAATACACAATTTTCAAATATTAAAAAATATAAAAATGTTTTATGAGGGAGACAATTCACTCAAGAATTGTTAGACCTCAAGGAATTCAAAGTGTGTTTTAATGACAAACAATGAATGTAAACATGACTTTGTTTGGCCTCATGGCCTTCAAGATGTGGCTGAAAGCTTTGGATAAACTGTGTTAAGGTGTGGACAGAGTAGACCCAAACACAACGCTCAGGATGAACAGATTTTATTTAGAGAAAAAGGGGTTGAGGGAGTGGAGGTGAGGGAGAGGCGGATGCTGGGGAAACACGGGCATGGGGAACTGAGGAGACTTAGACAAGGGAGCCGGGGGAGAGCACACACAGGGGGAAAGCAGGAGACACAAACAGGCAGGCCAAAACATCAGGGGAAAACAGAATCACAAGCAAAGAGGAGACATAAACAGGACACTCACCGTCAGCCGGGCTGCCACCACAACAAAACTGTTACTTCCAAAGTCAAAAATGAACCTTAAAGCTCAAAATCTATCTTTTCCATCCTAATTCTTCCAAACTGATTTGTATACATATGTGTACACAGGTTTGGAGGAACGAGCACAAGGAGAAAGTTATACATAACGGTGAACCATGCATCTGCCACAGTGATGGCTACTCAAAAAAAACGGTATCAGGTAGAAGATCACCATAATCTAATGAAAGTTAAAAAGTCAAACATGTAGGCTACAAGCATTTTTTGTTTACTATATTTACCCTTTAATAAAATACCGTTAGTGATTTCCCTATAATAATAACCATGTGAGGCCAAAATGTAACAAAGTGACCATTACAGTTTGTGAAGAACTGTTTGTAATCTCGTCTCATCTTTCTAGTTGAATCACAGTTTATATTGTTTTCTCTCCACTATGGATTTATTTACTGTCATAGAGGAAGTAATATTCTTCCAGTAGTTCCCATGCTTAATGTGATATACTATCAATTAAACGGATTGCTGTCATTTCCTCTTCTCTCTTTTCATGATTTGGGTCTTTATGTAAATTTTTGACAGTAATGCATGTTATTGGTATTGCTAAAGAATTAAGGAAGTAAACATCAAGTAAAAGGAAAAAGGTGTTTTATATGAGATCTTTACAAAACATGATTTTGTTTGTGAGAGTGAATAACACAACTTTTCTGGTAACCTTTCATTAGTCAGACCTCTTCTACTGTGATTCTTTACAAGTAGAAAATCTACATTAACAGTAAATTCTGAATTCTTGGTGCTCACAAGTTTTGTTTTAAATGATACTGTACACCGAGTCCCCTTTTGATTTAGGACTACTAATCTTCAGTGACTTCCTCATCTGACATCAGTTCCCCATCAGTGACACCTCATTCCCACTTCCCTTTCTGTTCATGCAAAGCAGAAGCACAAACACAGTGAAGGCTTTAAAAGACGGCCACTATCATTGGTGTCAGCTTCACTTTTATCAGCATTACCAGCCGTGGACACCACAGCACCATGGATCTGACGGTGGGTGACAAAATCTGTCTTTGACAGTGAGCACCGCTCTATGAGAAATACATTTTGAAAGATATGATTGACTATGTTGTTAAGAGAAAATGTGTTTATTTATTCCTAAATGACAGGATTCACTGGTTAAGGGAGGCGTGCTGATCGTCCACCAGATCCATGAAGGAAAGCACCAGTATCACGTAGAAAATGTGGTCAAGTACAAAAAAGGAAGTGGAGAAAAAATGTTTGTCAGGTATATGTCAGACACTGGAACACTGATTATTAGTTTCTCAGCAACTAACAGACTAACAAAAACATTTTTTCAGTGCTTGTAGCAAATGTATGGAGTCTCTCAGAAAACCCCATTTATTGTGTCATAGGCTAAGAATAATTGATCATCTTATTTGTTTAGCACTTTTCGAGCACAGACCACAATGTGCTTTCCACTGAATGGTGGAACTCAATTTTAAAAAATACATTAACAAATAAAAAACTAACAAAAGAAAGCAAGATACTGTACAATATGCTGTAAAAACAATAGCATTGAAGAAATGACACAAGACATAGACAGGACATAAAAAAACTCATTCTGCTTCTCTAAAAGTAAAGTTTATAAAAAAAAAACAGTCTAATAATTATTTCATCACAGTCAGTTATGGCACATAAACAAGATCAATGCGATTATTAAAAAGAAACAAACTCTGGAAAAAAAATGTGTTTTTGTTTGTGATTTTAAAGCTTAGATAGTGCCTGCAGAACAAATATTAACTGGAAGACTGGCTACTACTCTAAAATACTACCACTTTCTAATAAGGCATACTTTCTAATAGGGTTTATGAATCATATGTGATGGTTTTATTAACTTAATTAACTTGCAATTACTTGATGAATGGATTTCTTAATCTTCTACATTGATAAACAAATTAACTATGAAGAGAGATAAAGCATGTACTCGAGTGTGTGCGTACCGGCGATTGATCCACATCCATCAACCTATGGATGCTTATTTTCATTTTACCAGTGTCTCCAGGCAGAGGAAAGTCCAGCGCTTCTCAGTGCATCACAATGGCCCCTGTGAACAGGCTCTGGCACTAGTGTTTATTAACATTTCTGTTTTTTCTCAGGAGAGGAGACACATTGACACAGATAAATGGCATGGACCTTCAGAATGTCACACCTGAGGAGTTGGCACAAATGTTAGCTGGGAGTAATCCATTGCTGGTGAGTTCATGGGCTTCCACAGTCTTGCACACTGAACATCTTTAAGGTAAAGTTTCTATTTCAGACTCTATTGTATTCTCTATTCTATTTCAGTTCTGCTTATTGACAATACATTAACTATAGTGTTTAAATTGTACAAAAAGCTGACCAGTAAGATTATTTTTTATTAAATGATTATATTGCAATGGAAATTAGTCAGCATGACATGACATTGCACTGCCTACATTTAGGTATTCACCAGAGGACGAACATCCATTGTAACTTTGGTAGTAGCTGTAGGTGTTTGGAAGTGGATTGTCACACAACAATAATATATGTTTATTATATGCTTATTATCTGAATTTATTTCTGATCTTATATGATGTAAGGTGACCTTGAGTGCCATGAAAGGCGCCATTAAATTAAATGTATTTTTATTATTAATAACATATATGGGGCGACTCAGGAGATAGAGCGGGTTGCCTGTTAATCAGAAGGTCGGTCGTTCAATCCCCGGCTCCTCCAGGCTGCATGTTGAAGTGTGCTTGGGCAAGATACTGAACCCTGAATTGCACCTAGTGGCTGTTCCTCCAGTGTATGAATGTGTGTGAATGTAGTTTCTTATTGAGCACTTAGGCTCAGTGTATGAATGTGTGTGAATGGTGAATGCGATGTAGTGTAAAAGCGCTTTGAGTGGTCGAAAAGACTAGAAAGGCCGGAGCATTTACATTTACAATATGTCAGACACAAAGAGACATAGAGTCAAAGCCAAGTCTGAACCCACATCCACTTCTAACTCCCAGACGGTGCACAAGGACAGGAGGATGAAGGAGCACACTGAGCAGCCCTGCCCGAATGAGAACACTTTATATCCCGTCTCCAAGGAGTCCAGAATAATCAGTTTCAGCATGGAGATGAGGAGGGAAGAAGACTTAGAGGAGAATGAAGTGGGGAGGAAGAAGGAGGATGATGGAAGGGAGAATGGGTGTATAGAGGAGGAGGTTTGCCAAGCTGAAAATGATGAGAATGGGGAGGGAAGGGATCTGCTCATTATTTCCATGATGAAGACCAGCATCTCTGTGGTAAGAGGGAGGGGCTGCGACACCGAGAGCCCCTGTCAGGGATGTCATGGGACAGGATGCACTTTAAATGACGTTGTCATGATGGCAGAAACCAGCACGGTGACGCTTGGTAAGTAGGTTCGGTTTTATTCCTCTGTGTTCTCTCTTTCACTCTTCTCTTTTGGGCTAATAATATCAATTACATAAGTGAGTAAATTACCATAGTAAGGTTTAATTTAATTATAATATATTTCTGAAAATACAAGATATTTCTTCTTCTGGGTCTTCTTGTCCCTGACAACATTGAAACAAATAAAATAACAACCACAGGTGGAAGAAGTATTCAGGCCTTTTACTTAAGTGAGTAAACAAATCATTAGAACAATGTAAAAATAATAAAAATAATAAAGTATCAGCTAAATTTACTTAAAGTATCAAAAGTAAAAGCACTCATTCTGTAGAAAATGAGCCCCTGTGAATGATACATTATTTTGACGTTATTGTATTGTATTGACGTATTAATGTGCATGACTGTTGTAGCTGGTCGAGGTAGATCTAGTTTGCACTACTTTATATACAGTTTGGTTGTTCAGTCCAGTGGTTCCCAGCCTAGGATTCAGAACCCATACAAAATTCACCAGTTATTTTAATTTAACCAGCTGATTGGAAAGCAGTCTTTGGTGGCTAAAAGCTAACAAGGGAGCCCCCTGTCACAGTTTGTCAAACAGCATAAGGGGAACACAAGGGATAGGATCCAGACGCTGACTCAGGAGGCAAAGCAGGTTCAACAAAAATTTAATGAACACCACCAAACAAACCAAAAAATTTAAAATACAGGAAAAAGCAGGAAGTAAAGTAATACAAGACACATGAAGAAGGATTTTTTCAAAATAAAACACAAAATAACAACTCAAAACCAAAACTGTGACACCCCCACTGCTTGTTTAGTAACAAGTCACACGTTTGAACCACTGCTTTAATCTTTAAAAATGTATTGTGTTTTATCATATGGCATATATTTCAAATGGAAATACTCAAGTTAAATAGGCTTCTCACTGTGGACTTTGGACCACTGTCTCAGGAAAACTGGAGAATAACATTTCACCAAAAAGTGTCCTACTTCTTCAGCTAAATAAACCAACCAGAAAAACCCATTGGAATATCTGAAAAAAATCATACAGCTGAAATATTGTTTTTGTTTTTTACTCATAAAAAGTTGACCTCTTGTGGATACCTGGGTATAGACAGGTCAAGAAAACTGAAGTTACTGTTAAAATGCATCATTATGTATTTAAACCTGATTAGAGAGCAGAGCTATGTAAATGTTCCCTGTGTCATTTTCAGTTCCAAGAGGAAGCGAAAGTTTCAGACAGGAAAAGCAGAGGAATGTTTCAATTAAACATGTGGCCACTCACCAATATCTCAGAGTTCTTTGTTCGCAAAAGATCATCTATGCTTCACCGAATCCGGGTTTGTATCATGCAGCAACATGGCATTTTAATGACAGTAATCACAGATGAGTTTTCATTTCATATTCTCCATTCTGTGAATAACATCACAGAGTACGGTCTAGAACTGCCCTTTTATGAAAAGCGCTGTGAGATAACTGTTATTGTGATTTGGCGCTATATAAATAAAATTGAATTGAATTGAATTGAATTGAATTCTTTACACATAGTTCACTGTTCAAAATACTCTGTAATGGGAACTGATTTGTGAAATTCCTTGTTTACATATTGTTTTGTAATTTCTTTTGTGTTCAGAGAAGATCACCATCTACTACTACAAGTCAATCATTCTGGAGAGGTGTTTCAGAGGATTGCCAGTGGTCCTAAACTTGACTGAGTCCAACTGCTTCCTCAGGTGTTGCATGGAAGGGGAGAGGGCACTTCTACAAGTGGAGGTAATAAATAAATTTACACATTAGATCTAACCTGTTTCATACAGTTCTAAGTCACATGGAAACAGACGTTTGAGGTAATTCAGAGGCAGGAAAAGACATGAAAATGTCAACAACTTAGAATAAAGTTTGTGAAAATTCTATATTTTAAGCCATGTTTGCAGCATGGCTTGATGGATGGCACTGTCGTCCACCACTTTGGTCCAGACTGAAATATCTCAACGGCCAATGAACAGATTAAGAGGAAATTCTGATGGAATGATGACGTTCATGGTCCCTAGAATCCTCTGATTTTTCCTCTAGCGCCACCATGAGGTTGATGGATTGCCATGAAATTTGGTATATTACAGTATCAAATTTAAATTATTTTTTGAAATGTTTACCTGATGATGGTACTGGATATAAAGGTCATTAGAATTTTTCACCTGGGAACCATAAATGTATTTGTACAACAAACGAAATGTGGGACAGTCCATCTTGTAGATGATATTTCACTGGATCAGTTAAATGTTTCACTCCAGATGAAAAGTCAGAGTATCACCAAAGTTCAATGCATCCTAATGGCACCATGAATGTAATTTTAATGGCAATAAATCTAAATATTGTTGAGATATTTCAGGCTGGTGCTAAGTTGTTGACGGACCAATAGACAGACCAACATTTGGCTCAACATCTCTGGCTAAAACACTTGGAAATTAGCTTTGAATCTAAATCAAATGACTCTTAACACCAGTGATGGGAGACTTGACTCAGACACAAGCGACTTGAAAGACTCGATCCTGTCTACAAACCTAAGTGGAAAAATCTTTGTTGGCTGAACAGCTTATTCATAGACAAAGCACATGTTTACCCCAGTAGCCTATAGATTTAGTAGGTCTACTTGAAGATCAGTAGCACTTTTTTGATGTAGATTTACTCTATAGTGTCTGTTGAAAAAAAGGGAAGTGTTGCTGTCAAATGAGAGTTTCATTCATTGAAATACAACAAACAAATCACTGGAAATAGTTACGTTTGTATTTTTTAAATGCCACTGATTTGTTTTTTTAACAGCCCTCATCCGTTTTCATTTTGTTCACTAACATGTCAAATCTGACTATGTGTGACAACTTAGGTTTGGAATAGTCTGCATTCAATCATTCATGTTCATTTTATCCTTTTTTTCTAAAACAATTTTATAATTTTGATTGCATATTTATCATGTATTTATTGTGCTTTTCTAGCATTATTTATTTACTTATTTATATACAACCATTTATTACTGATATGTGATTTGTGGTATATTGTGCTGTGTTTCTGGAATGTGAACGGTACACGCACTGATGCTCAGCACAAATGAAGTTCCTAACGGACAAATAAAGTTCTTTGAATTGAATTGATACTGAATATTGTGTTGCTGGTATCAAGATTTTGAAATCGCGTTTGTTGAAGAATACATTAGGATCTGCGTAAAACTCAAAATCCAAGTGTAGGATTAAGAACTTGGGACTTTGGCTACTTATTACTTGCAAAAAATTATTTGTTCCCACCTCCCAAAATATGCAGTGGCAAAGTTTTATGGACACCGATATGTAATTACCTAATCATCTAAATCAGTAGCAAGTGTACAGTCATGGGTCTGTGAGGCTGTAGGCCGTTGTTTGAGCTATGCTAATATCAGCATGCTAACATGCTCAGGCAGTGACAATGCTAACATGCTGATGTTTAGCAGCTATAATGTTTACAAGGTTTACTGTCTTAGTTTATCATGTTAGTATGCTAACAACATGCTAATTAGCACTAAACACAAGTTGAGACTGATGTGACTGTTGGTTTTGCAGGTATTTGGTCGTAAAAGAATTGAGAAACAAAGAAAGCACATATTTTGACCTGAGGCGCTAGACGAAAAGTCAGGGGAATCACCAGAGTCACTAGGATTCATACTCTGTGTTGTATGGAATTTTTATTTCATGAGTTTAACAAGCTGATTATTATGATTTTGACAATTGTAAGCAAAGTAATCATCTCACTGCCAGGATGACCTCGCAGGCACTTGTTCTCTCAGTGATGCATATTCACACATTTGTTGTTTCAGACATGCGAAAAGCAGAGGCTAAAGCAGATCTCCAAGAGCGATGAGAGTACCCTGTCTTTCCTCTTCTACATGACGGGTGATCGCACCAAACAGCTGAAGTTTGAGTCAGCGCTGTACAGCGGCTGGTTCATCCATATCGTCAACACAGACTCAGTAGAAATGGGATGCCTGGATGGAGGGAAGGAAGACGATTCATTCCTCTTCATCATTCAGAAGTGATGGAGAGTCACTTCTTTCAGGCGTGTAGTTCTCAGTCAAATCAGTTTTACATTTAAAATTCTCTTGTTAACTTTATCTGGATCTTGAAGATGATATTAAACAAAAGAAAACCATGAAATTAGCTCTTTTGCTTGAGCAACCTGGTCCAGTGACAGAAACCCATGTCACTGTTTCAAATTCTGCTATTGCAGAAGTACGTAGTTATGTATCATACAACTATATTCAATTCAGAAAATGTGTATGTGTGTGTAAAGTCCACTTATATATTTTAATATGTGACATAATTTTTCATCAATCAGTTTTTTTGTTTAAAGTGGACTTTTAAGCTGATTGTTTTTTGGGTTTTCTAATGTACATAATATAGTAAAACTATAAACATAAACGCATTGTATTAACAAAAGCTCAAACATTAATTGATTTCTGAATGACAGGTTATATAATGTTTTATGTACTGTATACATGTATATTTGAGGATATTTGGATGATCCTTTTAATAACACATCCCACTCTTATATAATACTCTTGAATGTTATATTTTTAGCCTTTGCTCACATAATGTCAATGTATTGCTCTTCTATTAGCACACTGTGATCTTTGACCACCCAAAATGTATACACATATTTTAGGTGAGTAATAAAATGTCATTGGAAATGTGTATACAACACTTTCCTTCTTTTTTTTTGAAAAGTCAACATTTCAGTAATAGACATTTTCAATAAACTAGTAATTGAATACTTTATTTTATATTATTTTTTTATGCACCTACTTACCAGGTGTGCATTGTTAACATTTAATTTGATTTTTTAAAACAAGCAAAAGTATCAAATATTACAAAGCTGTCTGACCATCAAATATTAAATATTATAAAGTAATATAATATAGTAATATTTTGAATTATATAAAAGTAATATTCTTTTTGTACTGAGTATTAATGATAATGGTAACTAACACTGTACAACTTAAAATAAAGTTATAATTGTACTTAAATATACTTTGTTGTACTTGAGATAGGCAAAGTAAGCAGTATTTGCAGTTTATTTAATGTATATTAATATTTATCCAAAATACATTAGATGTTATAATTTAAGTATACACAAAGTAAAAAAAAAAAGTCCATTATTTTTACAAAATGTATACTTAAACACACTTAATTATAAAAACATGTTAAGTTGTACTACCTGTATATTGTTTATTCACTAAGTTTGTCAAAAATAGAACACTTTCAATACATTCTCATGGAAGTATACAATTAAATATACTTTTTTTACAAAGGTATTCACTGTACAATAACTGTCTGTGATGGTCAAAATCCCCAACAAACTAAATCTTTCACTCAAACATATTTATCAGTTATGTTGATGTTTGATAAGAGGCCATGCAGCACTGGTGAATGAGAGAAAGTCCTTTTAAGAGCAAGATCTTCACTTTCCCATTCTAGGACAGTGACTATGAGTCTCCTGTATGTAAGCACCTCTGTTCTTCGGTCACAGCAGTGGACTCAGAATCCAGTTTGCTCATTGTCACTCTCCTCAAAGGCTTTGTTAGTTTGTCCTTCAGGATTTGTATCATAAGGATTCTCCGTGCCTGTCTTTGCAGATTTCCTGAAAACACACAAGAAACAACATGTCTCAGTTATGCAAGTAATTGGACCAACATGGTAGAAATGGGTCTCAGTCTTGAGAGCAAGCACTCACTTTTTGCGCTCTCTGGCACCAGAGATGATGAGGTAGACACCCGCTAGCACCACGATTCCCATTACCACCCCAAATACCACCAGCCACACCGTCACTGGCTGCTCCACGGGAGGGGCTAGTGTTGGTGGGATACCCACAAACTCCAGCGTCCTGTCATCCAATTGGAAGGCATCGTTGATTCGGCCTCGACACAGCCTGCGATCAATATCGAACTGGGGTTTATTATTGCTCACACCTATTAAATGTACTTGACAAATTGAAATTTGCCCTGTTAATGTTGCTAGATGAAAAGTTGAGGGATAAACACATTTGTGGCTAAATGGGTGTCATAGTGGTGCTAGATTCATTGTCTGGGAACCATGAATCCCTGTACAACGGTTTGATCTAATCCATCAAGTAGATGATGAGATATTTAACAGGATAAATGAAACACTTATCACACACCCTACTGGTGGTGCAAAAAAAGTCAGAGGAGCACCAATGTCACAAAGATTTATCCTCTGGGAACCATGGATGTTGTTACAAACGTTTGTGCCAGTCCATTTAGTAGTTGGTGAGATATGTCAGTCTGGACCAAAATGGTGGTCTGACTGAAAATCATTCAAAATAAATTTCATTTGCTTGGCTTTTACAGCTGCTTAGGAAGTCTGTGAAACTTTGAGGGTAAAACAAAACAAGTATATTGCACTTAGTGTTTTGGAATATACTGTGTATAAACAAAATACACTGCCTTACCCTATGGCAGCCTCCACATCATCCTTTGGGATATATACGGAGGGATTTGCTGGGTTGGTGACCACAATGTAGAAAGAGATTCTGGGAGTCTCCTTATAAGTGAGGACGTTCTCTGGTCTGCAGGTGCAAACCAGGAAAAGTTCTCAAACAAATGTGGTAACAAAAGAAAGTCAGAGGAAAACAAGCATAAAGTATCTATAAGTATATATTTGGTTTGGCAGATACTGACGTGAAGAGAAGTATCTCGTTCTTTTGGCTGTAGTACTGCCTCAAAGCATACGCAATGTTGGCCTTGAACAGGAACAGCTCGTTGGCGTTCCAGGAATACTGAAACACATTTTAGCTGGTAAATATTTGCCATGATATGAAACAGACTGAACTTCACTTCAAAGGTGCAAAATTAATTTCATGTGTAGTCATATAATGTAATAATACTTCTAAAAATTATTAATAATACTCACAGCGCTATCCCCCATGGCAGCCTTCAAACTTACTCTCACTTTAATGGCATACTCAGAATCTGTAAAAGAAAAAATCAATAAATTAATTCAGTTATTTTTGCTAAACACATTTCTCGCTTCCTATTTTCCATATTTCATCAAATCATCACCAAATGTGGTACTTAAGATAGTTGGCATACCCCAATCACAACTCGTGTATTTAATTTTGCTTAACACCTACTGTTAGTACATTTTTATGCAGTGGCAAAAAACACTTTAACTGCCAGAACTCTTGAATGCATCATCAGCAGTTTTGTTTAACCTGCACAAACAGGGACAGCAAACAAGTCTATGCAATTTGATACAATTTCATAGATGGGAGGTGTAAAAGTATACATTGAAATTCTTTGGTCATTGATATATTCAAACTCAATACACAGGTGCCCCCTGGGCATGTGCTTGATATGCTGCCAGTAGCACCACCATGTGGCCAGTTATAAAGCATTTTGTGTTTTCTCATAATTCATAAAACATAGGGTATTG
>NC_060169.1:11396397-11416199 GCF_021292245.1 Micropterus dolomieu | reverse complement strand
ACTGAAAATCATTCAAAATAAATTTCATTTGCTTGGCTTTTACAGCTGCTTAGGAAGTCTGTGAAACTTTGAGGGTAAAACAAAACAAGTATATTGCACTTAGTGTTTTGGAATATACTGTGTATAAACAAAATACACTGCCTTACCCTATGGCAGCCTCCACATCATCCTTTGGGATATATACGGAGGGATTTGCTGGGTTGGTGACCACAATGTAGAAAGAGATTCTGGGAGTCTCCTTATAAGTGAGGACGTTCTCTGGTCTGCAGGTGCAAACCAGGAAAAGTTCTCAAACAAATGTGGTAACAAAAGAAAGTCAGAGGAAAACAAGCATAAAGTATCTATAAGTATATATTTGGTTTGGCAGATACTGACGTGAAGAGAAGTATCTCGTTCTTTTGGCTGTAGTACTGCCTCAAAGCATACGCAATGTTGGCCTTGAACAGGAACAGCTCGTTGGCGTTCCAGGAATACTGAAACACATTTTAGCTGGTAAATATTTGCCATGATATGAAACAGACTGAACTTCACTTCAAAGGTGCAAAATTAATTTCATGTGTAGTCATATAATGTAATAATACTTCTAAAAATTATTAATAATACTCACAGCGCTATCCCCCATGGCAGCCTTCAAACTTACTCTCACTTTAATGGCATACTCAGAATCTGTAAAAGAAAAAATCAATAAATTAATTCAGTTATTTTTGCTAAACACATTTCTCGCTTCCTATTTTCCATATTTCATCAAATCATCACCAAATGTGGTACTTAAGATAGTTGGCATACCCCAATCACAACTCGTGTATTTAATTTTGCTTAACACCTACTGTTAGTACATTTTTATGCAGTGGCAAAAAACACTTTAACTGCCAGAACTCTTGAATGCATCATCAGCAGTTTTGTTTAACCTGCACAAACAGGGACAGCAAACAAGTCTATGCAATTTGATACAATTTCATAGATGGGAGGTGTAAAAGTATACATTGAAATTCTTTGGTCATTGATATATTCAAACTCAATACACAGGTGCCCCCTGGGCATGTGCTTGATATGCTGCCAGTAGCACCACCATGTGGCCAGTTATAAAGCATTTTGTGTTTTCTCATAATTCATAAAACATAGGGTATTGCGTAAAAATTCTCCTTGCTCTGTACGGTATCACAGCAGCAGCAGCAGGCTGCAATTTGCTGCTGCATTCAGGAAATTGCCTTTCTAATAAATTAATGAGTTTTGTTTTGGTTTCATGCAAATACATGTCTTGAAAACCCCAGTGACTGAAGTCATGGTTTTCTACTTCTTTAAAATTTAGGGACTTTTTTTTACTTCAGTGCCCTTTTGTTAAGAAGCACAGTTATTATGTAATGGTAACAGAGTTCTTTGTCCTGTCATACAGTTTAAAGGCCTTGCTCAGGGGCACCTTTGGCCGTGGTCCGTGCAAGACTCAAACCGGTGACCCTCTGGTTTGCAAGCCAAGTCCCCACAAACTGAACTAATACCGGGAAAGAGAGAAATACGCTTATTTTCTTTTTTTTGCCAAGTGTTAGATGAAAAGATCAATACCTTGTTTAATCTAAACAAAAACCGGTGTAAAAATTAAACATTGTGGTTTTAGAGTAGGTAATGGTTGCTTTCCAAACTCATGGTGACAACAAGACTCCAGTTAATTACTGGGCAAGAAATAGTCTAGTACATAACCCCCAATAAAACATTGTGTGTTGTTTTTACATTTTGTTTTTTGCTAAGGTATGATATGTTAATTACTGAGCTTTAGTGGGGTTGGAACAGAGTTACACTAGCTGTTTCCAGTCTTTGTGCTAAGCTAAGCTGACCAACTGCTAGCGGTAGAGTCATATTTACCATATAGACTTAAGAGTGCCTTTCATCTAACCCTTGGCAAGAAAGCAGATGAGCATATCACCCAAAATGTCTGTTAATTTTAAAATCTATTTTAATTTTAGAGGTAATATTCTTAAATGTGAGTATCACTGGTACTCACATGGATCTATTGATGACTTCCAGCCTACAGTCCTGTTGTGTTTCATGTTCTCTTTCTTCAACCAGTCATGAAGTTTTTGGAAGTAGTCCAACAGGGGGCGGGCGTCCATCTTAACGTCACCGGATATCGTATTCAAAGCCCTGGTCCAGGACTGAGACCTTCCCAGCTTTAACATATTCCTAACAGAAAACAGTGATGATGACGATGAAGATGACGATGATGATGCTGCTGATGATGATAAATTACTGCTGCATTTATAAGCATGTACTACAGTGTAATATAATATGCTACATCAATAAAGAAATGAAACATTATCTCTCTTTTTATTTCAAATGGTTAGATGGAAAATAGAAAATGTGTTGTGTCTATCACAAGAATAATCAAAACAACTACAAATCATTCTGTAAAAGCCTTTAAAGAGGGACAGGAAGTTGTCCTTACTTCAGCTTGGTTCCTGCTGCAGTAGAATTTGTAATGTCACATGATGACAAGGCATCCGTATGACCAGCCACACCGCAGAGCGCTTTTTGGAACTGAAACTGGTAGATGGTTCTTGTGAAGTACCTGTATACACAACCACACACACACACACACACACATACACACAGGTGATAGCAGAACAGGTGCACTTGTTTTCAATCTGAACCCTATTTATTATTTTTTTAATTTTTAATTATGATACTCTCTATCTCCCTGTCCAGGGTGTACCCCGCCTTTTGCCAGATGTCAGCTGTACGCAGGATAAGATGGATGGACTCTCTATCTCTCCATCTTGTGTGTGTTAAGTGTGTGCATGCAGCTAATTGGCACAACCAACCAAGAGTAAATCTCAAATATATCCAAAGCATATCTATTTACTATACTGAAAGTCAGTCAAAAGAAATACTCTCAGGCTTTTCTTAAGTTATACCATTTTGATGCTAGCTTGAATCTTGTTCACTTTCTACACTTCAGCTTGCAAGTGGTCACATCATGAATAATTAAAAATGTAATATAAACAGATCCCATTACATGGTAACTGAATATGTTTAAATGAATATCATATTTGTGTCTTTTGGGTATTACAGTACTAAACAATTGCCAATTAAAACTAAAAGTTTTACCATAAGTAGCTCTCCAGTGGAGCGGTTGGCATGATTTTGAGCAGAACTGAACAGTTTAATAATAAATTAAAAAGCAAAATAACACGCACATAGTAACTGAATGCAGTAGTTAATCAGAAAACAATATTAAGGACTGTTACATGTAAATGTTAAGAAATGGTTGTGCCCCAAACACTAATGTTTCTTGTACCCTGGCTCATGGCCAAACTTTCCACCAAATTTTAGTGAAATGCATAAATACATTTTTAATACAGAACAGAAAACATACAGTAACCTTTGATTTAGAAACTGCTTTGGCAACATTCATGCCAATAAAGCACACTGAACTGAACTGAACCTTCTTAGCAAAGCTGCTTTTGAGAAAATCCAGGTTCAAACTATCTGAAGATGTTATGCTTCTTTTTCCTTGAAGTCCAGCTTTACAGTGGGAGTTTTACCTGATGAAAGAATAGTCTCCAGATACATGGAACAAAGCAGGCGGGTCACAGTAGGTCTCATCTCTTGGCACAGGCTCCACCACCCCTACCAGCTCCCTCCTGTTATGACAACAGAGAGTCAATACTGATGCAGGCTGTATCCACAGACCTGCAGTGAAGCAGCCACTGAGGTTACACAACATTAAAATCCACGATATTTTTCTGCAGTATGTCCACTGTTGATGTCATAACCGCATTTGATTACAGTGATTACCCGCGGAACATTTTTATTTACAGATGCTTCATATATGTCTCGGCTTACTTCATCTCCCACCAGCGCTCCATCCATTCATCCTTGCTGATGTTCCCTGCAAACACCTGCCACCTCCATTCCTCCAGCATGTAGGTGAATGGCAGCGTGGCCACGATGGTGAGTGCCTGTTTCAGCAGGAAGTTGATCTCGGTTTCTGCAAGGCACACAAAAAGGTTTATGTTATAGAAAGTGCAAAGGACAGGAAGCTGCCTGTTTCTGTGTCAAATATAATTTTAGAAGTTAGTTCTGGAGATCATTTTTTGAAGTGTGTAGCAATCTGCATTCTATTTATGACACAGATGTCAGGCACTGTAAGGAAATTACAGTTTGCATAACATTTAGCAGAGGACCCAAGGTCATGTTAAGCTTGATTGTCTGGTTTCAGTGGGGCTGAAGCTATTTTTATCCTACATGCCATTCAAGGGCAGAAACCCAGAGACACATTACTCATACCTACTCTGGTCTGTTCAGACTTTTATATATATTTGCCAATGTTGGGTGAAAACTTTGGATTGTGTCTCTGTAGCCAGGTAAATGATTCACTGTCCATCATGGATTAAGAGAATATTCATCAAATCCATGTTAACAAAAATCTCAACAAAGCTGTCAGGGGCTGTGAAACAAGGCTGGGTTATTCAAGTTAAACCTGGAATAACTGATTTTTTGGCCACTTCATGGCAGGAAATGGAAACAAGCTCAATGCTAAAATGTTAAAGCTGAGTCTATGGCATCTGATGAAATGTCCAGTACTCACTTTCCTTTAGCTCTGTTTTGGTCTCCACTAACTCCTGTGGGAAATATTTGGCTCTGCTATGTCACCGGCTATTTGCTAATTGTGTCTGTCTGCTGTTTGATGCTTGGCAGGTAGTGTGCAGTGAGTTTTTGTTGCTGCTGGAAATGACACTGAAAGTTAGGGGCCGGAACAATTCGCTGAAAGATGCCAAAACGCTCCACAAAGTTAAATGGAATCTCTGATTCAGGTGATTATTCTCTGTGGGTTACTACGACCTCTTTCATGTACACATAGACCCCATTTACACTTCATGTTATCTTATAACGCAAGGAGCGGGGCTGCACTGCGTGTGCACGAGCAGTTTTTGACACTGGCTCTGATTGGTTGTTTTAACCCAGGAGCGGTGGATTCTTGCAAATGGCATTAGGAGCAGTAGGAGAAGGAACCAGATTTTATCTGTGTCGTGTACTACTGTCAGAATATAGTTTTAGGAAAAATATTTTTTTGGTTTGATAATTGTCAGCGTAATCTACATCAATAGTACCATTATCATAAATGAAGTCAGCAGGCAGGAGGTTCAGGCTCTTCAAGTGTTTCGGCGTTGCAGCAGAGAGGGACATGATTTCTCCAACAGCCTCATGGAAACCCTCATTGGCTCCGTCCCTCAGGAGGTAGGACAGGTTACGGTAAGCCATCTGGTACTGGTTGTGACCCATCTCATGGTGCGCTGTGAGGAAGTCGTCCATGTTGACCTTGGTGCACATTTTGATTCTAGAGACACCACAACAGAAGTGTTGGTGTCAGCAGTTATAATGTGTGACACAGTCGTGGTATGATGCCTTATCAGATATAATGTACCCATAAACAGCGCAATAACATGTTTCTGATGAGTCAGATGTAACAAACATTGAAGCCCAAGTTCAATAAAAAAAAATCAAGTCCTTGTTTAAGGAGACAGGTGGAGTAACAAGGTTTTACGGAGAATGTGTAATTAATGTCATTTTAACCCAAACTGACACTTAAGGAGCCAATAAAACCTGACTTTTGAAAAGAGACACTCAAACCTCCAAAAACAGTGACTGTTGGCACAGCTATATGGATTAATATTTGACAACATAAAGACTTTGGTTGTCTTTATCAGCAGGAAAGAATAACTCTGAGATTAATCAATATTGTTGTTCCAGCCATTTAATATTTATGGCTCTCATATACCGATATAGAGATAGATTACTCTTCTTATACAGCACAAAAAAAAAACTTATAAATCATCTCACGTGTAAATAATTTTATTAATAAGAGCTACTACATGTCTAAGTCAACTATCACAGATGTAAGCATTATAATTATACTGAAAATTATAAACGCAACACTTTTGTTTTTGCCCCCATTCATCGTGAGCTGAACTCAAAGACTTTCTCTATGTGGGAAAAAACAAAAGTGTTGCGTTTATAATTTTGTTCAGATGCACGTGAATATGTGCTTGTCTTTGGATTTTACAAACCTAAAGTCCTTTTTGTTTCCCATGTCCCAGGCTGTGGGGTGACAGACCACCTTGAGTCCATCCTCAGGCTTAACCAGCATGGAGTCCTTCCAGAAGTTTGGGAACATCTCATAAAGGCCCACAGACATGAAGAATTTCTCTGCTTCTTTGAAAAGCCGAATCTCATCCCAACCCTGAAATTCAAGTCGACATTTTGAAGACGGTCTATGTTCCAATGTAGGATTTTAATGTTTGCATGCACTATATTAGAAACATGTTTTAAATATCTAATATATGTTATATGCTGTATTGTCATCAGTATTGTTTCACTAGCAAGGACCACAATCAACGGGTATGATTAAATGTTTGATTGAGTAACGAACAGAAGATGTATGAAGCTTGCAGTAGCTGAATAGACATTAGAAAGCGTTGTGGGGAAGCTACGATAGGGAAATCCGCCGTAGCACCCGGGCACGACGGACCCCCTATAAACCTATGGAGAGGAGGAAGGGCAGGACATAGAAAGGGGTGGGAGGGAGGGATGCAGGATAAGAGGGCGAAGGGGAGGACTTAGGACGTGTGGGTATTTATGGAAATGCTGGCGATGACGCGCTTGATGTGTGGTCCCGCACCTGAAACTCTGCTAATTAGCACCACTTAATGTACAGAAAGAAAAAAACAGAATCAACTTAATTGTACTGTACCTTGTCCACCATAGTTTTGCTGACATCAATATCTGGTTTGTCAGGGTAGGGGATTGACAGAGGGTACAGGTTGGTCCAGAATCTTCCCCACATGTCACCTGAGCAATGAACATAAAGGCTAATTGTTTTTCACTCTAAATACCCTGAGTAGATGCTGAGATGTTCTTCCTAATGTTGATGATCATAGTAAGGTGTGTGTTTAGACAATCCCTTTCAAAGGGAGGTGTCTATATATGTATATACATATTACAAATACTACATTCTGTGTATTACATCTGTTGCTAAAGCTTCAAAATACCCTTCGAATGCCCACTAATCAGAAGCTACATAAGTACAGTCAATTTTCCTCATGATGTTAAGACCTGGACAACAGAAGGAGCCATACACAAGTCTGGACTGGGACTTACATGAAAATTCAAATCTCACTGCTCTGAAGCTGAATTCTTTATTACACTGATTACACTTTAAATCACACCACTGTCACTTTTGCCTTGTGATTTCTCTTTAATTGCTCTGGTATTGTTTCTATTTTTACTTCTATTCTTCATTGAATTATCTTATTATTTGAATTTTATTACACTGTACTTTTTGGGCGGATAAGACCATGCCTTTGGTGTGAGAGACCCTGGTTCAATCACCCACTGTGACCCATCCACCATTGTGTCCCTGAGCAAGACACTTAACCCCTAGTTGCTCCATAGGTGTGAGACCTCTGACATGTATAGCAATTGTTGCTTTGGATAAAAGCGTCAGCTAAATGAATAAATTAAATTAAATTTATCTGTACTTATTTCTGTCCTTGTGCTCCTCCAACAACCACATTTCCCCTGCGTTATCTTATAGTGTGACATACTGTAGATATTTCTTAACTGCAGTGATTTCCTGGTGAGTTTGTCTCTCGTTATAACAATATAACAAACAATAATAACAATTTAAAAAATATATAATAATAATAATAATAATAATAATAATAATAATAATAATAATAATAATAATAATAGCAACAATTAAAACTCAATGTAATTATGATATATAGAATGCAATATACAGAAAGAATGAAAAAACAGACTGCTGAGACATAATCATAAATAAATACAGTGTTCCGAAATTAAAATATCAATTTAGCAAAGGGATTTCTTAAGTTATTTGTATGCTATGGATGATAATCAGAGAGGCCAGCAAGTGAAAAATTTCATTGTGCAGTGCAACTGTTTATGACAATAAAGCATGAATATTGAATCTTTAGTGATAATGAATCTCATGATGCTTTTGACTATGTGATGTTTATTTCTTGACTATGAAGCATTTCTGCCCCAAACTAATTCAAAAGAAACTAATGGTAAAAATGGTGATGCCTCTGACAGGACTGAAAATCCTCAACATACCCAGCAAGTGGGCTGGCAGAGGTCCTTCTGAATCAATTTTGCCTTTGTAGACCTCTATAAGCCTGGCTCTCACATAGGCATGCAGGTCCTTGTATAAGGGCAGGATCTGGGGAAAAAAACCCCAACAATAAATCACTGTTGTTACACAATCAACAAACTATACATTGTTACTCTAGAATGCAGATGCTATGAAACATGAGACATGCAATCCACTAACATGGACAGATAATCAACCTGTTTGTATATAGAACGGACGTCTTCCATCAGCTGATTTCTGGTATACTTGTACCGAATTTCCTCCTCAATGGTCTCATAGTTATATCTCCAGTAAGCTCCATAGTCTTCAAAACCTGTAAGAGTTTGCGTGACAGGGAGGAACAGAAAAAAGAATGCATGAGACACAAATTTTACTTTAAAAAACAGAGTTTTCTTTCAGTTTTTTGGGGGGGGAATTTTGCTTACTATCTTTTGCATGGCAATGTAAGCCATGGCACTGCTAGTATGACATGGCTCAGAGGTTATGACAGTGGTAAACCCCAAGCTACTGAAGCCACGGTGTGTTGTTTGTTTTTCGGAGGGTCCGTGATACACAATCACTGAGCACTATCAGCTCAAAATGCTCGTCCTGTGTCCTATCAGACATGATCTACACCCATCCACAATCTTGAACATTAGCTTATATCCTTTCTTGATAAACTTGTAGTCTGTGTTCAAAGATTGAGGTCAAAGTGCTTCCATTATATGTAGCTTCTCTGTTGTTCACACATTGAAGATATTAGTCATCTTTACAATAATACTTCAAAACATCAGACATCAAACTACATCAAGTGGCATATTTTCTTTGAGCCATATCACCGTTTAGTTTGGAAGCTTCATTCTTCAGATCCACATAGTCCTCGTACAGAGGCCTCATCCTCTTCCCCACCTCTCTTCTCCAGCCCTCCCACACATGCAGACGCTCAGAGTAGTTTTGGCTGTTGGCCATGATGTGCTCCAGGCCTGTAAACAGAGGAACACATCTCAGATTAATGTTTGTCTTTTCGTTAAATAAAAAAACAAAACAAATGCAACCAGAAAGTTTGCACTAAAACAAGTATGATAGTGGTGGAATGTAACTACGTACATTTACTCAAGTACGGTAGTTTTACATTCCACTACGTTTTAGAGAGAAATATTGTACTTTTTACTTCCCTACATTGATCCCATACTTACTTGTTACTTTTCAGTTCATAATTTTATGTGTAAAACATTTTCAGTTTATAAAATATAAACTACCGAACATTATAACAAGTTGTTAAAATTAGCTCTGACTAAGCAACATTAAAATTCTGCTTACATGCACACATCAATGATAATATTCTAATAATATATACTGTATCTGATAAATATAACAAACTGAAACTCAGTTTTGCATAATTAGTACTGTTGCTTTTGATACTTTAAGTACATTTTGCCACCAATACTTCTGTACCTTTACTTAAGTAAGATTTTGAGTACAAGACTTTTAGTTTACATTGTGGTATTGCTACTTTCACTTAAGTAAAAGAAATCAGTACTTCTTCCATAGATAGAGGTGTTTGAGAGTGCCTATATAATATTCTCCTAGAAATGTATCAAAGTACATGTCCATGTTCTGCACAAGCAGCATTTTACTGGCAGTATTTTACTGTTGTAGCTGGTCAAGGTGAAGCTAACTACTATGTTTTGCACCACAAATCTGTATTATTATTATTATTATTATTATTATTATTATTACTTTTGCTGTTTTGTGAAATATTGGATAATTTTTAACTCTTTGCTTTTGGATATTTGTGTAAATGAAACCATCTCAGAAATATAAAAGAAAAAGGTCTCTTTGGTGGAACTGCTAACATTTCATAGACATCTACAGGGGCCAAAACTATACAGTAAATAGATTTTTTTGTACGTGGCCATGAGTCAAAAGACTGGCAACCACTGGTTTAATCTTTAAAAGGCATTGCATTTTAAAAGATCATCACATAGTTTGTCAACTCTTAGTCTGAGAATTTGTAACTGTAACTGTCAGATAAATGTAGTGGAGAAAAAAAGTACAATATATCACTCTGAAGTGTAGTGGAGTCAACGTAAAAAGTAGCATAAAATGGAAATCATCATCATCATCAAAAATTGTACTTGAGTAAATGTACTTTCCATCACTGGAAACATGTATTTTGAACATATTTGTTGTCAGAGTTCAAAATTAAAGGACTAAATATTATAAAAGGGTTCTATTATAATATATATATATTATTATAAAACACATTCACACTATGGATTACAGAATCTTGGTAAAACTTCTGTTCAAAAACTTAAAGTGACTATGTAAATTATAAACTACTTTAGCTTTGGCTGACAGTAGCAGGCAGTCATGTCAGTCCTTATTAACAGAGTCTACCTGGCTCCAAAGTCTGGCAGTTGAGGGAGTCGTCCATGAGACACACTGTCGCTGTGCTGTAGATTGTACTCATCTCACTCATGACCTTACTCAGCTATAAGTAGATTTAAAAGAAAACACAAGGAAACAACATTTAGGTTTATGTGAATTGCTAATGAACACTAATGATGGAATAAACTCAAAGCTACAGTAGCTGCAAATTACTGAGATGAAACTTGTGCCTTTGCATCTTTTACAAACATGAAAAGAACGTATTTTAAGAGATATCTAAATCTACACGTATAGCAGAATTCAGCATGGAGTAACTGTCTTACATGTACAGCTTTATCATGGGATAGGGCACCAGATCCTTTGTCTTGTAGGGAGATGAGCTGTAATTTAATTTCTGGATCTTTGATCTGGTCAATGGGGAATTGCTGCGAGTCCTCCGACATCTGGGTGTAGAAATTGCCCCATATTTGCCCCTGTTCTGACTGGGTAGAATGAAAATACACACATCAAAATGTGTAAATCTGTAACTTACACCACATGTGTTTTTGTTTCATTTAACAGACATGAGCATTTGGTCAGTCTACAGTAGCTGCATGTATTTTAAAGGTCTCTGAATGCTTACCAGTTTGTCTGAGTTCTCCTTTGTGATATTGGTGTTGTAGGCCCATGATGCCAGCGAGTAATTATACATTCGCTCAGTGGCCTCCTCGTCGAACCTCTGCAGGAACACCCTTGCCCTGGTTTCCACATCTGACTGAGCAGAAACAACGCAGGACAGTGACAGCAACGCTACAAGAATCCTAGAAGACATCTTGGCTGCTTCAGCTCCATCCACACACACACACAAACTAACTCTGAGAAGGACAGACACTGTGCTGTGTTATACAGTTTCAATAAATAATCTTCGCTGCTGCCTTGGCCTTTGGACAGCAGAGCCATAACTGAGGGTGTATCTGAGTTTTCATTAACAGATAGGATGTTTCAGAGGAACAGAGAGTGTTACTGGGATGTCTTCACATGGGGCGGGGGTGTCTGTGTTATACTTTGATTCATTATCACTAGACATATGATCTCTTTCAAACGGTGCACAAATTACATGATAAAACATAAATCAAAGTCTTTTAGCATAAAACTAAAAACGAGCAAGAAAGCAGATTGAGCAATGTACATGTTACAATAAATACACCTTAAAGTACATAAAAAAACACCAAAAAACATTAAATGACCAGCTAAACGTGGAAGAAATCGTATCCATTGGCTGTTCCTTTTCAATATAAGACATTATCTCTCTTCTTAAAACTCATTTTCATCTTATGGCTATTTATTTACTGATGGAATTTGCTGTGATTGTTTTTAATTATTTAATCTGGTTTAATCTTTAATTTTATGGAATGTATTTACTTGTCAGTCTTTTATGTCTTCATTAATTGAAAAACTAAAATATAATCTGAGCACCAGAAATGGTTTTGCTCATGTTCACTTGAGGTCCTTGTTTTTTCTATGTATCTTATCCATGTGTAATTTCTTAAACAAACATGACCCTTTTGAGGAGAAAAATGTCAAGGAAACAATAGCATAAGACAAGCTTCCATCATAATCAGGTGGCTGTAGATTTTCCAGCAACAGATAAAATGCAAGTCATTTACTGTTAAGCCCTAAATGCTGATAAGAACTCAGCTGCAAGGGCAAGGTTTATTGTCAAGATTTATTACCAACACCAAAATATGTTTTATACTATTTCTCTGCTACAAGTCAATCAATAATCAACTAAAACACCAGTAAAAAAAATCAGAATTGTTATTTTATCCACAGCAGCAACATAAAATCAATCCAAGAAATCCTTCAACACTGAGTTCACCATTTTATTTATTGACACTCGTCAAGTAATTGGATAAAGACTTGTATTTGGGTTTTATATACTTATTTAGTTTTGGAGTGCCACTATTCTAATTGATCATTTTTTGTTTCTATCAGAGCAGCAAATACACTCAAAGGCAGTGCACCTGTTTTATATCCCCACGAACATGATCTTGATGCAACAGTGCCTTCTAGTGGAGATATGTGATATTGTCACGATCATTAAAGGATAGGTTCACATTCTTTCAGGTCTGTGTTACTGTTAAACAGTACTTACAGTACATGCCTATTTGTACATTTAAAGCTCCATTGGTTGCTGCCTGTTCCTCCTGTCCATACTAATGAAGTGATCCCTTCTGATCGGATGTGATTCCAATGCTTTACATAAGAGTTTTTTCTTCTTCTCTGTCCCATTTACCATCTCATGATCCCTCAAGTATATATAGTGATCCTTTGGATCCCTAGGTTGGGAACCACTGGGATAAACTACCTAATGGTTTATAAAGCAGTTAAAATAAAATTTAAAATCTAAAAATAAAATTTAGAAAAGTAATACAAATGTAAATGTATGTAATATGTTGCATTACTTTGATAAAGTAATTGAAATAGTTACACTACCAATACATATGAAATAGGGTAACTTGTAATCGGTAACCTATAACATTTTCAAAGTAACCTTCCCAACACTGTATATTTGTAACAGGGTTAATTTTGAGTATGTTTACTTTTGATGCTTTAAGAAAATTTTGCTGTTAATTCTTCTGTACTTTTTTTTAGTAGGGTTTTGAATGCATGCCTTTGATTTCTAATGGAGTATTTTTCTATTGTATGGCATTGGTACTTTTACTTATTAATAAAAAAATCTTCCATCACTGAAGGAAAATATACACTCCGTAAAAAGCCATATGTATGCAATCCAATATATAAAATAAAAAATATATATCAATTGTCAGCTTTGTTCAAGCATGATTTAGTTTGACTAAATGTGAGCCATGCTTAATGTTTTTACCACACAATTCAACATTTTAAATATATATATATATCCATCCATCAATTGTCAACCCCTTATCCTGCGTACAGGGTCGCAGGGGGCTGGAGCCAATCCCACCTGACATCGGGCAAAAGGTGGGGTACACCCTGGACAGGTTGCCAGTCCATTACAGGGCCACACATAGACAAACAACCACTCACACCTAAGGACAATCTTGGAGTCACCAATTAACCTAGCCTGTATGTCTTTGGATGGTGGGAGGAAGCTAGAGCACCTGGAGAGAAACCACACAGACACAGGGAGAACATTCAAACTCCACACAGAAAGGCCGGGACAACCGGAGTTTGAACCCACAACCTTTGTCCTGTGAGGTGACAGTGCTAACCCCTGCACCACCACGCCGCCCTTGAATATACATATACATTGCCTAATTATACTTTTTCTCAGGACTGCTTGTAGAAACTGCATTTGATCTGATGATTTGTTTGTACATATAGGCCTTTTTCACAGCAGACATTGTTACTTGTCAAATCATAGGTGTTACAACTAACATTAACCATGGCTCTGTTCTATTCCAGTGTCCCGGTAATCCATGACAGTGTGACAGTGAGCCAGCCTGCACAATATCACTGGCTGTATTAAGTTGTACCTCTCGGTTGTACCTCTCGGTGAAGCCTACTGACCTCATTCCCTCCAGGCCTGCCTGGCTGACATAAAAGACTGGATGTCAATAAACTTTCTACAACTCAATTCCAACAAACAGAAATCCTCACAATTGGAGCCCAGCACACTACTAAACATATTATGCCCTCTATTGGTCACTTCTCTACTCACATTATGCCTGTTGCCAGAATTCTTGGTGTCCTTTTTGATAGTAATCTTTGCTTCGAAAAACACATCGCTGAGATTGTCCCGTCCTGCTTCTATCACCTTAGAAATATAACTAAGATAAAACCTATGTTAAATGCCAGAGATGCAGAAATGATTATACCTGCTTTTATTTCATCTCGCCTAGATTATTGCAACAGCCTGTTCTCGTGTCTAAATAAAAAAACTCTGAACCGCTTACGATTAGTGCAGAACTCAGCTACTAGGTTATTAACCCAAACCAGGAAGTACAACATCATTCCAATTTTAATCTCTTTACATTGGCTCCTTGTCTATTTTAGGATTGATTTTAAGTTCTTATTGATAACTTTTGAAGCTTAATGGCCTTCTGTGCATCCCTGAGTCCAGGCTGAAAACACAAGGAGAAAGAGCCTTTGCAGTCAGGGCTCTGGAATGACCTGCCTGATGACATTAGGATGTCGGAGTCAATGTCTTCTTTCAATTCTCGCCTGAAGACTTATTTATCTTATTGTTTTAATTTCATTTTAATTTTATTATGATTATATATGATTTTAATGTTTTTATCTTTCAGTGAAAGCACTTTGTGCTCTGTTTGATAAGTGCTCTAAATGAAGTTTATTATTATTATTATTAAAATACCCTAAAAATGAGGCAGCTAAATTGAATTCAGCCATCATTAATTTTATTATTTACACATGTGCTTTTTCTACAGTGACAACTCAAAATGTCTCTGTTATGATGGGTCAGCCCACAGTACCAACAGTTTAGTGACATCATGTAATTCCCAGCATAGCTCCACTAACGTAGACCTGACTGGAAGTCTAATCAGCCAGAGCGATTGAAAACATCTGTGTGGGTGTGCAGAGCTCTTTGTTTGCAGTGTAACAAATGATCATATCAAATGAATATAGTGGAGTAAAAAGTACAGTTTTTCCCTCTTAAATGTTGTGAAGTAGAAGTATAAGAAGTTACGTAACATGGAAATACGCAAGTAAAGTAAAATTGTACCTGAGTGAATGTACTGCTAAAATCAGCGTCAGTTGACTTGAGACATACGTGTCACTCTGTGAACTCTCACACAGTCAGGACGCTGAGGAAAATGTTTCCTGGCAACACATAAATATAGTCTCATTAGATTTAATATGTCGAATTCATAGAATTTAAAGCAATGATCACCATGTTTCAAATTTGCAATGAAGAAGAAGGAGGGTGGAAACGTAGAAATGAAACGAAATGCAAAGTTCACACTGTACAAACAACTAACAATATTGTTTATACCCATTAACATGCGTTTTCCTAGGCTCTTTATATACTGTGGTTTATCGTACGCTTGGATGCAAATATATAACATTTCCCAATTTGTAGCTCAGATGAGCAGCTCAGAGTGAGGCCCATGATAGGTAACTGTCAATCTGTGCTGCTTCAAATTTGCTGCAACAGCAAGTTTATTGCGGACATGTCTATATACAGACTGAGCCTAGAGGCTATAGGCTAATCACTGTGAATGACACACACAACAGCCAGGCTTAGCATCCTGGAAACTCACATTCAGCAAAAAAAATCTGTTCCCTGGACATCATTCAGCTACAGTAGGCTCCTGCTGTAGGTGAACTTTTCGAGAAGTTCACACTTTTGCCATTTAGACCCTTAGTGTTTGACCAGAAAGATGTGTACAGTGAAGTGTGTGGTGCATTATAGCATATTCTACTATTTTTACTGTAATGTGTTGCATTACATTTTATTTTGTCCTGGATTGCTTTGTAAACATGTATGTTGAAAACTGGGCGAGTATGAAAATTCTAGGGGCTGATCTTTTCTTGATATGTGTAGCGTGTAGGCTCACCTCTTCCATCTTTTGTTTCTATGTCAGATAACAAAAGGCAAAAAAAAAAAAACATTTCCAAAAGCTAAAATGCACAAATGGGCTAAATAAAATAATGTAAAATTATCCATGTTATTTAAGTCCTTGTTTTCTACCTCCACAAGGTTATATTTCTGGTGGACCATCATCCTTTGAAGTCTTCTGAAAGGAAGCTTGACAGTCCTGTTAACCACTGGCTGAGATATGGTTACAAGAAAAAAAATAAATGTAGCAATTTAAAGTTGGAACCCCGATAACAAAAATATACCTTATTATACAATACCTTCTATTTTTTCTCTATACAGTAGGAAATACGACTAAGTAAACATAACTTAGGATGCTACGTAACATCGAGTAACACAAAATACCACTTACATCCTAAAATTGTCGATGACATTACATTCCCATAAACAGTGATGTAATGTCTCTCCTTGTGCACCAGTCTGGGATAGTTGGATTTAAATCATGCTTGTATCTGATAAAGACTACAATCAAAAGTGTTTCCAATCTGTCTCTATTATTTCTTCTTTAGTGTGATTACTCAAAGTTGGTCTTCTACTTTCAGATGAATGGGAAAGTAACAATGCATCAAGAATAATATATCAGGTCAATATGAATTAATTTTGAATTCATGGATTAAAATATAAATGCTGATAACTGATTAATCTGTGAAAGCCTTAAAAAACATTAACTTCTTAGTCTTCCTTCTTCTGATATTATAAACATATTTGACAATATGTAGAAAAGTATTAAAGTCACTTTACCATAATCTAAGCTTCCACGTTTAATGAAGGAGACAGAATACAGAAATGACCATAAATCGTTGTCATTACACCCCAAAAGTAAACATTTTGTGTTTATATGTTTTATGGGCTATGCATGAACACATAACTATTCCTTTTATTTGCCACAAATTCATTCACAGACAAAGAAGAAGTTAGTATATTATCCTACACAGTGGTGTTACATAGGCTACATTTGAGGTTAAATAGGTCAAACTCCCTCTCATGAGAAAACTGTTAGAAAACTCTAATTCCACATTGGACCATTTGGGAGGAATAGTGCTGTGTAGAAAGTACTGTCAACACCAATCACAGACATATAGAGCATATCAAAATCGTTTTACAAAAATTGAAAAAGCAACCCTTTTTATAGCAGACTTTTTAAACATGTTATATATGTTTAAAAGCAACTCTAATAAAATTAGTAAAAGTCATAAAGTATCATGGTTATAAAATAAGCCTGTTTGTGCCCTCAAAGGAGAACAAGTTTATTAATGGCTAATTAAATAGATATTTCATAACTACCTGAAATTCTTAAGTTGAAATTGAGCATGGTTGTCTGCTCCTTTGAAATCTTATCCATATGTCAACTAATGGACACACCACTGGTCCAGGGGTTGGTGTACCATTGTACAAAAGTGGGATATTGTAAAAGAATTTGAATGAACATGGGGTGATGGCGCAATGGATAAGACACATGCCTTTGGTGTGGTAGACCCGGCGATCTCTGACATGTTTAGTAATTGTAAGTCGCTTTGGATAAAAGCATCAGCTAAATGAATAAATGTAAATGTAATGTAACATCATCAGGGTTAAATAGCAAAGTCGTAAAATGCTCCTCTGTCGGGATGTCCTGATGAGATACTTGTAGGCTGTTCCCTGTCCACACACCTCCAGGTTTTACCTCAGTCTTCTCTGTCATTCAGCCTGCACAATGTTCAGGCCGAAGAGCCAGGCTGCATCAATTCCACCAAAAGTGACCGCAAAAGGGCCGGAAATTCACGGATTGGCTTAAAAATAAATGCGTAATGTGTGCAGAAACAATATTTGTGTATTTAAAAAAGGGGACTTTTCAAGATATGTTGTATGGTGTTGGTGTGTGTTTTGTCAGCTCAGTAATGATGTGTATTTTATATACATTTTGCAGACCTCTCCTCCATCATTGCTTATAATTGTACCTGACACCTGGTACTTATTTTGAAAGTTTTGAACAGTATTTCCTTTTCCTTCTGGTTAGCTTGACGCTGCACGGATGCAACCCATGATCGCAGACTCAACACGCATCCTCACACCACTGACCTGAGCTTAGCTGTGTCCTGCATGTGTGTGCATGTGTGTGCGTGTGTGAGCGGGAGTGTGAGTGATCCCCAGAAACCAGCAGCAGGATGGAGGATCTCAAGGAGAATCTGGGAACTTTGGATTGACGCCCGGGGATAACGCGCGGTCGGCCTGAACCTCATCGGGTTTCTCGTGGATTTCTATATTTGGATGTTGTCTGTTTCCCCCTTTTCTCGTTTTCTTCTTGGCAGTGGGGATTTACACTTGGCTTACAACTCCTATTATTTCTGGCGTGCAAAATGCCATTCGCCAAAAGGATTGTGGAACCGCAGCTTCTGTGCAGGCACCAGATCCCCAACGATGAAGGTCTGCTTTTCGAGGACCTGTGTGCCATCAGTAACGTGGTTCTGTCCCGGACCTTGCGACAGCTGTCCGACCTGGCCCGGCACGCCTGCTCCTTATTTCAGGAGCTGGAAAACGACATCATTAGCACCAACAAGCGGGTCTGGGTCCTCCAGAACAAAATAGGCCACATACAGCAGACTGCCAGTGCCCTAGACCCTAAAAAGGAGGCAGTGCGTAAGTATACCACCACAAGTGTATATACCCCCTCTCAAAATGAAATCCTCTCTTGATTTACACCTGGGCAATGTGCGATTTTATTCATTCATATCCTACATGTGTGTCTTCATGCTTAGAAGGGCGCCCACCTCTAAATTATTTTTACCCATCTGGTCGCATGCCCGCAGCCGCGCTTTCATCCCCCCATTGAAATGTGCCATACAATTGCATTTGCACATTTGACCATCCAGTAACGTCGAGATGTGTTTTCACAGCGCAGGATGTGTTGACTGCTCATTCATTTGGCGGTCCAGACTCGGATGAGTGTGCCCAGTCGACGAGGGGAGAGGGTGGGTGGGGGGTGTCGGTGTGTGTGTGTGCTCACAGACAGGCAGAGCGAAGCGGAGCGGAGGGGCGTGTGTTGCCGCTGCATTGGCCCAGCATCGCAGTCTCGTTACTGCGGCGGGTAGCGCACACCTGAAGCATGTTCAGGCGGTGTTTTCGGAGGCACAAAAAGGGCCGCCTCGTTCATTCGTGATGTGTATGTGTGAAGTTCAGGGTCGGGTAGACTATCTTAAAAGGATTTTGAGGTGTGTGTGTGTGTGTGTGTGTTGGGGTTTTCACTGGCGACTCCCCGTGCGCCAAACCCACCCTTTCCACATGCAGCGGTACCAACACAGCATCAATAATGAATCCAGTTGCAGGGTAAAAATGAACTAATCATGACTGGATATTCAGGTGTAGCTTTAGTTGCTGTGGACGGATCACATAAAAAAAGCCTGATTGGCATCAATGAGAGACCCTGCAAGTCGATGTAACAGCGCGTTCTGCACAGCAGCTACATATTATTTATGTCCTCTGCAGTCCCTTCAGTATAAGACTTGATTTTAGACGATCTGTGCAGTGGTATTAGTCCAGTTTTGTGCAGTGGGATTTATCACTGCTGTAGGTTATCATAATCTGGGACAATCAAAGAGTATTTTGGGGCCTAAAGCTACTATAGGCTCATGAACTCTCTCTTTAGATTAACCCCCCCCCCCCCAACCCCCCCCCACAGACACACACACATCCCAGCATATGTGTCAG
>NC_060169.1:11342394-11396377 GCF_021292245.1 Micropterus dolomieu | reverse complement strand
TTCCCCCCCCCCCCCCCCCCCCCAACCCCCAACCACAGACACACACACATCCCAGCATATGTGTCAGGGAGGATGTCTTTATTGCATAAAACAGTTTTACTGTATTGCCCTGTTAGCTCTTGTTTGCAGTGGATCTGATTGAATGAGGGTCTGATGTCAAAAACTATACACACTGTATTAGAAGTATATTGTGTCAAAAGATTGTTTTCATTTTGTCCAGCAGAAAGGGATGGGCATTTCTATTTCTATGTTGAAGTCATTGTACAGTACAACACTCCACACACAACAGCACACTCACGTCTCACTATTCTAAACTCCTTAAACCTGTCCACAACGCTAAACCCAGAAACCTGTCTGTCTGTTACACCTGTTGTGCTCAGAAAACCCTGAAATATTGATTTGTTGAGTGGATTGTGCTTCTATATACCTACAGCCAGTCAAGGCATACAAGATAAGCGTCATGTTTCATATGCTTTTCCAAATGTTTTGTGACTCTCAAATTTGAGAATGCCATAATGAGCTCTTGCAGTCAATTAAGAGTGGACTCTTTACTCTAGATCATGAGATAAATCTTCTTCTTTCCCAGATAGAAAATTAGGAAAAAAATGAATTCTGTTAGATGCTCTCTTCTCTGAAATGCTGTAGTTTTTAAATGTTCAGGCCTCTATATATTATTCCAATCAAACAATCATCCTTTACACTTTTGGGCAAATGTTGACACGCCTGAAAGAAATGTGGTGAAATCTTTTGTTTTCAATCAAAAAGGTGGTCTTATCATGACACTCCACCACTTTAAAGCTTTGTCGACCTGCATTAAAACTCAGGCACTGTCAGAAATGTATCCACGTCTACAAACCTACCAATCAGAATACAGTTTAAAATTATGCAGAATACACAGGCAAGCTAGCATAATGCTGCTGCTAAAAATTTAACTCCCATGCCGTCTTCTCCAAAGCTGAAAATTCACAATCTTCTCCTCTTTCTCTTTTGAGTTTTTTTTGTATGCATAGCGCCAGTGCTACGTGGGAAAAGCTTGGCAAAGCCATAGACTGTCTAACAGAAGTGGACGTTTTCACTGTGACGTCATCCATTGGTTTGTGGACTGCCCTTTGGAAGCCTTGAGTTTGGCAGCTTGGCCATGTTGAAATTTTGCAACCAGGCACTGATCGTGACCATATTCGGATGAGACAATGACTAGAGCAAGCTTGATTTGTTGGGTGCATCTGTGATTCACGTTAACTGTGATTTTACCCAATTTGCTAATTTTGGCTAGCTAAAATCAGGCTTTAAACAAAAGTACTTAACGGAAAAAAATTAACAGCTAACTCCTAGTTAGTTTGTTTAACGGCGCTGGTTAAATTTACCCAGTGCAGTGAATCTGACTCACTCTAGCCTGATTGACAGGTTGCTGCTATCGACATGTCAATCACAAGGTAGTCCCGCTCAAAAGCATACTCTGCCTTTTTCATCTATTTTCCCCGAAATGGGAATGCTTTACTAAATGATCATCATGCTGTATTTAAAAAGACTTGAAACTAATGATTGAGACCATAAACTCATTAGGAAAGTGTTTACTGAGGTAATAAATCAGTTTCTAAATATTGATCACATAGTCTGACACCATCCGCCTTTATAGACATGCTACTATTGTTTGGATGTGTTGTGTATTGTTTTATTTAAAGTGAATCTAGGCACTTCACATCTGGGATCTTTATTCATCCTCCATCTCAATTTTGATCATTAGATTAGATATTTCATTCATGCAAAATGATTGAGGAATTTGAGAATAAACTTTTGACGTTTGGCTGTATGGGACTTCAGCTTGGTTGAAGGGAGAGCTTGTGTCCTCTGCAGACCAATGCTCATACTTGGATGTCCACCAAAGTTTTGCTATTTTTATGCAGCTTTAAAAAGGCCTAATATTTTCACACTTGCTCTCAAATGGCAGCAACAGCCCTTAGGAGTTGAATATCTCTGTATGTACACACAGACTGAGACTGAATGTCACTGACAACATAGTTTCCTCACTTCATTGTAGACTGTATCAAGATTCAAGCAGTCAATATGGAGCTAACTTGGATTGATCCTGAACATGGCAGTGGGCAGTGTTCAGATGGTGTTGAGGCAGTCTGTGTCTGTCACATTCATGGAAAACAATGTGTCGTGTTAGACATGTACCAAGACTTCTTCAAACCGTCTTTTCTATTAGACATCTGTTAGCACTAGCATTGGTAGCAATACAATAGTAGCTCTCCATTGACACATTGTGTTAAATGTGGAAAAGGTCAACTTTAGTCAACTTTCAGCTTGTTTGATGATTTGTTTTAAAATATTTCTTGTATTTTGCCCTGTGATTCCATTATGTCTGTCTTAACTGAAACAAATGCTGATATACCCGGTTTTCATTTCTCAGAGCTCAGGGCACCATCTTTGGGTGTCCAAGGCCCAAATATATCAATTTATCTTAAAACCTAAAAGACAAGTGAGTATTTATATTGGGGGGCTGAAGTCAGAAAAAATCTGGCATTTTTGCTTTTAAAGCTGAATGCAATGACAATCAATTGCCTATCAAAATAGTTGCAGAATGACTAATAGTTTCAGCTGTAATTTCTTGTAGTACTGTGTATATCACAACTGACTAATGCTGGATAATAGATGCTGTCATGTAGGACTAAAAGTGAATGCTGATATGAATACTGCACAGCAAAAAACAAACAAACAAACAAAAACTGAAGTGAACGTGTTTTGAGGTCTAGAAGCCTATGTCTTCCTATTTAATGTTTCAGAGAAAAGGCAATGCTTATATGTTATGATTCTCCCCACCTCGCACACAGTGAAATCTTGTAAGGATGTTTAAAATTATTATCTGGATCCTTGTGGTGCAATAATTGATAGTTTTTCTAATCAGCCACACCATAATAAGACTGTAAACAGACAGTTATAATACAACAAATACATAAAAATCTATTGTTGAATTAGTAGCCTAACCTAAGGAAAATGGGTTGTGAGTAACCCAGAAGGAATTGGCAATACATTGTGGATTGTTTGCTTTTCATCTTGTAAGCACTTACATAAATTTATAAAGTAAAAGCATCAGTCCATGTTCTGATTTTAAGAGCACTCTTCAAAAGGTGTCAACATTTTACCCCTTTAATATAAGCCCTGCTTCCTGTCTGTATACTAATCCACAGCGACTACAAAAAGTAGCTTATGGTCAAGCTTGGAGGCATGTTTAGGGGACAGAGGTTGCACTTTTCTACAGCCTGAGAAGAAGACTCGAGTTGTAGGGAAAATTTCACATCTTCAAAGCTTCACCAATCAATATGTTTTACATCAACAAGGAATCAAGTGAAGTGATGTGTAATGTGAGAGGGCGTCGCTTGCAGCTTACATGAACCCACAGGGAATTATCAGCTGGCAGCAGCATCAAAAAGCTCAGATAAACCACTTTGTAGAAAAGTTGTTAGGCACGAAGTAAATGTGTAACTTCTCCTAAAAGTGCCAATAAAACCAACAGCAAATGTGTTTTGTTAAGCCCCTTTTCCACTGCACAGTACCAGCTCGCCTCAACTCGACTCGACTCGCCTTTGTTTGTTTTTCCATTGTGGAAAAGTTGTACCTGTACCTGCTTCCAGATACTTTTTTTCGTATCACCTCCGTCGAGGTTCCAAGCGAGCTGAGGCGATACTAAAATGGGACGTGAAAACACGGCAGACTACTGATTGGTCAGAGAGAATCGTCACTGTTAACTGCATCATCATTGCACGCGCCTGACAGAGGCGAGAAATCTTGTCCTACTTCTTCTCTGGGTTTTATGGAAGTTCGCAACCAACTTGTTCAGGTGCATACCGCCACCTACTGTACCGGAGTGTGTAATATCAAGGTTTTAGTACTTCAGTTTACAGGTTCAGTGTAACCAAAAGGTAAATAAATAAATAGAAAACTCAACAAAACATAACAAACAATAAAATAACAAACAAAACAAACAAACAAAAAAGACTAGGCTATATGTTATGGTCTAATCCAGTAGTGGCGAGAAATCAACTGTGTGGATTTCAAATATTGCCAGTTTGAGTGATGGCGGAACAAAAATGCTTGAAAGATTTCGGAGTTGAGGAGCTCCACAAGTGGCGGCGGGGCAATCCTGCGTCAACCCGCGGGAGTAGCTTGCGAGGCTAGCCAGCCGCCCGCTCACAGAGCCCTCTGCTCCCAACATCACACAGACCGCTGCAGCAACAACGGCAGAGGAAAACACAGCTGGAAGGTTTTCATACCGCTTATCTGTCTTTACATTCTGAGTAATGTTGAAACCTTTTAACTTAAATCAAGAGACAGCTGTTTGTGGGTCGCATTGAACATTACGTCGCGGCAGTTGTGTGTCGTGTCGCTATGACGACCGGCTAAATGCGGACTGTTTCCCGCCAAGTGGGAAGCTTCCGGTCTACAATACCGGGTACAGCACCGGGTGCGTCTCCATGAGACTGTCTGAAAGCGTCAGTTATGACGCATTGAGATGAGAACGTGTTGGGTCCCAATATGCTTCAGCAGCTTCATATTTTTTTCATTGAATGCTAAATTAATACAAGTGCAGAATGAGTAATCAAAATTGTAAAATGGTTTTCCAAATGGCAAACTTAAATACCATCAAGAATACCTACAAAACAATGTTTTTGTCATTGATGAGTGAGATACTGCCATAGTGGTGACATAGTGCAAAGCATATATATATAAAAACATTTAAATATGGATTATGGGAATAGGAGATTTTGTTATTCTATATTTCTCTAAAAATACACTAGAAAACACACCATTGATACTTCTCTTGTCTTCATTTGCCTATTTGCCATTGAAGTAATCCAAAAGTAACTAAAAGTAATCAGATCACATTACTTTTATTTTGTGGTACTTGGATTACGTTACTGATTACATTTTTAAACAAGTAATTAGTAATTGTACCAGATTAAATTTTTAAAGTAACCCTCCCAACCCTGTTGGTATCATACAAGTAGCGCAGTTAAAGTTTCAAGAAGCCACTAAGGTGTGTCCAGACTGAACATGAAGCATCTTTGTGCTATTAACCCAAAATTTGACCAGTGGTGGTTTGTAATGTGTATTTGTCCCAAACAGCTAATAAACAGATTGTACACATATTAACCAGCCATTTCATAAGGACAAGACTTCTGAGATGCTGCAGTCATTGGACCCACTTGCTGTCGGTCAAGTCCGAAAATCTCCATGAAAATCCAAATGGCGGCTGGCTGGACTGGGTTTTCAACGCCAGTCAAAAAGCAATCTACTGTACATGCACTAAACATAGCATTCTTGCTATTACTAAGACAGTGGATGATGCCAATCTGTCACTCAGATCGAGACTAGGAAATAGAGACGTGTCTTTCTTAGGTCCCACCCATGAGATTTCAGCTCAACATTTTGGATTCGCAAAAAACACTTTTGGATTTGCAAACAAAACTTTTGGATGACATTTTTAATAAAACATTTCTGAGTGTGGATAGTTCTTCTATCAAACCTATTTTTTGATAGCATAATAAAGACACATTACATTTAGCTGACGCCAAAGCAAGCCAAGCAGTTAAGTGTTTTGCTCAGGGATACATTGGTGGATGTATTTTGTATTTCATAGATTAGGCTACTATTAATTACTTATGTATAAAACTCTGCTAACACGTGAAAGGTGACAGGTTTGGGATTAGGCGCAGAATCAGTAGCAACACACAGCATACACCAACTTTCCTGGCGCTGAACACACACTCACACACGTGGTCGAAGAGGTTTTAATGTGAAAATATTGGTCTGTAGTATTGTACTGCTCTGGCAACACTGGTTTCTTCCTGGCATGCCATTATAGCAAATTTGACTTTGAATTTGAATTTGAGAGAGTATGGCCTGCGGCAGCTGGGGACTGTTTTCGCTAGTCTGCATAGTAACAGGAGAGAGAGGGAGGCCTGCTTTACCCTTTCAGCTGAGTCAGTCTCTCTCTCTCTCTCTCTCTCTCTCTCTCTCTCTTATCATAGTCACTATTTTTTTGTAGTACAAATTGCATTAAATATGTAGTACACATCTTAGGGTACTACATACTTTTGAAACAGTTTGTAATAGACAAAATGAAATGAGAGAAGGATAGGCAGACTGAGAGCTAACAGTAGAGTACAGTGTGTGAGCCTCAGTGGTCTGGAAATAAATGTGTTTTTTTCTGTCTCACTCGCAAACACACACAAAAACTCAGAAATGGAGACATATTTACCAACTTTATATTGTGCAACTGGTCAACAAGCTTAATCTTTTCAGTGTGTGTATCTGTGTGTGGTTGAGGGATCTGATTTCAATCACACAGGCAGGTCAAGATGCCCAGGCACATCTTTCACACATAACCACAGATACACCTCACATCAAGGGCATCAATTCAGATGTTTTCAGAATTCAATATGTGTGATGATTTACGGGCTTGTGTCTCTCACGGCATCATCAATGTCTCTGTATCTTCCTCCTGTATTTACCTCCATCTTTGCATATCTGTGTCCATTCTCCTCCTCCTCTCCATCCATACCTCTTCCCTCACTGCCCTACTTTCCCCATCATCATCAGCATGGAGAGACTTCTGCCTCTTGACAGCATATTTAATGTTTAATGCACTTTGATTTCCACCCAGACACAAGCCAGAGAGGAGAGGAGAGGAGAGGAGAGGAGGAAGAAAAAGTTTGATAAGAGAGTGGAGATAAGGGAGAGAGAATGAAAAAGATGGACAGCCATTAAGATGGACAGCCATGTTAACACAGGGAGTCTGATTTGAAAGGAGAGAAAAAAATTTAATTCTTGGTTTAAAATATCAAGAAAGATGGCAGTAGAAAATGCTAACAAGAACATTAAAGAGCAACACCCACTTTTAGTTTGAACATTGCCACCTCACCTATTCAAACAACACAGAGTCTATATCTGTAGACAGCAGTTCTGTGAGGCTGTAGTACCTTTAGCTAACTGCTAAAATCAGCATGCTAACATGTTGCTGTTTAACGGGTCATGTTTACCATATTCAGGGGCATTGCACAAAAATATGGGCCCTGTACATAAGCATTCTCTATGGGCCCCTCCCCTGCATCCACAACTATTCGTTCTACTATCTTTGGTCGCTACAGGGACCTTTGATTCTTACCAATAGTGGGACTAAAACATTATGTTCACAAAGGATTATCCCCATGAGAGCATTATTATTCTGTGCAACTTATGCAATATGATCATTAGATTTTGAGATATTATTTGGCATTTATTATTTTTGCATTTTGTAGTTTGATGTAGTGGTCATGTGATGTACAGAGGTTTCACAATTAGAACCACAAGGACACATATATATTTAAAAGAAACCATTCAGTCATATGGGCAGTCAGCCAGTGTTACCGATATACACTTGTCTTTGTTAGCGGCTTTAACTGAAATAAACAGCTCATCTTGTTTAATAGTTAATAAATGCATGGGAGGATCTTAAGTGAACATGGCTCATCCTCTGGTGAGAATGAATGTCCTCATTTAATGTAATTAAATTATAACACAGTTGTGTTGATCATTATTTGTGCACAAGGGTAAATGTTGAGACAAAGATCCCAGAATAACATTTCCATCGTTAATGTGAGGATGGTAGGTCAAAAACAGAGGGTGAAGGCAGTAGTGGAAAGGCTGATGGAAAGGGACAACTTAAATCAAATAATTATTATTTTTATATGTTCTATTATAAGAAGAATAGAGTTGAGGCAATCTCCCCTTTTATCTCCATATGTCTCTTTTTGTTGTGTTTATTTTTGTGTCTGAAAGAGTAAGAAAGAAAATAAGAGATACACAAAACAACTCCCACATAACTAAACCAAAGCATATGGTCAGCATATGTCCACTTATGTTACCACAGAAACATGTGGGCATGACATGTGGGGAGGTCACAAGAGAGGGATGTGATGACATTGCATGTGCAGGGATGTAAACTTAAACTGTCACACACTTTATCATTATGAGCACAAGACAACAGAGCACCCAACCGCAGCTCTGCTTGACTCACACAAACACACAGTTTATTTCATTCAGCTCCTCAGAGTCTCTTATGTCATGGAGAGTAAAAATCATCACTGCACATTTTCTGTTCTCATGGCCCAGTTACCTCTAGACTAATTTCGGTTTAAATGATTCCACTGCCTCATATATAGCAACACACACATATCCAACGAAGGTTAAAGTCAAGGGCAACTGGACTTGGTTGAAGATATTGGAAGACGTTTCATCCCTCATCCAATGGACTTCTTCAGTTCTGACTGACTGGTAGGGAAACTCTGCTATTTAACCTCAGTGGGGTCGTTTGCCAGGATCGTTGATACTGCTGGTTTGTTAGTGTTCCTGGTTGCTGTAACGACAGTCGTTACAGTTGTTAGGACTACCGGAGGCCAAGACTGAACGACCATCGTTGGTATCTTCACCTGATGCCAATGGGTTACGTTTGTTGAGTTTCCTGGGAAGTGATGAAAGGACCACATTGTAAGTGGGGGATAAGTGGTGGCGTAGACCCCCTCCTCTGTTCAATGACGGCTTCTCAACCCGGGTGTAGATGGCTTCCTTGACACCTCTTTCAAACCATCCATCTTCTCTGTCTAAAATGTGCACCTGGTGGTCATCAAACGTGTGTCTTCTGTCCTTCAGATGTAAGTAGACTGCAGAGTCTTGACCTGAGGAGTTGGCCATTCTGTGTTGAGCCATGTGTTTGTGTACAGGTCTGTGCATTCCTCACTGCATTGGACCGCATACACTAGATTGCTTTTCTTGTGTTCAGGTGTGCGGTCTTTGGGGTGTACCAGTATCTGTCTTAGTGTGTTCTTGGGTTTAAAAAACACAGGGATGTTGTGTTTGTTGAAAATCCTCCTGAGTGTCTCTGATACTCCAGACACGTATGGAATCACAATGTTGTTGCGTTTGACCTTCTTTTCTTCATCCCCTGTAGTAGTCCCCGGTGGCACAGCCATGCTTCTGTCTGTAGAATCCTCCGTTGTACTTGAAATACGTGGTGTTTAGACAGAGGTCGAGTAATTTACAGATCTTGTCAGGGCTGAGGCTAGTTCTATTGTCCAGGGTGTTGTCTTGTGTTAGCCGTTTCATTACGGTTTCTACTGCTTCTATGATGGGGATGCACATGAACGAGTAGTCCTAACGACTGTAACGACTGTCGTTACACCAACCAGGAACACTAACGAACCAGCAGTATCGACGATCCTGGCAAACGACCCCACTGAAGTTAAATAGTTTAGTTACCCTACCAGTCAGTCAGAACTGAAGAAGTCCCTTGGATGAGGGATAAAACGTCTTCCAGTATCTTCAACCAAGTCCAGTTGCCCTTGACTTTAACCTTCGTTGGATAACTATGACCTGGATGACAGACATACACACACATAGAAAGTAGACATGCTTTCAGATCAGCCTTCCCAGTACCAGCAGGTAAACACTCACATACCCCCTCACACAAACATAAACACACTTGCCCATGGTGATATATACCCCCCCCCCCACCACCACCACCACATACACACACACACACACACACACACACACACACACACACACACAACCCACTGAATCATATTGAGCCTCTTCTTTCTCATGTTGTCATTTCAAATTCTGCTTTAAGTGCCCCTGTCTTTTGCAGCCTGCAATAAAACATGCATGCAGAACTTCTCGGTCTGTACATCACAGTGCTCGGCCGGCTGGATGGCTGGCATGCTCACTTTCTGGAGATGATTCCTCGTCTGTGCAAGCAGGCCTCTGGCTTTTTCATGTTGCTGTAGTTCTGCTATAGCTAAGCAGCGATGCCAAAAAGAAACATAACTACCCCAAACTTTGGCTGATATCATAAAGGAGAGAATATTGTCTCACTAAAACACAGACAAAAGCAAAGGTAAGGTGTGTGGCAAAATAGACTAACATGGTAACACAGGTAGTAACAATTATTTATTTATTCATATTTTACAAATTAATTTATTATTATTGATATGTTGATATTTTGCCATAATTACATTTATATGCTTTCATGTACATGAGGAGTTGTGTGTACAGACTGTAGGACAAGAAACACTTTCTACCGAGTTTTGGATCCCACAGAGAGACTGGACTCCTAATATAAAAAGTCAAAAATGCAAAAAAACACAATTAAATAAAATGTTTGTGATTTCTGCACATGAATTTGCTTTAACAAATATAACTACAACACTAACAGAATTATGTTCTTTAGTTTAGAAAAGGTAAAAGGATCAGATCACACAAATAACAAAAAATATAAAATTTACTGTCATGGTTTTGAAAAATCTGCCACTGAGACTATTGCAATGTCGCCAACACAATGGATGTGATTTTTTGCTTTTGCAGTGCTAAACAGACAGAGCGAGCTTCCCCTTTTTTCCAGTGTTTATGCTAAGCTAAGCTAATTGTCTCCTGGATATACAGTAGCTTCATATTTAACAGGCAGATACGAAAGTGGCATCGATCTTCTCATCTAATTCTCTGCAAAAAAAAAAGCATTTCCCAAAATGTCAAAATACTCCTTTAACTTTTGCTTTGGTGATAAATAGTAGATGCATGTTGCAAATTCAAACACTGTGAATGGTTTTGTGAAATAGAGCACTGGGTATAGCATGCAGGGGCTTTCAGGGGAACTGAAAATATAATACTTGATTACATGATTAGTACAAGTAATAGCCTAAATTGTACTCATAATCTTGAGATAATGATAACAAATGTAATTTGAAATGACAGAACCATGTGCTGGTTATAAACAACCTGTATATACTGTACAACAGATACACTATAATACACAGTGACACCCTTGGTGCATTATAAGTTTATTTCTTGGTAAAACTTGACTCTGCAGCTCAGTGTGTTGCTCCTTTTTGTGTCAGTGTGAATCCAAATACCTCTGTGATGTGTGTGTGTGTCTGCGTACATTTGTGTGTTAGCCTCCTGTGACATGCTAAACTGAACTGTCCTGAACTGCTGTCATCTATGTCTGGAGACCCCATCAGCATCACCATTCCCCCCAAAACCTTTGACAGATGGCAGGAGACCAGAATAATGCACATACTCAGCAATCTCTCTGGGTCAGTTTGTGTGTGTGTGTGTTTGTGAATGTGTGTGTCCATCAGTGTCTGCACACTGAGTAGATGATCTAGAGACTCCAGCATGTAGCATAAAGTTTAGTGCAGTAATTCCACAAGCACCAATGAGTAACGTTTTACCTTGTGTAGTACGTAACAATAGACTTCAATAGAAGCATAGAGGCTGTCGGAAGGATATACTGTAGATGCTGTTGGTTCTTCAGAAAATGTTACATTGACAGTCACTAATTGTTTGCAGCAAGAGACGGTGGAAAGGAAACATAAAGTATTTCGTATGAAAACTATGTAAATAGGTATTTTATTGGCTAAAACCGTTGTTCCATGTTTGCAAATGAGTTAAACCCCTTGTGATGATGACAACTTCTAAGTTGGCAGATTTGAAGCATAGCTTTACGTGAACTGTAAACAAAGTTTACACAAGTCTCAAAATGAAAAGTAGTATTCAGTAGAGCTGAAACAATTAGTTGATTAGTCAAACAACAAGGGTTTTTTTTACCATTTAAACAACATCTTTGGGTTTTGGACTGTTGATTTGGACAATACATTGGCTCTATGAATTCCAGGTGACTGTCACACACGGAGAGATAGTGAAACACTGGACCGAGCATTTGACCGAGCTGTGAGGGGCTGGGAGTCTCAGCAATGGTGGTGTACAAACTATAAAATCATGGACATTGAATATTTTAGATAACTTATAATTCATAGGCACCTGAGCAATGGAGCAAGTGGAGCAAATGCATCCCCATTCATTTACGCATCCCTTACCCCATTCAATTAGGGGGAGCAAAGTCTATTTAAAAACACACAAAATCATACAGTCCTCTGAAATTGGATGATTATATTTCATCATGCTTAAATATAATATATTCTATTAAACTTGTTGTTGTCTTACTATTTTTAGCAAATTACATTTTTGGACCACCCTTTCAGTTGGTTTAGTCGAGCCCATTGCCACAGCATGTTTTGGCTGTCAATCACAGTCCACAAGGTGTCTGACTATTTCCAATGGTGAGAAACATGCAGTGTAGCCTAACTGCGATCATAGTCTGAAACTAGAACAAGATAGGCTAGAGTATGTTGAATGAACCTGCTTGCCCCACTGACCCAATCCAAACTTAAAATTAGTTAACTGTAGGATTGTATTGTTGCTGAAATGACGAATCAATTTGCAAGTAGATAGGATCCAGCTGTGAAGAAGGGATTTTTGCGAAGGAGCCAAACCAAAAAGAGTTTGCACTTTTAAGTGTAACGTGGCTAATAATGTTTTGTATTATCTTGATTTTATTATTTGGGATTATTTATCCAACTGTAAGACTCAGTAGGGCCTATACAAAATTATAAATTGTAATTTTTTAAGGTTTGGAGATTATTCTTAAAAAAAATAAATGACGGCGGGGTTATGATTTGTACGTTGTTTTTTTAATTAAAATGGAAGTCAGTAATGGCTAATCACTTTGATGTGACTATTACAGACACAAAACATCTGTACAAGCGGTGACAGTTTGTTGCAGGTGTAGCTTAAAACCAAATTCCATACAGCAGAAAGATGATACTGTGAATTTGCATAATTAACTTTAATTGAAATAATCATAATTCATTCTGCATATTTCTTTGAGATATGTAATAAAAATACATCCTGTATGAAGTAAGATTTATAACAGTAGTAGATATGATAGACACAATTTTTCTTTCATTCTCTTTCTCTCTATCCCTTACTCAGTGATTTCCTCTTAGCATCACAAGAAAGTCCCACGCAGAGGCTCTCACAGACAGTTGTTTTTGTACTTCGCAGGGGTGCTGTTGGCAAAGGGAAATCATGTAAAAACAGAGATTAAAAAAAGATGCAGAAGAGACTGAAGAAAATAAGAATAAGTGGAAATGGAGTTATTGATGAGTGAGCAAAAAACTGTTCATCTAAACGTAGGACACTAATTTTGCAGATATTCTAATGAGAGTTTTTAAACAAAGTCATTTCTAACTACTCTGTGAACTTAAACCTGATTATCTCTGGTTATTTATGCCAGATGAATTACATTCAGTTATACTGGAACTTGTACCTACAGGTTTCGGAGATGTGGTTATTTCTCCCTTGGCTCAGCTGGACTGTTAATACTACCCTAGCTGGAATGACCTGAGCTGTCAGTTGTTGTAGTCTGGTATTAGCAGATGACAAAAATAGGATGGGAAGCCAATTATATCAATATTGTAGTGAACATGTGCTTGAGCAGGTTACAGAATATGGACAGCAGATATTATGAGTATCAACTGGGGATTTAGAAGCAAAGCATGGAAAGTGGAAATTATTTTCAATGGAAGATCTTCTGGATGGACAAGTAAACTATCAGAATAAGATGGAAACAGATGGAGTCAGAATAAGCTTAGGAGAGGTTGTCTACTGCTTGTTTTAAGGACTGAGCTGCTCTTAAGGAGTTCCTTAGAAACAGATTGTCTTCGTAAGAACCTTAGCACAGGGCACAGAAGAGTCCTCCTAATTGGGCTACTAGTAACCCCTGCCTTGAATAACATGCTTACCACACTGTGCAGGCGTGTGTGTGAAAGAGAGAGCACATAGAACGGTACAGTTTTCAACAACATTAAAGTGTGTGAACATACATTTTGATTCAATAACATTTTAAACACACTTCTTCCCAAATTAGAAACAAATCATTAAAGAAATTTTCTATTGGTTGAATTCTGAGGCTGATACAGTGTATTAAGGCGAGGTAAATTAATCCAATTTCACAGCGGGCTGGTGAGAGGTGAGGACAGCCGAGCCAAGGCTGCACTAATTAGCCATATATCTGTCACTATGAATTGTATCAGTGAGCCTAGAAAAGCCAACCACTTTCTTCTGCATCACACACAAACACATGCATATATATGTACATATACACACATGCACACACACACACACACACACACACACACACACACACACACACACGCACACTTATCCCAAATACAAACTATTTTCCTTTACAAACAAGGACTCCCTTTTTTAGGAACCTCACATACCAGGATGTCCACACCTGAGCCACACAAACGCTGCAGTGAGAAGTGACACTATAAGCAATATAGTGAGTCTGTGTCCTGCTTGATGAGCGCACTAATGTACCTCTGGATGACAGGCCAGAGATGTGTTAGCTAAACGCTGCAGGCAACCACAGCTGTTATAGAGGAGAGTAGAGGAGAGGAGATGAGAGGAGAGGAGAGGAGAGGAAAAATTATTGACTGGATGAAAATGTTGAGCTTTACAGTAACAAGGTGAAGAGGCTACAGCCAGGCTAGCGGCTTTGTGAGGTTGTACATAGGCACAAGGATGCTTTGAGCTAAATGCTAACTTGCTTACAATGACAACGTTAACATGCTGATGTTTAGCAGGTGTTTACAGTGTTAGCATGCTAACTTTAGCTAAGTAGCACTGAATACAAAGTACAGCTGAGTTTGAACCACATTTAATGACAATTAATCGAATAGTTTCATTTTTGGACCACTCAAAACCCCAATGTCAACCTGGTGGTGGCACTAGAGGTAAAGTCGAGGGCTCAGCAAAATCAGTAGGATTCATCGCCTGGGAACCATAAATGTGTGTACAAAATTAGGTGCCAAATTTCATTCAGTAAAAAGTGAAATATTTCAATGGGTAAGTAAAAGCTTTGACCTGGTGGTGGCACTAGAGGAAAAGTCAGGGGAACACCAAAATCTTTAGGATTCATCCTCTGGACAATGTAAACATCTGTACCAAATATCATGACAATCCATCCAATAGTTGCTAAGGTATTTGAATCTGGACCAAAGTGGTGGACCAACCATCAGTCCAACTGCTGCCGCTGCTAAACAATTGTGGGAATTATATACAAGGTGAGAACAGCAGAAAAGAGTTGTTTATCCAAAATTATACAGTACTAATACTCCAGATACAACATGTGTAAAATAATTATAGTATTCCTGACAGATTCTGCTCCCATTCTATGATCAAGTAATTATCACCACACAGTTGAATAATTACAGTGGCAAGAAATTACAATTAACCGATTATGTGACTTACTGGGGACTTCCCAACACTATTATGTGTGTGTGTGTGTGTGTGTGTGTGTGTGTGTGTGCGTGTGTGTGTGTGTGTGTGTGTGTGTGTGCTTGTGCCTTAACCGGCAGATTACTCCACTGAGGCCAAGTCCCTACAGATGACATGTGATAGCAGATTAATAGCCTAACATTAAAGTCACAATCCCTATTATTTCCCCTTGTATCAGTGCTTAATCAGTTAAAATCTAACAGCTGAGGACTTTTTCACCAATCTGAGCTCCTCTGTGTCACCTTGTGTTAATCACAGTAAATTGGTATATGATCCATTTTTATGTATGGCTGTTTTCCAGTCATGGGCATTTTGTAACTAAATATGATTTAAAACTGTATTATTAAGACAAGGCAAGTTTATTTGTACAGTATAGCATATCACAGTTTTATTATGACTCTTGCTCATTAGGAAATAGGGTCAAACACATCAGGCTTTGACATCGGAGATTGCTGTTTGCTTACTATTTCCTGACAACAGCTCATGTTTCTTTTAACCATCTTAACCAAGTTGTTTAGTACCTAAAATTACATAATCAAACACTGACCATAGCAGTATAAAATCTTTTTTAGTGGTGACAATTTAGGAGGGTACTGTCAAATGGTGTAGTTGGCCAGCAGGGGGCATCAGATCCGAAAATGCTTATCTAATCGTGGAGGGCAGTTACAAACAGTGTTGCCAGATGAGGCAGTTATCCTCCAGTTGGGATACTTTATATCTGATTGGGTGGGTCCTAATAAATTGAGCAACTTTTTGTGCCATTTGGGGCGGTTTCCCAAATATAAGTTGTAAGCTATATTCCAAATTAACCGACAACTCCTCACTGCCAACTAGTATAGAGATTGACAGGGCACTGAGCTCAACCACTCGATACACAGTAACAAGCACTGATGACAAAACCAAATGTCATTTGTTATTTACAAATACGCTGAAAATTTCTTCTTTAAATCATGTTCAGTTTCAAAGTCATAATTTTAAAACATGATTTTTACTGTTTAATGCAATGTTATCCAAAAGACTTGGGTGAGGTTTTCAAAAGTAATCATGGCTTTTGGTTCACCTAAACTACTGTATTAACAATTTTATACAAAATAGACTACTAATAAATCAGACCTGAACACTTTATTTTTCTTCTTGTACATGAATCCACTGAATATGTCAGGGAGGCTTTGAGGGGCCAAATTCCTTCCCAGCGGCAGACAAACACAGTCATGGCCATTATTGATAAGTGTTAGGGCTGGACAATTAATTGAAAAGTAATCGAAACCGAAATTCAGAGCCTCTAACCGACATAATTTTACCTAACCGCCTGCACTTCGATGTACTTTGATGAATTAGGAGAGTAAGCTAGCAAAGCGTGTGCTGCTGTGCTCACGCAGTGTGCGGGTGAAAGTCAGTAGTTCAGAATTGACATTAATAATTGAGTGAAATTTTAGTAGCAGCAGTCATTATTCAGCAGTGGCGATGCACCAAATACAGGGGAACCGTGTCTCCATAATGTGGACACCAACATTACCTTAACAATTAGCTAAAATTTAGATCATCGATTTTTAAAATCTGTTAATTAAATAAATAAATAAACCCAGCATCAATAATTGAGCATATAGTATAAACCTTGTCAGTGAACTATGAGGGCAAAAAAACAACAACAAAAAACAACATTCAAAAACAAAATAATCGTTCAATAATCATAATCGAAGTAAAATGTTCAATTATTCGTGATTTTGATTTTCGGTGAAATCGTCCAGCCCCAATAAGTATGTTGTCTAGATGCAGGTATAGTTGCGACAAAGCTGTGCATTTGTGTGTGTGTGTATGTGTGTGTGTGTGTGCACGCGCGTGTGTGTGCGGCGGAGCCATATGGTTTGCAGTGGATCAGAAGCAGTGATCCTGAGAATTATACGGCCCCAGCTGAACCTCTGTGCAGCGCATTTACACCATCTGATGTTTATCGTTGCAGCGTGGTCACAGCCCCGATAGCACTGATCTCACACAATCACATCACTCATTATCACATATGGTAAACGGCTTACTCATGTTAATGTACTAAGCACACTGCTGAGGCTCTAAGAGAAACATAGCAGCATTTCAGTATCAAGAAAACAAAAATGATGTCCAGATGATTGATGTTCTGTTTATTTATTTACCGGTTTCATAGGTAAGTCTCTTTTTCTTTCTGCTGTCTCCTGTTTCACAAGGTGAGAATCGCTCACAGGAGGCCAGATGCTTTGTTCTCTGCACACAGATGTTCAAAAGATTTCATACACTAACAAATCTACACACATGTACGTACACAAAATCGCTCGTACGACACACTCAGACAAACACACAAATGCACAAATCCATGACCAACGCTTGGATGTCCCACAGAAACTGGCCCTCCTCTCATCTTTGGGATAAAAGGGGAAATAATGCATTATACATTTTCTCCTCTCTTCAACTGCTCATTATAGTACAGTCAGTGCCTCTGCCTAAAAACACATCATTTCTAATGAGACCGAGCTTGCTACATAACACCATCGTTTTCATTCAAGTGTAACTTTGAAATTATTTTCTGGGTGTGTGCCACTGATGTTCAGTCACAATGACCAAATGGTTTATTGCAGTTGTTTGAGTGTATTTTTTTGTAATGTAATTACGCTCACATTACACATTACAGTTGAGTCTATAGGCTGTCAGGATCTCTTTCTCATTCCATGAAATGCAGTGATGAGGTGAATCCAGGTAAAAGCCATTAATCCTTACTGATGTATTTCAGTTAAGTCTATACCCATCACAGACAGATAAAGAGAAGTTGATGAATTAGGGGTCCGTGTGTGAAGTATAATTCATCTGCAATTGTTAACATTGTATGATGAAAAATGCCAGTTTAGGGGGTATTTCCTAATTTCATTGTCTTGCGCTAATGTGTTGACCAATGTGAGTCTCATGTCATGGCTGTTAAAGCGGGGGCAACGTTGGAGAAACTAGCAAAATAAAACAATCCCTCCCTTCAAGCCTCCATCCAAAGCCACTCCCCTGGCACATTTTCATTGACAATGAGTGCACGGGCAGAGTGGGTACAGGTCAGTAGGCAGACAGGCATGTAGGATAGCCAATCATATCATTCGGACGAAATAAAATTATTTGCTGTGTTTATTACAGCTACAGATACTGAATTTCTTTCATATTTTTGTGTCAGACCATCGGATTTATTGATTGCTGAGAATTTCAACAATTATAACAAAAAATGCTTATGAAACATATTACCTACAATAGCTTTAGGGAGGGGCAAAGAGAGTCTGACTATCATACATTAAAACTTAAACTTGTCTATTCCAGCTGTTGTTCAGAACTTGATCCTGATTGATGGTTTTGAAAAGTTATGACACAACCTGAAATCAACTTCTGACACTTGCAGACTGTCAGAAAAACACTTCTTGTTAAATAATACTGGAACTTAAAGGGCCCATGTGTAGTTTTCAGTGGCCTCTAGCAGTGTGGTTACAGATTGAAACCACTACATTCCCAAGCATGTGCTCATGCACAAGCTCAAACTCATGAGTGAGCCAAAACTGACAATGGAGACAGCATCACACAAAATGCTGGATGTTCTGCATTTAGCCGACATGATACGGTATGTCGGTGTTAGTTAGCCTGCAAATAACTATTTGTATATCTTTCACCGGAGGCTCAGCAATGTCAGCAGAGCAAAATGTATTGGATGATAACAAAAAAAGTTAGTGAGCTATACTGAATGTTACAAATGAGACTGTTGTCACACTTTATAACAGACTGCAGTAAGTAACGTTACTGTAATGAATGGGTCTTCCACTGTGTTGGTGTCCTTTGCCCTTAAGTTGCATTATTGTATTTTATGTGGGTCACTTTAAGTTTCAGTGACTGAGACCAGTGGAGAATCTGTGTAGCTGTGTATCCCTGAGTATGGGTAAAACAACAATATCTCTAAATTGAATGCTATGAAGCACAACAGTGGCAGATCCGTGCTAAATTAGCTGGTTGCCCCTGCCTTGCATCACTATAGGCTAGTAAAAATAAATTGCTCCATATTTGCTTTGTACCGTAACATAATTTCTTGCAGGCTAAAATCTACACTTTGACATAATACTGGTGGTACACAGGAAAGTAATACGGATCGCTTTAAGCTGGATGAAGTAATGTGGCAAGCTATACAACTGTAGTATTTTGCAACAGATAACGTTTATCTGGCAAGCTAATGTTATCTAAAATGAGCCAACTCAAAACACAACATATGTCACATGCTTTGCAGTAATGTCAGTTAACCTGTCCAAAAAAATGAAAGACAACTTAGGGACGGTTTTTATATCCAAAACAAAGTGGAAGTCTCTCTGTGTCTCAAGCCTTTCCGATGTCGTTTGACCTGATGGGCTTTTTGTTTCCTTTTTTTTTTCTCTTATGCTTGTGTTGGAGTCTATGTTTTGCAGGGAGCTGGTCGTTTTGGTGTTAGCAGACTCTATTTTATTAGCTGCTGTGTTGTCGCCGTGTGTAAGGTTCAGAATCAGTAGGCAAGCAGTTCAGGAACTTGCATGAACGTCATATCTCACAGGCGACCAAGAAAGCCCATGAATGGCTAATTTTTAGGTGAGGTTATAACCCCTTCACACACATGCAATTAAAAAGTGATTTATTTAATTAAAAAACTACATATAGCCCCTTTAATTTTTCTGTACATGCAAAAGTTATCTGAAAACTACAGTATTTCTCCTGATTATGATTTGCTTTTATTTACTCTATGTGATCCCATAGTGGGCCTTCCTTAAAAGTAAAAGAAGCATTTCAGCTGTCCACACTAAACGTACGTTTGTACATTTTTGTAAATGCTGAGACCAATAAAGTTTTTGTCTCCATATGTTTGTATGGCTAGACTCCATGTGGTTGGAGTATATGTTCTTAAAGCCACGGTGATATGTAATCAGGGCCGTGGTTTCAAAGCCTTTTAACAGATTTAGACAGTAAATACCTTGCTTAACTCCACAGTAAACAGATAAATTGGATAGGACTGACACTGATCCCATTATGTTGAGTCCTTTTTAGAAGAAGCAGGATTGAGAGCAGGATTGCGTTCAGAGCTTGTTAATATAGCTGCATGAAAGCCTACTGTGGGAGGGTGAACTGTTGTTTCTTTTTCGTTACTTTCCAGTCACATCATTCAATATTTTATACTTTTATGTTTTAACTGAAACTAGTGGTCATTTCCTTTTGATAAAATTAATGTTTGTTGTGACTCAGGTCATAGAAGATGCAGAGGTGTATGGTATAACTGACTCTGGTCTGGAAGCTCAGCAGGACTGGACGGGGCAGTCACGTAATCAGCCATGAACACACACTGTAGGGCAAATATTTATAAATAACCTAAGACCATTTGATTTTCTTTATTTTCTTTTTTTAAGGTAATGAATTCAAATGTCATTCTTAAGCACAAAGACCATTTAGTCAATACACCCTTTGTAGTGTATTTGTGTACAAACAATCACTAAGACACAGCTATGTTTTTCTCTTTGAGTTCCGACAAATTAATTCCTGTTTATGCCTGTTAGCAAAGTAAACACTGCATATCTATGGAGCAGATAAAGTAATTCATTCATAACCTGTAACATCACAATTTTGTCAACATTTGCACTTATGCTAGTCACTTTATGTGTCTTGGGCGAATCAGAGCTCTCTGATCTTAAAAACAGATACTGTAAATGTAAATGCATTCAAAAGCACTCAAGACACATTGCAATCCGATGCCATTCCAAGAGAGTTGTTAAAAAGGTGTAATTGCATCCATCTCTCCGAGACATACACGTAATCGTTACTCACACTGTAACTACATCAGTAAGCAGTCTTTGAAAGTCTCTGTCTAATTTTCTCTATACATCCATGATCTGTCTCCTCTGTTGGCAGATAAAGTTTCACTGGAATTACACTGAAATTGTCTCCAAGCAGATGAAGAGGGTTAGACATTCCATGGTAGTGTGTTTTGCAGTGAATACACATGATGAACAAATCACATATAATAATAAAATAATAATACATGCACATACATAATCAAAATGTAGGCAAGTAAGGAATATATTACTTCTGAACTCCTAAAGGCCATGCTGAACTCAGCTGCCTGATGCATTTTGATGCTTTAGATCTTATCACCTTAATTAAACCATCTGTCTTCAGTACATGGGAGCTACATTTGTACATACTGATTTCACATGATTATTATATTTTTTATTTTAAAATTACTTTTGGAGATTGAAAGTTTATTCTTGAACTTGGAAACAGTCGTTCACAAAACAACATCTCACCATAAGGTTCAGCCATACAACCGGGCAAACTCCATCTGCTGAAGAACATTGCGTGATACGACTGAAAGCACCAGAACTGCTACTAAATGGACCTCGTAGTAAGATTGTTGTGTCAACTACTATTGTCATGTCAATAAAAACTTTCAGTCTTAACTAAATTGTAGCATTGCACTCCTATAACACTAAAAATGATCAAAATAAATGCAGCAGAACTCGATATCACTTACTTAACTCTACGAGCACAGCTCCCTCTGGAGCCACAAAAGGATTTAGGCTATAGAACATTTGGAGTTCCTCTTTAAAGCCATCACGGACAAGAAATCGTCTGAAAAATCTCCAATTCAATGATAAATGGGCAACTTCCTATGCTGAGGAAGATTCTATGGTATAATTAAAAGCTTTAGACTTTGTACTTGATGACTTTCAAAGCTATGTTATTACCACTCACAGCAGCCCGATTCATTCCTCAACATTATGAATACTTTCACATACACACAAACACATTTTACTCTGCTGACATCTACTTGAACTCTGAGGGGATTAAATGCATGTGAAGTCCCCTGGTGGGGGTTTAGAATCTGTGTTTGTATGTTCACCTCCTTTGTAGCTGTCAGAATCGTTCAGTAGATGCGGGAGGTGATTATCCATGCGGCCATCCTCTGCCACCTCTTCCCAGACTGCTCACTTTGTTTTCATCTGAACTCAGAGGGGTTGTGTTATTATCAAAACAACAAAACTTTATTCACTAAGAATTGTCATGAATGCAACATTGATGGCACATTTATGACACATTCAAAAGGTGTTAGGTTGGTATGGTTTTCAGACATGTGCTTTTTGTTCAGTGCACCAATCTATCCCAGTATTATACTTCTGTGGGCTACACGCACCTGCTTAAAAATACAGTTACATATCAGAGCTGCAGCAGTTCCTGTGAGCATGGCAAATGAAATTGCATTCACCTCTGTTGTATTGGGGTGGAATCAGAGTTCTCAGAGACAGAGTAGCTTGATACCGTTAAAGTCAAATAAGAAGAAAAGACAGAAAGAAAGCTGTAGGTATTTCTGCTGCTCTGCAGGTTTCCAAACATTTTAAGCAACATTTAAAGCAGCTAGCTATAAAAAAAACACTCTTATAATAACAATGTGAAAGACACTTGTGATGAACCTACAGAGAATTATACCCCAAATCTGCAGCTCCCCTCGGCTTTAAGGAGCTTTATAGTGAACGGTAGCTCATTGTTTAGCTGTCCAGCAACTTTACTGGTGTGATTCACTCTGTGGCCACAGTAGGCAGCTGTTTACAGCAAGAATGCCCTTAAAATCCCATTGTATACTACCTGCTCAGCAGCAAACGACTGTCACATTTAATGACTAGTTGGTGAACATAGTGGAGCATTCAGCAGCTAAAGACCAAGATATTTCCCTCAGGAGTAGGTAAAGACCAAAAACAGAGCTAAAAGAAAGATAATATTGGACTATTGGACAAACACACCTTTAAATGAATGAACATCTTCTGGAAAAATGAGTGCCCACATAAGTGGAATCCATAGGTGGAATCAGAGAACAACATTATAGTTTGAGCATGGAGATGAAAGAGGTGGTATTATGCTTTTTGGCTTTTCCCCTCTCCTGTATTGAGTTATATATCTTTTTTGTGCATAGAATAGGTTTGCAAAGTGAAAAAGTCCAAAGTCCAGCCCAAAGGGAGTTCCCATCTCCCACAGAAAGCACTTCTCTGAACCACTTGAATACAGCTCGTTTGTAGTGCAGCCCTTCACTTCTTTTACTTGTGACGTCACAATGAAAACGCGTCATAAAGCTTACCAAGCGGCTAGCGGGGTCAGGCACACCCTCAAACCAAGCTAGTCTGAGCGGAGGCCCTTTGGCTCGACTCGCCTTTGTTTGGTTTTCCATTGTAGAAATGTTGTACCTTTACCTGCTTCCAGGTGCTTTTTTTCATATCACTACACCTCCATCGAGGTTCCCAGCGAGTTGAGGGATACTAAAATGTAACGTGAAAACACGACCGACTGCTGATTGGTCAGAGAGAATATTCAATACAGCAACAGAAAGTTTTATATATTTCACAGTTTTTGTATGGAATTTCATCACTAAATCCACTTCTGAGAAGTTTTGAGGTGAGAACTCAGCTGTGTAGATTTTGAATATTGACAGAAGTGATGGCGGAACAAAAATGTGCTTGAATATTTTCGGAGTTGAGGAGCTCCGCAAGTGGCTGTGGGGGATGCCTGTGCCAACCCGCAGGAAGAGCGATGCAAGTCCGACTCTGTTTGGGCCTGGAAATTCACAATCACAACCTGTAAGTATGCTCTATTGGTTGTGAATTATATTTAAAATAGACACGACAATGTAACTTCACAGACTGTTCAAGTGCGGAGTTGTTGTAAACGTTGGCTAACACAGCTAAAGTTATAACTATAATGCTAATGTTACACCTGATGTGAAAGCTATTGAGCGACCATTCAAATTGTTTGGCCAATTTTTATGTAAAATTGAGTTGAAGTATGGTGATTTTTGTAGTGGTTTATGGTAAGATGTGGAACAATGATGTTGTGTGGCTGTGGACTTGTAACTTATACCATCTCCTAGGTTACTGTCGCAGTCTGAAGCGCTTTGATTTGGATCAAACTACCTTGTTTCTTACAACCCGCCGTTCTCCGCTTCTGATTGGCTAGTAGTCCTTACCTGGGAACTGCGCATGTGCAACTCCCAACAAAGATTTTGTACAAGTAAGATGCATCACTCTGTAGCTCAAGAGTGGAGCGTACAACACATAGGGTGAAAAGAGGAGCTGCAGCAATGTGCAGTATGAGAAAAATATGGTGTTTTTTGAAAATTAAACCATGTAAACCTGTTCTGGTACAATCCCTAAATAAGATTTTGAACCTGAAAATGAGCATAATACCACCTCTTGACCTTGGGAACACATATCTGTGTATATTCTGAATCCCAAAGGTGCTGTCTTCTAATTACTTGATTTGTCTGACCAAAAGATATTCAGTTTACTATTACAGAGACAAGACAAGTGAAAAAGCTGTGGTTGAAGTGCAGAAAGAAGTAGAAGGGGTAAAGGAATAAAGGAGAGATGATGGGAGCAAGAGATAAAGGGATGATGGCAGAAGAAGATGACAGAAGGAGATAGAGGGGAAGGAAACTGTAACCATTGTACAGTGTGTGTGTGTGACAGTGAGAGAAGGAGTATGTTATGGGTGTGAGGGGGCAGTGTGTAAGAGAAGCGCAATAAGGCCAGGGTTCTTCGAGGAGACTCACTCTCACTGTCACATCAATCAGACTACACCATCACACACACTCACGCACCCAACACCCCTGCTCTTTCTGTGCTCTTATTAGAGCCATTGTGGAAAATACAGCATGGAATTGAAGCAATAAGGCAGTTTTTATAGATAATAATACATTAATTAATTAATTAATTAATTAATATCAATTAATAAATTGTTTTGGCCATGATACCACCCTTGCCTCTGTACAATAAATATAAAGCTACAGCCAGCACCCAGTTAGCTTATCTTAGCAAAAGGATTAGAAACAAGTGGAACAGCTATCTCTGTCCAAATGTAAAGAATCCAGCAGCACCTCTAGCGTACATTATTTCTTTGTTAAAAGCTTGTTTAAAGCCACAGAAACACTCACGATTCACACAATTAAAATTCAAATCAGCAAATTGATTCGTAATGCACTGATTAAAAAAAACAAGATATAAAGTGTTGATTAGTGAGCTATTGAGGAGATTTTTGGTACCTTTGAGTGGAGCCAGACTAGCTGACTAGTTTCCCTCTGTTTCCAGTCTTTATGCTAAGATAAGCTATGTAGCTGCTGGCAGTAGCCTTATATTGATCAGACAAACATGAGAGTGGTGTCAACATTCTGGTCTCTCAGCAAGAGAACAAATAAGCATATTTCCCAAAATGTTGAACTACCCCTTTAAGACTATTTGGCCAATTTGGCCAACCTCGTTCCTCTTCTAAAGCCCTTAAAGGCTAAATCGTCAGCTGTAGCTCGCAACTCTTCAAAATCAGAAATTCAGAAATAACACTACCAAATTTAAAGGTTTACACAGGTACACAGGCTTTGCAAATACTGCAGAGGTGCAAGTGTTATTTATAATGCAATGACAATATGGGCACAGAATATATTATGGTTGTTGTCTTTGTTCTGCATCAGCTCCTGGGAGGAGAATTAAAAAGGAGGCAGGGTAGAAGTAAAATAAAAGAGGCTGGAATTTTTTGTTAAAAGGCAATATATCTTGTCTTTCAAACATGTGCACAAAATATATAAATAATCACAAACTTAGCATACACATTCATTTTATAGTCAACACCACACACACACACACAGGGCTACAGGGTGTGCCCAGCATCAGCAAGAGCACTCTCTGTGCCTGCTCTCTTCCTCCTGGTGTCCTTATTGGTTCCTGCCCAATCCGGCCATCCAATCACATCAGGCAGAGTGAGCCTGTGCATAGACTTGCAAATAATCTGCGGTTTTACAGTAACACCCCACAACCACCACCATTATCCCTGTTTCTTTCTATGTTCTCATTCAGTTATCCTTCAAAAATGATGAATGTCATGTGGCGAATGTAAATTACCTGCCAAATTTCACATCTTAAAGCTACAAGTAACTTATATCCTTCCTGTAACCTTCCTTTTGTATACTATATATATACCATACCATACATACAGCACATCCTGTATTATATGTTGACATTATTCCATTTTTCTTATTGTAGCTTTTCCAAATGCATCTGTAAAAACTGTTGTTGTTATCCTGAGCCTGTCATTTAGTAGAGTAGAGGCTTATAAAGCAGTAGTGAATTATTAAGCAGGGTGAATTATGGGGCTGAAGCGAAAACGAGAGACAGAGAGAGAGAGGTCTGGACAAAAATAGGTCAACCTAGCAGTGGCAACCCAGGGAAGTAGAAATGATTCTCTCTCTTAGGAGGAGCTTTGTGTGTGTGTGTGTGTGTGTGTGTGTGTGTGTGTGTGTGTGTGTGTGTGTGTGTAGCTCATGGTGTGATGATAATTCATATCCTACAACAAAGCAATTTAAGAGGAAAGGTTCCTCCTGTAAGCCATGAAACAGAGTAACATGTCAATACACAAATAGATCTTTAAAGTACTAATACTTTATTTGAGGATTTCCTATTTTTACTACTTTATACTTTTACGCCCCTATATTTAATCTGGAAATATTCTACTTTTTACTCCTCCACATGCATACCATACAGCTATAGTTACTTTTCAAATGAAGATTTTACATTAAAAAACATGATAGGCTATGAAACCAAACACACTGTTAAAGGTTAAATCAGTTTTTCCCAATCTTTTTGGCTTGTGACTCCTTACAAAAAAGCAGTGTCTAGTTGTGGCTCCTTGTCACATTTCTGATATTTATGAATTGTTAGTTTCACCAAAGAAAGATTTCCCCTTTAAACTTCAGACTCAGATTGTTTCATTTAAATAACTGGTGAAGGCCCAAAGAGGTTCAATTATCCAATTTTTCACAAAAAAGCAAAGATTAGAGAAAAGCCCAAAAATGACAACAGATTTTCAGATTTATGTGGCTGAACACTCAATCTTCTCACAACCAAACACTGAAGTCCCTTAAACCTGCACTCTATCAAATGGCCAGCAGGGGGCAACTCTTCTGGTTGCAAAAAGAACTCCCGTTCCATTAGAAATAATGGTAAAATGACTCTACTTCTCAGCTGATTTATTAACTCAGTGCACACTTACATTATGAGTTTATGGTCTCAATCACTAGTTTCAAGTCTTCTTCAATACAACATGATGTTCATTTAGGGCAGGATTATCTGAGATTGACAAGTCGTTACCATGGCCACCTGTTAATTAGGCTAGAGTGACTCGTAACCGCAGCACTATGTAAATTTAACCAGCGCCGTTGAAACTTAGTAGGAGTTGGCTGTTCACCAACCATTATCATCCCAGTTAAAATAACTGTTAACGTGAATTACAGATGCACCTAGCTAAGCAAGCTAGCTAGCTCCACACAAGGCTGTTAGCTCCACCGAGTCGTCTAAATATGGTCATGTGCGTGCTGGTTGCAAAAAATCAGCATGGCGGCACCCTAACAGCCAAACTTGAGTCTTCAAAACGGCAGTCCACAAACCAACGGGTGACGTCACGATGACTATGTCCACTTCTTATATACAGGGACACATTGATGGATGTGTCACAGTGCGGAATTGAACCCAGGTCTTTCACACCAAAGGAATGGGTCTTATCCACTGCACCATCAAATCTCCTTTTACTTTTGATACTCTAAGTATAACTGATATGTAGGACTTGTACTTATAATGGAGTATTTTTAGATTGTTGTATTGGTATGTTTACTTACAGTGTAAAGCTCAAGTAGATTTTGCTAAACTAGAATTTGAAAGTATCCAACCGATAAAATCCCACTCCCTTCCTTTAGGCTTCCCTCCTAAGCCGATTCTCCAACACATTTTCATGCACAGTGAGCAATGAGTGCACAGAGGTAGGTAGGTAGGTATGTAGACAGGCCAGACCAAGACCAGACCAGCCAATCCTTTCATGTGGACTGTATGAAATTATTTGGCCGTGCTTACTACAGTCCTGCACATACAGATTTTTTTCATATTTGTGTCAGAGCATTGGATTTAGAGTGCGACCGATATATCGTTTTGCAGATATTATTGGCCGATATAAGCTACTTGCAGATTTATCTGCTTTGGCGTTTATAACAACTGATATATGACTATTAAAAAAAGAAACAGAGAGTCGGATCGTTCCCTCATGTCATGATTGTTGCATAGTTTGCCCACCAGAGGGCGCTCTGCAGCTCCTCTGTTCAAAACACTGCAGCACCACAGAACAAAACATTGGCTAACCGCTGTCTACCAGTAGCTCCTGGTACCTATCACACTCAGTGTTCACGGTGAGTTGTTCCCTTGTCACGTCAATTACATGACTTAAATAATAATAAAAACAGTCTTCATCACTTATCCTCTCCTGAAAACATTCATACCAGACTTGCTAACCCTCCCGTTTTTCACAGCACTCTCCCGGGTCACAGCAGGATGTTTAATGCTACAGTAGGTGAGTGGTGGAGGCTAACGTAGATTTATTTCTGAATCAGTGCAGCAATTCCAGTGAACAGTCCCCTCATTTCTCCCTAGTTCATTACTTCTAAATATTATTAAACATAAATTACAGCAGCTAACGCTGCCCGTTGCTAAATTAGCCACAAAGCCAATGCCATGTTTATAAGTGGAGGAGCGCTAACGTTAATGAGCGATTAAACTATAGTGTTTGATGTATTCTAATTATATTTGTGAGCTGCTGGTCTCTAGTTACAGTTGGCGTGTCAGAAATGATTAAACCAGAGCGGACTTGTGAACAAACGTGAGCTGTAGAAGGATCTAACACAGTTTCCTGCCGAACAAAGTTCTCTAATGTTACCTCTTCTTTTGAATGTGAAACGTTAGTGTGAAATCTCAAAGTTGCAGGTCCTTGTTGTAGACAGTCATTTATTAAACAGCAACGTTTCCTGTGGGACACTGTATCATAGACAGCATGTTTTACAGCCAGGTGATGGTGCATTATGTCAGGGTATCTTGGTATGGTCTCAACATAACAAAATTTTAGGGATAATATTTATTTATGTCATGCGTTTCTTAAAATAAGAGGAAAAAACAATATTGGCCAATATATCGGCTATCGGCTATTTCAACAACTATAACAAAACATGCTTCTGAAATAAATTGCCTACCCCAGCTTTATGTAAAATATAAAAGATCTGAGTATTTCAATCACTGCCAACCCCACAAATATTTTTTATTCGGAAAAAATATAGGATTTGCTCTTGACAAAGAACATGTGATCTGAAGGTTTATACTGTCAATTAAAAACACAGAAGTTGACAGTTATCAGGTAAAATTGACTAAAAAACAGAAAGACCTTAAAAGTGAAATGATGAAGCCTACCATCAGCTCTCCTAAAGTATTTGTCAGATTTCTCCAGAAAGCTCCTATTTTGCTGCTAAATAATTGGACCGTGGGACTGAAAGTCTAGTTTGTCCTTTATTATCTCTTGTTCCTTTTTCATTTATTTAACTTTTTCTATGTTATGTATTTGGCTGCAATAACCTGAGTGGTATGGATGAAGGCAGCAGTGTTATGGGTGAGATGAGTAAATTTGGCATAAACTAATATTTTTAAAGGATTTGTACGTCATTAATTTAACTAGCTGATGAATAATATCTCAACTGTCTCAAATCCTTCTCTAATTGTCCTGCACTTCTCATTGTTATCTCCCTTGGTTTAATATGAGTGAAGAAGAGTGACACTGCTGGGCAAAATCTACTTGTTTATTGTCAGTGCTATTCATTCAATTCCAACTGCTGAAACAGAATGAAATTCTCCTGGTTAAATCGTCAGTACAAACATCTGTGCTAAAAACAAATCTCTGGTTCAAAAATAATTTATGCAAAAGACTATGTTTGTAACTTTAGCAGATAATAAGTATGAGCGATAAAGAGAACTGCTAAGATATGTCAAATCACAGAGTTAAAAAATTCTGTTACCTGTTCTGCTAATGGCCGGATGTGTGTTGAGATTTATAAAACTTGTTGATATATTTAGAGGATCCGGAGGGACGTCAAGCAACGTCAGGTACTGCGAAACAGATAGGTCCACAAGATTTTAGCTTCAATGCTCACATTCAGCTACAAGTATGTGGCCATACTTGTACAGTAGCTGTATAGTGTTTAGTGTGTATTTTAGATTGAGAGAAAATATTACCAGAACTACTGCTACCTCGTTAGGTCCATAAGGTAAAAAAGCTCACCTGTATTCACTTTATCAGCGGGGCTATAACTACCACTTGATTTTTTAAGACCTAATTATATTTTTTTAGATTGAACTTGGCAGAAGATCATAATGTAGGAACACAACATTCACATTAAGTATAACTGAACTGTTACATGAAAAATATGAAATTGTGTACTTTCTTTTTTAAATACTCAGTTTGGCCTTGGTTGGTAGAGAGTCAAGGATTTCTTGGTGGGGTTGCCCTGGATAAATTTGGACTCATGACCTCAGTATTGCAAACTATCCTAACAGTACATTTCTCCTATATAACATACATTCATCGGAATATTTTCAAATTCCAGTTAGAGTGCTCAGTTCAGGTCTCTGATTTATGGTCTATATATAATCAGCTGGCTCTTGTGAATGCTGTTCACATCAAAATCCTGCTTGTGTTACACTGCAGCACAGACAGAAGCGGTTCAACAAGAGTTCAGGGGAAAGCAGGAGTAGTGCTTTGGTTTCATAGACTGCAACATCTTCCCAACATCTTATGAGTTGTCTGTTCTGTGGGGAACAGATCCACCAGTTGTTACCAAACAGCTGAGAGTGTTACCACTGAGCAGTGCGCCACGCCACCCTGTGTGAGACCGAGTGTGTGTAGAGGGATGAATTCTGTGTTTGCATGAGTACACCTGTTAGTGTGTGTGTACATGCGGTACTAATACACAATTACTTTCCTTATCTGTTTTCTGTGTGTGTGTGTGTGTGTGTTGTGTGTGTGTGTGTGTGTGTTTGTGTGTGTGTGTGTGTGTGTGTGTGTGTGTGAAGGGGTGAAAAGGTTTGTGTGTGTATGTATGTCTGTAAAAGTGTGTGTGTGAGAGAGAGAGAGAGAGAGAGGAGAAGCATGACCTACATTTGGCAAAGCTCATCGTATGAGCATGAAACTGCCTAACATCACCCCAGAGCTCCTCAGCACAGAGCCACGCGATTGGCTGCTTTCAGCTCCAGCCTGACAACAGCACTGGCATCACCCAGGGGGAGGGGGAGGGGGAGAGAGAGGAGGACATGGGGAGGAGGCACATACATCCAAATCCAGAAGACGAAAGATGCAAAGAGAAAAGAGATAGAGAATGTAAGAGTGAGGTTAAAGCTCCAATTAGAGACAGTGATGCTTATGAAGGTGTATGTGTGTGTGTGTGTGCACCCGATTACATGTTTTACCTTGTCACATATGTTTTGTCTTCAACCGTTTGGGAACAAAAAGCTGGTCGCCACAAGATAAAACATTACATTATAAGGTTAAGATTTGGCTTTAGCCATTTTAGCGGCACGGCTCAAGAAATGGCATTGCTGGTCAGACAGTCAGTCGATCGGTTGAGCCACCACTTTGGTCCAACCTGAAATATCTCAACAACTATTGGATGGATTGCCGTTCAATTTTGTACATTCATTACTCCCATCTTGTGTCATCATCAGATCAAATCATTAATTTGTCCAATACTTTGGTTTGTGATTAGGCTAATGGCATTCCCATCAGCCTCAGCTTTATTTTGTGTAATTGTGTTAATTAGCAAATGTTAGCAGCCAAACATGCTTAACTAAGATGGTGAACATTATAAGCCACATCCCTACATCCCAAACATCAGCATTTTAGCATTGACATTACGTGTAGCATGCTGATGTTAACATTAGCTCAACGCACTGCTGTGCCTATAAGTACAGCCTCACAGAGCAGCTAGCATGGCTGTACACTTTTAGTCTTGTTTGGTTAAGACAAGGGTGCGCTCCATTTATCTTGGAAGTTGGTGGTCGGAGCTGGGAATGACGTCACACCCTAGTTGATGGTGTTCCAGTTAACAAGTCGGAAAACCTCGCTTGTTCAGCCGTTGTCTACAACTAGCCAGGTTAGCCATTGTTACGCTGGTTGATAAAAAAAGACACATTGTGTGGTATTTACTCATATTAAACACTGTAGCAACACGTCCACAGACAGCAGTTGGACAGTACTTTGTGTACGAAAATTTGAGACACAAGTACTCAGAAGTGCTAATAAACAGTAAAAACTACAGCTTTCACTAAGTGTTGATACTCAGAGCAGCCATCTTGGATCCCCCGACTTCCCAAATCAGAAATACGACTTAAGGGGGCGTTCCCTTTGAAATTTCTGACTTTGAACTCGGAAATTCCAACTTCCCATGTCAAATGGAACGCCCCATTAGTTTAGGTTCATGTCCGGCTCAGGGTTCGGGGTAGGCATGTAGTGGTTATGGTGAAGGTTAAGTTTTGCTGGAATGAATGTAAGTCAGTGGAATGTCCTCATAGATGCTGACTTTGGTGTCTTTGGTCATGTGAGCTGTCACAATAGAGTGGGGATTTGTAGCACCACTAGAGCTGACAAACACATACATACATAAACACACACACACACACACACACACACACACACACACATACAACCTCTTCTGCTTCTGTGTCATACTCTGTCTCTCTCTCTCTTTCCCTGAGATCCCCAGGCACAAGGCATTATGGGAATCACTCTGACATGGCTCTTCACAGCTTTAATCTTTAAGTTGTTTCCATAGAAACGACTACATTCATTCAGTTGAAAACTGTCTATAGAAAAATGTCCTCACCCAACATAAACCGCCGCCACAACCCAACAACAGAGGAAGATCTTAGTCACTGTAAGCTTATTGATCCATTAATTATAAATAATGAAGAGTCAGTATTGATGATGTCAAGCATGCAGGACCAAAATAACTGAATCCAGTTAATTTTTTTAATTCCTGGAGTGAGAATTATATACAATTCACTAGAAATTACATTATTGTGTCACTACAGCTATAAGTTCTTAAATGGTGGTTTCGTGTGTGAAAAGTAGATAATTCACAGTTTAAAAAAGGATAGTTCACCCGCATACAGGAGATAAGGCAGGTGACATTTGGTATGTGATGTGTTTAGTGAACTTGCAGCCAAGTGTGCGTTAAATCAGGTTGAGGTAGCAGCAGCAGACCCCCTCCTGTCCTCAGGTACAGCCCACTGGTGTGTCCTCAGTTGCCACAGAAGCCCTTTTCCTTCCCTTCTCTCCCTGTCTCTTTATCCCTGTCTGTCTGTCTCTGGCCTTCTGGCTCTCAGGTGTGACATGTCTGCACACACACACACACACACACACACATATATATATATATATACACAATATCATATACAAAAGAAACTGTAACATACTAATGTATAAATGTATGCTTTTAATTTGAAAGGCACACAGATGTGCTGTACCTGTGAATAAACAAACACGCACACACACACCCATTTACACTATGACCAGCGGTAGGAGTCTTCCTCAACACACACACAGCAGGAGATCACCCCATCCCTGCATATGTGCCGGTTTCCATGGAGACACACAGTTAAAAATAACATGGGCGATGGCTCGTCTCGTGCCATTCCACCAACATGACTGAAGCATTCACACGCACACACACACACACACACACACACACACACACACACACACAGGCACAGAATGATGCTTGCTGAAGTCTGTTTGACAAGCACACACAGAGAACAATATGAAAACACACAGACACAGACACACACACACACACACACACACACACACACACACACTGCCACCATCGTTGTTGGCATGATAGCGCCGTTTATTCCCACCCCCCTGCTGCTGCTCTATACAGAGATGATATCAGATGTTTTGATGACAATAACACGCCTACTGTAGTGCTGTTAACTACTATAGACGGCATACAAGTATATAGTTGTTAATTTTTTTAAAAGGCTCAGTAATTTCCTAAATCCACTTGGCACTGTAGTTTTTAGCAAACTGAGTAAATAGAGCATTTTGAGGGGACTACTTTCAGCTGCGGATTAATACATACTAGTATTTATGTCAGCAACATGGTGTATGTAGGATTGACTCAAAATAAACTGCCTGTGTTCATGGTAACGAAGGAACATGTGGGCTCATTGATGTGTTTTTAATAGTATTAATTTGGTAGTATTAAATTGGACAACAATGAAACTTGTTGCACAGAGGGGTGAGTTATCAGACTTTGGCTATAGAGACCACATTTGTTAGTAGGATCAATTATTTTGTCATGGAATTAAGTGACAAAAAAGGAAAAATATAGAATATCACCACACTAATGCTCTTTAACTGAAGCTCTGCTGGTTAAAGGGTTCTGTATCTGTGGTCTATATAATTCTACACGTTAGGAGATAATGTGCATTTGTTTCTTTCAACATGCCATATGCTTTTTATTACCTTAGAATTATTCAATAGTATTCTGCTTCTGCTACCTCCTCAAATAAATTTAGGAAAATTGTGTGCGGTTGATCTATTCCCCACTCTGTGTCATGGAACTTATGTTACACAGGTATTACAGCATGAAAGTATTATGATGTTTTTAAGCAGGATGCAAACTACAGGGGAGCCAGGGGGAGCTTGTGGGGGGGGGGTCTAAAATATGTGGCATGTGTGCTTTTCTTGTCATCACCATTGAAGCATCACGGTGCAATATCATAACCTTAAATCACTTTAACGCAAAGATCAGAAGCCTCAGCTGAGTGTGACACCTCCCCTGATAGTTTGCACAAAGGTTTTAAGGGGTCAGCGGCCATAAAAGAAGCTCTGATGCAGTAGTAGTGTCCCATTATCAAACATCAAAAAGAAGTCCCAGTGAGGACAGCATTAATAAAACCAGCTACTATACAGCGTCATTTATCTGATTTGTGATCAAGCAGTTGTGAAGGAAGCTAGAAACAGAGAGAACCAAAGGATTTGTTTGTTCTATTCTAGCCATCAGGGTTAGACCCTAGGTGACTCCTCTGGTACATCAGACATGCTGTGTGTGTGTGTGTGTGTGTGTGTGTGTGTGTGTGTGTGTGTGTGTGTGTGTGTGTATGTGTAAATTCAGGCTTTTCTGCGAGTTTTCAAACTAGTAAACAAAAGATACAGGAATTACTATTGACCCAATGGATTAGAATGCAAACATTGCCACTGTAGGTGAGTGCCACTACACTATTATTATCTCTATATTTCCTTCGCTGATTACTGCCTCTTTAGGAACAATACTGCAATATTAATGAGGACTGAGATGATGCAGAGACCTCATAAAGTCTGAGCAAGGAGAGGAGGCCCTGCAACAAACTTTGATCTCCTCCTGCTGCTTTTCTCAGCAACCATGTGTCCACTGACAGAAACCTATTGTGGTGTGTTGTATGATTCTGACTTGTTCTGTGAATGCTTTTGTGACTGAAATATATAGGCTTTAAACTCCTCATTTCCAACAGCTGCAAAAAATTTCTTTATCCGAAATGAGGATCTAAGGAGATTCCATTGTGTATATCATTCCTATTATAGAGTCCTCTCAGACAAATCTGTGAATCTGGGCTATAAAAATAAATACAAAATATGTGTTAAAAACAGCACATTGTAGTGTTATGGAGGGTTATGTGCCAGGCGTTTCTTGGTCAGACGGAGTAGATAGAGCCAGGCTACCTGTTTCCAGCCTTTGTTCTTAAGTTAAACTAGTAACTGTCCTGGCAGCATATTTACTATACAGATATGCCTTTTCCCTAAAACGTCAAATTATTTCTTAAAAGTATGGCAGGAGGAGGCAATTAGCTTAGCTTACCATAAAGAGTGAAGGTAAGGCCTTAAAAAGTAAAATAAATACAACATATTGATTAGTGAGATTTAAAAATGTGCTGGTACATGACATGAGAGTGATATTGTATCGTAGTCTCATCTAACCCTATTTCCCAAAATGTCAAATTATTCCTTTAGAAAATAGATGAGTGGTCTACTACAATGCCAATCCAGCTATTAATTAAGAAAATGTTATTTTGTTGCATAGAATAGTAAGTTAAGATGTTTACTACAGTATGCACACTTTGGTTGACTTGTCGAGGTCGAGGTAGTTGGCCGCCCACCCTGAGCCATGGTTCTGCTCGAGGTTTCTGCCTCTTAAAAGGAAATTTTTCCTTGCCTCTGTCGCGCTACATATATATAAAAGTGAATTGAAATTGAACTTTTTTTTATTTCATGTGACTTTCAGTCCATGTATGCAGAATATTCTGCATTGTCTCTGACTCTGTGTAGTGTTCATGCTGTGCCACTAAGGGGCAGTATAGGAGCACTTTCAGTGGGGTCTGTTAATATTGGGTAAACAGCAAGTGCAGAGCCAGGAAATCATCCCTTGAACATTTATCTTGCTGTTATGTTGTTGATATTTTGGTTGTCTCATTGGGCTCACTGTGACCCAGTGGTTGCGATAATAAGATGTGTTAAAACATGAATGTTGTGCAGGCCAGAGGGGCAGAATAGAGGGATTGAGGCGGGAGGCTAAACAATAGTGCAGGTGTGCAGCTGGGGGAAGAGAGATGGGAAAATGGAATGGGGGTAGTATGATTTATTCATTTTGTGGGGAAGAAGAAAAGAGACAAATATAGATAAACAGAAGGGGAGATAAATAGAGGAATTTTATACATATTTATTTATCATCAATGCTACTACCGTCATAGGTTATAAGCACCAAACCAAGAGAGATCAAATTGAAATCTACAAAATAAATGAGTATGTTCCCTACATAAAAAACAAGTCTGTAAAAGATGACACTGAAAGTGATTTGGCCTAAGCTCCTCAGGAAGGACAAGCCATAAGGGCATTATCCAAGAAGCTCAGGTTACGGTGCAGCTCACATACGGTTGAAAGGTCTGTGATCTGGCCCTGATGTTTCATTGATCAATCAATGCCATAACTGAAAAACAACTTAAGGCCTCCCAGCAGTCTTGTTTAGAGAAACTGCTGTAAACAACTGAGGCAAGCCACGAGTAACATCCGTACATTTAATATTCACGACCATGTTCTCCTCTGTTTGTGCTGATGTTGACCACTGCGGTGAAGCGTGTGCAGACACGTGGTGAGTTTGCATGTGTGTGCAGACATTTTCAGTGTGTCTGTGTTTGTCCCATGGTGCCACGGCGGGAGGCTGAAAGCTCCTCGAGCAGACTGCCAGCTCCGCCAGCTCTACTCTAAAGTCAGTGAACTGCCAGAGCTCCAGATTACAGCAGATTACCGGGCAGGGTGCACATACACTCTCTCTGTCTCTTTGTGTGTGTTTGTGTGTGTGTGTCACGCTGTTTATTTTACAACCACATGGGGATGTTGAGTTCTCACAATAAGTGCAGACAAAGACACTGAATGATATGGCTGAGAATAATTTGCTTTCAGATTTTCAAATTATGGCCTAAATGTCCAGTTTCTGCCTCATTGTTTTAATGTTTGTTGATTATTTATAAATACTATTCTTTATTCTTATTTATAAAAAATTTTATAAAAATTTATTTTTTTATGCCAACACAGAGTCAGGTGTTCTCACACACACACACACACACACACTCTTTGGTGGCAGCAATAGAAGGATTGAACACGTGGTACATATTCCCAACATGTGGTGGATTAATACATTAATACTTTGTGGCTGCCCTCCCTCCATATTACAGCATCATAAAGAGATTACGGTCGGGGACAGGCCATGCCCAGGCAGGATCCTACCATCTGACACCAGCGGATGGGGGTGACTCAAAGAGACAACAGAGATGAGACAGAGAAGTGAGAGTTTGTGATGAAGCGTAGGTGCATCATTCCTCGTGGGTACGATGTAGCTCTTGGCGAGGACAAAGTGAAACGTCCACACATCATGTGGACAAAGAAGAAACATTTCTTTTCAGTGATGTGTTGGGTCAGCTAAAGGGAGGAGAGAGCAGGGACAGCAGGTGGGTGGGTGAGGAGGTGGAGGGGGAGGGTATGTGTCTGCAGATGTTGCTAGTCTGGATGTTGGACTTGCACAGGAATGTTTTAGAAAGGTCTGCAGGAGTAAATAAGTTGCCATTATTCGGAGACAGATGACAAGGAGTCGGCAGGAGGAAAAAAACAAAAAAGAGTAAAAGAAGAATAAAGAGTTGACAGCTGCTGGCCATGGCTTTGGCTTGTCTCGGTCTAGGCTGCGTCCCTGTGAGATCCAAAGGTACTGTCTTTAACATCAGTGTGTTCCTTAAAACCTGTTATTACCCATTTAGTTCCTGTTTTCATTGATTATACTTTTTAAATACTTTTTTAACTAAGACAGGAATTTGACTATAGTGACACTGTTACGATGATATACCAGGAAAAACAGATTTTTTTATTCTGTATTACATCTGTCTGTATTACATTGTGATAGATTTTTTCAAAAGATGCTTTTTTTGCATTGTGCACACTACAGTGTTGTGGGCATGAGGTTGTTTCATGTATGTCAGGCTGAATTTTAAAAAAACTGTATAAAATGATGCACAAGTCATCTAGAATTTTTTCATTTGATGAAATGGTGCATCTATAAAAGAAAGTGCTGCATCTTGAGCATCTTCTTGAGCTGAAATGATTAGTCAATAAATTGTCAAGTTTATGGACAGAAAATGAATATACAAACATTTTGATAACCATTAACAGTTTCGTAATTTATGAATTGTTTCGTAATTTAAAAAAAAAAAGTTCTTTTTTTTCAGTTTATTTATTTCTCGATAATTTCATTGGCTACACTGTCTCATGAAAATATTTTCTGGTTTTCTTAGTCTTGTAATACTAAATTAAATGTATTTGTTTTTGGACAGCTGGTTGGCCAAAAAAAGACATTTGAAGACGTCACCTTGTGTTTTTATTACTATTTTGTGCCAATGTATCGACCAAACAATTGATCGATTAATTGGGAAAATAAGTGGCATATTAATCAATCATGAAAATAATTGTTAGTTGCAGACCTATAACCATCATATAACTTCAATGAAGAGTTAAGAAGGTGTATCACCTTCTTAACTCTAGAATATACAGTGCGAAAAAAGATTATACTGACAACCTCAAAACGTGCAATGTTCACGCTTCACAGAAACAAAACTCACTAAAACCGTCTTGGTTAGTCTTTCCAAACAATCACCTACTCTTGTTTGGTCCAAATAAACCCTTAATTCACAGAGTTAGATGTAAAAATATTCTGGCGCAACACACTGTCAATGTGTCTCTGGTACCTGACCTCCCACTGCTCCTCTCCCGCTTGATGCCCCTCCCGTCCCCACCAGAATTCATCGCTTCTTCCTGGAGTAAGAGTCCTGGTCAGAGCCGCTGTAAATCACCCCGATAATGCTTTCCCTGTTGTCACACTAGCTAACTACAGTAAGCAGCAGTTATGAAATGAGATGTGATATGCTGCCCCTATGTTTATGAATTGGACTGGTAGAGAGTAGTCTCAATTCTAACACATTGTACCTTTAAAACTAGAAAAGGGAGAAAACTGTATGTTAAATGGTTAAACAGTGCAAGTAGATGTTAACTTAAAAATACATGACAAGCATTGATTATCATGTATTTTGTCAACAGTCGCATTCCAGTACGTATGTTCAGCTAATGGCGAGTTAATGTAAAACTGTTATCCCTGAAAATTAAAGTGTTTCTGCAAAAGTAGCAACATTTTGAACACTGTGGTTTAAACAAACTGCCAATATCAATATAAAAAATGTATATTACTACTGTTAATGAGAAGCGTCGCATGACTGATGAGCCGTTGTAGGCCCGCTAACAGTGAACAGTTTTTCCTCTGCAGAACTGGCCAGCTAGTGTGTCTTATATAACAGCTGTCTACTATGACAAGATTCTGCAGCTACTGCCATAGGGAGTGTGCTGCCTGACCCAGATACACCCTAATACATTCTCCACTAATGACTTACATTCACTCACATCTGGACCAGAGAGAGTGAGACAGAGAGAGGGATACAAAATCATATAGCTGTACCAGAAAGAGAAAAAGCAATATTAAAGCAGTAACATATGTGGAGTGTTAGTGCTGTCACTGCAAATGTCATAAATGATTGTGCATGGTTGTGATGTTTTTTATAGTTAGTTGGCAAGGCTCTTTTTTTACACTATACCATGTCCTCAGTGCATACATACCTTAGCTGTTCACTGGCTTGCTGAGGTTTGCTACTGACCCTCATACCATTACATGGTGTAAGCACAAAATGATGAAATCTTCTAGTTATTGTTAGGATGTTTTTCTTTCTTATTTATTATAGTGTCTTTCTTATTTCTCTTCTTCTTCCCTAAAAGTTTGTAGATCTCAGAAACCATAACGCCCTTATCAGCCAGCCTTCAAGATATGTTTTTTAAACTCATCCACTTCTAAGTTAATGAAAATTAGACCCATTACCCAGATGAAGCTGAAGTGGCGCCATAAACAATTTTTACAATTTACAATTTAGCCAATAACTCACCAACTGTACATCACACATTTAAAACCGCTGCATTGACATTGACAGTTTTAAGTTGAGCTCTACTGACAACACACTACATACAATTTCACACATTTCAGCACATCTGTCTTTCCTGATATTGCCGTCCTTTAGCAGAATAATACTTTTGATGTGATATGTTCTGCCTTGGTTAAAGTTTATATGAAGCCCAACTGTTTCTAATAAGATATGCTTTGCTATGCTATAAAATGTTACCGCGGAATATAAACAGCTGACCACTATCACCTAACCAAATTTCAGCAGCTCATAAAGGCTGAATCGTAAATATTCTTGAAACTTTTTGTCTACAGTGAGTCCATCTGTCTATGGATTAATTAATCTATCCATCAAACTCTCAATTTTAAGTTAAGAGTGAGTGGAGAATGATAAATTATCGGGTATTATATTGTTTTTGTTTTCTATTTATAATACCTGTATTTGTTGTATTATATTTTACAAATTTAATATAGCAACTTGCTGCTGCCTATTTTGGCCAGGACTCTCTGAAAAAGATTTTTAATCTTAATAAGCCTTTCCTGGTTAAATAAAGGTTTAATTAAAAAAAGTTTTTTTCCATAGAAGCCTTTTTAGAGTATCCCCATGACCTCCTACTTCTTAGCTACTGTTCATGCCTCCGGTCCTCCTGCCAGTTGGGCATGCATTGAACACCTGCAATGGAGAGGGAGGGACATCCTTACCAGGTGCCAAAACCATGTCCACCAGACCCTCTTGGTGCAAAAAAGCACTGTCAGCACATTAGGTTGTGTTCTGGCACTGATGGACCAAGTTTACGCCTTTAGACTTGGGCTGATGTGGGCTGAGAATCAGCTTCCATTAGCAACACAGCTAGTCTTCTTCCCAAGACTCTAGCAAAGGCTTTCCCTAATAGGCTACGTCAGGTGACATGACAGTTTCAACACACCTTCCTGCTCTTATAGTCGGGGCATGCTAGAAAAGAACCAGTTGGTACCACATGCAGTCCAATAATGTCAGAAAGCTAAAGTGTTTGTAACTGTTCCTAATGTCCACACTCAAAGGCGGAGTGAAAAGCAGCAGTCATAGAGAGGAGTGAAACGTTAGAACAGTTTAAATATGGGTAAAACTGCATACATTTTCAGATGGTCTCTCCTTGAAGACACTCATAGTGCGGCACTTTGGTTGTTTGTATGAAAAGTGACAGATATAGTTGTGTAAAGAATGAAAAAAGAGAGTTCAAATGCCACCCACTTTCTTACAGTGGGTATCAGTCTCAGATTGTCGGTTTCTGAAAACTACAGAACTACAGATTGTCCCAAATTCAACGTATGAAAGGTATGAGTGGAGGGGTTTCAAACGCTGAATACATCTCACCACAAGCCCCTGCCTTAAACTTTGATGATAATTCAAAGGGGGCACTTCAACATATTGTAAATTCTAGCTAGTTGCTATATATAATACAATTCCTCCATTTCCTCCATCCATCCATCCATCCATCATGTTTCTCGCCATCTCTCATTTAAACTGTTCAGCAATTATGTTGATGTCTTTTCTTCCTCTTTTTTTGATATATTTGAAGTATTTATCGGAACATTTTGTTTGATCCTCTGAAGACCGAAGTGTATGATTCCATGTCTATTCATCTATTGTTAATGGGAATCTAAAAAGTCATGTTGATTAGTTCTTCTCTTTTGTTGGATCCAGCCCTTAATCAAACATTTTAAGCACAAAATGCAAATCAACAACTTAACCACATACATTTGCATTGCTTCTGTTTAATGTGTATTAAGAATGTCTGGACCATGGGAATTGCTCCATTACTTTCTTATTGGAGTGCATTTCTTTGTTAAACAGTGTTTTCTACCTTCTTTTTTATTGTACCCTCTCTCGTCTCCTCTCTTGGTGCCGTTGGCATGCAAGTCCCGATGATGACACTGCAAGTTGCTACAGCTGCACATTTCAGGATGAGGGGAAAAAGAGATGCAGGAATACAGTAAGAAAGAGAGGAATGATGGGAGAGACAGAGTATGCATTAGATGAGTGTGTATGTGTGCTCAGCTATGTCTCGACTGGTCCTGGATGTTAGCGAAGGGTGACTCCCAGCATTAGCTTCATTACAATCAAATGCAGATGAGGAAGAAGAGGCACAGGACAGCAAGAGTGAGGCAGGAGTGGGACAATGCAGGTAGAGAAGAGAGGTGACAGATGTTAAAATACAAAAATTTAGATTTTGTTATATGCTACTGAACATTGATTTGGGTAGATTATTTGTATATCTGGTGGATTCTCTAAGATAAGTAACTTTGAAAACAGCACTGCTTTATTCATGAGTCTTTTTAGGGCTATGTGAGTCACTGCCAGAGGAAGGTTAGTGAGGTAGTAGGCTGAGTATTTTTCCATGTTTGTTTGGTGAAGTTGTTGCTGCAGCCTGGCAATGGACTATAAAATTACATCAAATGGAACTTTACTGATGTTTTGTTAGCTATGCAGGTATTGTACCATATTTCTATACTATATAGGTATATGTTAAAGTCCCAAAATTTTGCTTTGCTTTATGCTGCTTCACTTGAATGATTGAGATTCACTGTGCAGAATGATGTATGTGAGTTTGACACTAGAAGCCTGTTTTCACATACAAGGGGCAATATTTCTCTGTACTCACCTTAAATCTGACTTTACCTTTATCTACATACAAACATGATTTTGTGACATCCCAATTATTTTGGAGACAATCGATGTCATGTGGGAATATGAAACATCCAACACACACTCACCATTAAGAATGGACTTTTCAGTGAAGTATATGAGGAATTTTGTGACCTGTGGTTAAACAATATTTGCATATTCGTATATTCTGGATTTTTCTATCTAACCAACTGAACTTTTTGTGGACAAAACATATAACACACATATTATTATTCAAAGAAGAAAGAAGTCTAGAGGGGATCTTTAAGTAAAAAATCTTTTTTGTGGGAGTTTTTTGATGACATACAGAATAAAGCAGCAGTCTTAGCCCTACAATTTGATGATAATGACGAGAAGACACTTTCATAGCAGAGGCAAGTGAGCAAGAAAAAAAAACAGTATCAAAGAGGAAGAGAAGGAAGGGACGATGACAAGAAAGATCCGCCAAACAAGTGGGCTACCAGGCAATGAATCCACAGTAACAAATCTGCTAATTTAACTGTGTCACAACAACTAGGTCAGCACCTTCTACAGATTTTTAAAGAAACATGTTTTTTCCAGCCTGGTTCCAATAGTCTCCTTCTCTGTCCCTCTTTTTTTTTACTCAACTGGTGGTAATTACCACCTAGAACCAAGAATAAAACACAGTGTTCAAAGCATGGTTCTTGCAGATTTTGCACATCTGTCAGTTTAATTTCCCAGAATTTCCTTTAACATGCCATCATTTCACCTTTTAATTATAAACGCCATTATAGTCAAATTCATCTTAATTAGGTGTCCAAGCCCGAGAAGGGCATGGGAACCCAATGCAAGGCATCGCGGCTCCCAGGACCAGCAGGGATGGGAACCCTATTGTAATTGTATTTCAATTTGTCTTTAAATTTCTGTTGCTGTTTTTCCTCTACTACAATGCATACACTTACATCTGCCAAGAGAGTAGGCTATGTACAGCTTCAGAGTCTTTTGGTGGTATTCTATAAACATTATCTTGTATCATACGGTGTGATATGCAAAACAAGGAAATAACTTTATATGTGATAGTCTTTAGGGCTGAAAACTGTGTAATTGTTTATTTAGATTAAATAAGGCAACCTACTGTGCTTCTTTAGCCTTAAATTGGCCGAATTCTGCGGATGTGAGCTTGCTGATTTAATTGCAGGCCAATACAATCTTGATGAGCAATGAAAGGTTGCTTAGTTACTGATGTACATGTGGCTTTCAAGGGCACAGTTGCATTTTGAATTCTGAGTTAAAAGAGGGCAAATAGGATTCATAATAAAAGCTAAAAGGGCACTGAGAGCAGATAAGAGAGATGGATAATTAGTCCTCTCTCTCTCTCTCTTTCTCTCTCCTCGTCCCCTCTTAAATTAATCGTTTTCATCTTTGGAAATGAAAGTTTGAGATTCTCAGTTGGACATCATTCATGACGACAGGTTTGCTGTGTTTTCTAGTATTAATACATTGTGGTGACAATAAACATAATGTACAATGGTCTGCTGGTGTATGCAGAGTTGTAGTGGTGAGGTGTGTTTAGCTGCCACCTGCTGGCATATTTTAATGTAAAATATGGAAAGGGAATAGACATGCCTTGCATCAAACTTCCTGAATATTTATTTTCTGTATTGTATTATTTTCCTTATTTTCCTTTGTTTTGCGTATGTGTTGACTGGCTTTAGAGAGAGGCATGCCTACGGGTGGTAAAATGTAAAGCCTAACCTGGGTCTCAGAAAATACTCAGACATGCAGCCTACCTGGCAATAGGCACTATTCCAACACAGTATCCTACACACATCAAAGAGACTTAAAATGTTCTGTCTCTGTCCACTCTCATCTTAGCTGTGTCGAACCTGGATATAGAGAGCAAGCTGTCACTTCACTATCAGGCTCCATGGCACCAGCAACACAACGTGTTTCATCCTTGTACCCGACCACCATGTCTGGAGGAACTGCACAGAAATGCTCAGCTCAGTCTCAGAGCTCTGCACCGAGGTGAGAGCGGCTGATCTAGTCTGCACAGTTGCATTATGTTGCGTTCAAATCACATGGGAATTGAGTTTCCTTGTATGTTTTTTGGGTGTTACAGACGAACAACAGCGCCACCGCTCCACAAGTCGGGAGAGAAACAGGGTGACCATCTCGATCTCAGTGGCTCCCCCTATGCCCACCTTCCCCTCACCACACTCTATCCGCCGGCAACAGAGGAGTCGCCTGGCACGAGCGGTAGGGACGATGCACTGTGCACAAGTAAAAATCAACCAATCAAGGAGCGGTTATTCAGAAATGGTTAACTTTGAATGGCAGGAACTAAAACTATATTATGCGACTGTATTTCTTATCAAGTAGTTCACAGTGTCACCACTGAACAACTAGCCAGTTTGTTTTGTTCATGTCCAGTGAGGTATAGAGTAGTGCGGAATGCATTAAAGACACATTCAGTAGAACATCAAAGAAACACATTTTCAGTTTTTCTTCTGCTTATTGACACCTTTTTATTAAATATGCGTTACAATAAACTGACACAATATCTCATTCTGATGTTGCCATGCAGCAAGAGAGAGCAGAGAGGGAGCGAGAGTTAGACTATCAACCCAGGAAGGTAAAACAGAAGTTTGTCTGTATTTATGTTCCTTAAATGTCTAACATGTAGATGCCTGCTGTAAGTTTTGTGTTACATCCACCTGTGTGCACAGCAACTGATCTGTGTCTGGGAACTCATGTAATATTGCACTGCAGTACTACATTAGATTCCAGTATAAAAATCCCTTTCTCCTTAATAATGTGGTTGTATTGGTACCTGTTTACTATATATCAGTATACAATATAGGTTTGTTCTTTTTAGAACTTTACTAGCTTTATCTTCATTTCTATCTTTATGAATATCTTGAAGGAGAGGACTGTGAGAGAAACAGAGATCCAGACCATACAGAGAAAAGTAAGAAATAATCTCTAATTTCTATGGTAAAAGACCAACAATTTTACATGTGTTGGCACACTCAACAACAATTGTTTGTATGTGTTTGTTTTCCTGCGGCCACAGGAAAGGTCTGGGAGAGAGGCAGATATTCAAACGATCCAAAGAAAGGTAAGAACGATGTTTGACTGACGAACTAGCAACTCTACCAGACTTCTACTGCCATTAGGATTAACTCAAGTTTTCCTTAATGTATCTATTGAAAGGCAGAGTAAATGAAGGCAAGATTTTAACAAAAGCACAGCACAAAAAAAAATTTAATATGAGGTGACAAATAGGACCTGTCTGTCTCATTCATCCTTCACCTTTTGACTTTCCTTTAGTATTTTTATTTTAAATGATTTAATATTTTGGATTACTCATGTCATCTGTTCTTTTGTTTTTCTTTTGTTGTATTTTGTTTTCATAGTTTGAGTGCTTTTACTCACTTCACCCTATTGAAGGTTGCATCTTCATTCCATGGAGTAGAAAGGTATCAAACATTTGTGTTGTTTTAACTTTCTATTTACCCTCTAGTGGTTCAATAGTTACTTCTTGATAGCCTCACATAGCACCAACTTTGGTTTGTTTTTGCCATTACATATACTGATATTAGAGAAATGGTAAAATAGTGGCTGCTTCTTACTACACACCGCCACTGCAAATAATTCCTTTTAGTCTGTCCAAATAAGTAAATTATGTATTAAAACTGTTGGACTGTATCAGCACCTACTGTGTCTGCTGTCTGTTTCTTCCAGGCTACCTCAACAGCGGAAGGTGAAGGTGGAGAGGTCCTGGGAGTCCACAGAGCAAAGGCCTCCGCCCCCAATGCCCCCTCGATCCAGGATAAACAGACAAACTGGTCCAAGGAAAACCTCCCACCTTCAGATCCGAAGACGACTGCCGATCCTCACGCCATCTCCTCCTGCATCATCCCCATCAATGTCACAGGTGAAATATAGAAGAAAAATAGGAAAATTAAGAACAAGCAAGGTTAGCCCTAGTGAGGATCAAACCAGGAACCTTCTTATTGTGAGGCAACGTTGCTAACAAGTGACGCAACAGCAACTGTTCCCAAATCAGGAATCAAACCCAGACTGCCTGCATGAAAACCAGGAAACCTAACCATATATATGGGAATAAGCAGCAAGATGATAAGATTATTAAAAAATAAACAGTGTAGCAAGCATTGTTAACCTATACTGCATTAAATAGTCTATATACTGCATATATATAGATATATATATGTATATATTACATTTAAGCTTTTGATATGGCTTACGGCTTCTGTGTTGTTATTGCAGGAGTTGGGTTTGACAGGGAAGCAAGTGTTCGTTGCTCTCTAGTCCATTCCCAGTCAGTTCTTCAGAGGAGAAGGAAGCTGAGGAGGAGGAAGACTATCACAGGAATACCCAAAAGAGTACAACACGACATGGGTATGTTATAGAGCACACCTGCTCATTGGTGGAAAATTTAGGGTTAATATACTGTATGGGAGGTTTGGCAAATTGCTGTAGGTTTTATTAATATTTTACCAATCAAATTGCTAAGATCCGGGGATGAGGTGACCTTGCTAAAACAGCCATGAGTCCATGAGGGCAAGCTAAATGAGCAGCAACAATCATATGCGAATGAAAATACTAGGCAGTCCATTAAAATTGTTACCTAAACTGTACTAGCTACTTTTGAGCTGGTTCAACTTTGACCTATTTACCTGTATTTATGCATGCATGCAGTTCTATGTACATTCTTCCACCTTTGTTTTTCCATCCAAATAATATGATTTTAGTAAAACGGCTTAACTGTGGATTTGTTTACAATCTGATCTTGAATCAGGTAGGTCCCAATTCTTAGCAATTTAGGCTAGTGCTTAAAATGTTACCATTACATATAGGACTAATGGCTAAAACTACAAAGATAACATTATGTAGTAAAAAGAAATAACAGAATTTCCCCTGTTGTTTTGTGGTTCCTGTTTGTGGAGACCATGTTTGGTTATCTTTTTCTTATATCTTCTGAACAAAAGGTTTGTACATGATATCTCAGACATTGAACATGCTTTGTCTCTTTGCATTCAGACTCAGATGAATCACCCGTAGCAAGAGAGCGCACAGTGATCATCCATGCCAACCCGCACCAACTCTCTCTCTGTCAGGAAGACCTCTCAATCAGCGGTCGCCTCCATCACACTCGTGACTCTGGCTGCCAGACAGATGATTTCCTTATAGCATGTAAGTTTCTGAGAATGGGTGGAAGTATGGAAGTATATTTGGTTCTTTATTGCACTTCCTTTTTAGTCTGTCAGGCTCCCATATCTGTGCTATGCACAAGGATGAGGAGTCATTCCTGCTATAAATTAAATTATAAAATGTTTTGCTGTGATGATTTGTAGGAGGATATTGTTCAGATCTACTCCTTCTCAGATAGCTGCCATTGCTAAGTTTGAACAGGACAACCATCTGAAGGCTGCCAATAATATCAAACCAGCATACTTTAATTTTCAAACTAGATCCATCAAACTGGAATTCCAATTATTTATTTATAAGAACTTGCTGTAGTCCATATGGCCGACATCCATGTGAATTAAGAAATGTCTCTGTTCCCCTTTCTCTTTTCTGTCTTTCCCTTTTCAGGTACAGCTGCTCCCTCCAGAAGGCGCATCAGAGCTCAACGTGGCCATCAGGGAATCCCTGCCTCCCTGTCCCATTCAACAGGCAACATTTCATCCCTGGGTGACCAGTCAGACTCCACATACACCAGTGCTGCAGCCCATGGTGGACGCTTAAGATCTCGTAGCCTACCTCGAGAGGGTGGACGTCTAATGGACAGTGATGAGGATGACGATGATAATTATGATGATGATGACGAAGACGAAGAGTTGTCACCATACGAAGCAGAGGACTTTATTCCACCTGGCCCTAGTCCAAGAATGAAGATGATGATGATGAAGGATGAAGAAGAGAGCACAGATGACCAGGCAGCTCCTGAGCCACTGCAACTTGGAACCCTTAAAAGGTTGCAGAGATCTGGGGAAAGAGACAGAGGGGGTGGAGGAGGAGGGAGCCCAGAGCATAGCTGGATGGAGAGGGGCCGTTCTCGCTTGCCCCGCAAGACTGACATGGGCAGCTGTGAGATCTCTTCGAGTTCAGATACTTTCAGCAGCCCTATTCACTCTGTGTCTACAACAGGAGTTCTAGGCAGCCATGTGGACCACAAAGAAGACCACCAGTCATCGAGCGGGAACTGGAGTGGTTCTAGCTCCACCTGCCCCTCTCAGACATCTGAAACCATCCCCCCACCCTCGTCTCCACCACTGACAGGCTCATCTCACTGCGACTCAGAGCTGTCACTCAACACTGTGCCCAATGCCATTGATGAGGGATTCTCCCTGGATCCCTCATACCACTCTGACCTCAGACCCCAGGGCCAGGGTCACAGGTCAAGCTCATTCACATCCTCAGCCACAGACCAGCTGGATGATGCAGGGGTCAGTACGGCCAGTGAGGGGGAGTGGACATACCCTCCAGACCAAGACCAGACTGATCCAGACCAAGACCCTGACCAGACCCAAAACCTGAGCCATAGCCATGGGTTAGCCCAGGAGTACGGCTCCAAACAAGGTCTGGAAGACCAAACCTGTTTCAGTGACAAGACCAGCAACACTGAAAAAGAGCCTGGCTCTCATTACCCATCTGATACAGAGGGTTTCTACTGTTCTTCTGTGCATTTTGGGGAGTGTAATCAGAGTTACAGAGGATACATGTATAACTATGCAGACCCAGGGCCAGACTGTGGCCAATCCAACACTGTGGCAGCACCACTATCCCATGGAGTTTATCCCCAACCCACAGCTGGCTTCAGAGCAGGCACTATGACCCTGGGGAGGACCTTTCGTCCGCTGAGGAAACCAAAAGTCAAACCTCCACCACCCAAACGGACCTCCTCGCTGAAGGAGACCAGTAGTAGTGTTGATGTTGGAACGGACACACAAGCAGATCAGGATCAACCAAAGACGGTTAGTGAACAAGAGCTTACCTTGTCTTCCACAGATATTAAGCTGGAACTGGAGCTAGAGCTTGGAGTTGCTCCAGAACCATTACAGACATCTTGTCTAGTGGCAGAGCCTTTGGGAACTTGGGGAATGGGACTGAGTGAAACTGTGGACATAGTAGAGCCCATGTCCTTCAGCTCTGCTGATACACACTCATTTAAGGATGAAGGTGCTGTGCAATCTGACTATGCAGACCTGTGGCTTCACAACACTGAGCTGAAGTCCAACAATGGTGAGTACACGTCCATGTCCAACTCAAGCACAGCCACAGGCACTACTGTCATGGAGTGTATCAAATCACCAGACAGCTCTTCCTCCTCTACAGAAACCCAAACCCAGGCCAATACCCAGGCTTCAGAGACCAGGGCCTCTAGTCCACCACTCCCACCTGGAGATTTCAAACTTGGGTCACCAGAGAAGCTGGCTGGCCTGGCCTCACCATCAAGTGGATATTCCAGCCAATCAGAGACTCCAACATCCACCTTGCCCTCATCTTCGGCAGCATTCTTCCCAGGACCTCTGTCTCCCTCAACTGGCAAGAGGAAGCCCAAAGTGCCCGAAAGGAAGTCTTCTCTCTCTTCCCTGCAGCACTTTCCCAGAGATGGAGCTTCCATTTCCTCTGGCTATAAGAGAGACCCTGACTTCCCACCTCCACCTTCTCAACTTGATCTCAATGTTCTTCATGGTGGTTATGTCAGACACACACTATCTCACCGGACACACCACATGCACACACTCCACCACAGCAAACACAGAGTTGCAAACGTTTTAGCCATAGGACCAAAGTTGTTGGTCCCCGAGGCATCAAATACCAACCCACCGCCGAGTTCAAACTCTGCTCCAACAATTCCTAGCTCCCATCTGTTAGCGATAACTCCATCTGCTCTTCGTTCAGTGCAGCTCCATTCTATTAGCCTATCTACAGATAATACTACCACTATAGACCAGGAAACAGCAAGTGTAGCAGAGACCGCTACAAGACCCAAATGTCCTCCTAGTGGTTCTACTCTGGCTCCACCACCTATAAACACTAGGCCTCTCCCTCCTCGCAGGCCACCTCCCAGACCTCCAGCACATGACCACATCTCCTCCCCTGAACATTTGCAACCACCTCCCCCTGGCCGCCACCCTGATGGGCCGCCATCCTATGAAAGCCTGCTACTCAGACAGGACCGCTATGGACCTGGAACCTTCTGGGCTATGACAGCCTTCAGAACCCGGATGGATCCATTATCAGAACTCTCCGATGACAGCTCACCCTTGCATCGGCCCGTGCCACGTGCTCCCCACCCTTCGCCTGTGGATTTACACACGCATATCCACTCGCACACAGAGTTCAGAGGGCTCACGCACTCAGCTCATGCACACTCTGAGTTTAGGGTTTTGGGAGAGCGCTCATTCTCCCAGGATGATGATGATGATGACGAGGAAGAGGAGGAAGAGGAGGAGCAGTTGAAAGAGCCACAGAGGGCTGCATGTTCCAGAGGAGGCATGCGATCGGACCACCCTCCACCCCCAGCATATGAGTTTGCTGGGGGATCCCACTCAGACTCAGGGCCCTGGGCTAGTCCAGTCAAAGTGCCTGGTACCAAAATGGAGACATCGCATCCTTACCTAATCAGCGATGCAAGGAAAGGTAGACAAGAAGAGCAGGAAGAAGAGGAGGACGTGACATCAGGTGCTACCAGAAGTGCCCATCAGCAGCAGCTACAGGACAGCAAAGATGACTCCACCACTCCTGACACTGAGGATTACTTCAGTAAAGGTAAGCTCGTAAAATAAATTCAACTGGCAGAAGTAGACTCTTTTGTACAGACAACAACACTGAAACATGCATTTATTTAGCTGGTTACTCATCTAGTAACCTTTAATTGTAAACAGAGAGCAAGATTTAAAGGATGGTTATTTCACCGATTGTATACTAAATGATCAGACAACCAGATGACATGTGATAGGGATGTTGTGTGCCGCAGATTCCACACCGAGTGATAATTCGCTCTCCCCTCTGACGGATGACACCAAAGTGGATGATGACATTATTCTCACATCACCCAACAAGACCCGTACAACTGAGGACCTGTTTGCCATGATACACAGGTGCTGTAATTTGCATTTATGGTTTGGCTATGTAGTATCTATGTACTGAACTTAATCTCTCTCGCGCCCTGTCGCATTCTCTCTTGCTCTCTCTTGTTCTCTTGTCGGCGTTAATTAATTAATACATTAACGCGATAATATATATATATATATATATATATATACTACTCAAAAAAATAAAGGGAACACTAAAATAACATATCCCAGATCTGAATGAATTAAATAATCTCATTAAATACTCCTTTCTTTATATAGTTGAATGTGCTGACAACAAAATCACACAAAAATGATGAATGGAAATCGAATTTATCAACCCATGGAGGTCTGGATCTGGAGTCACACTCAAAATCAAAGTGGAAAACCACACTACAGGCCGATCCAACTTTGATGTAATCTCCTTAAAACAAGTCAAAATGAGGCTCAGTAGTGTGTGTGGCCTCCACGTGCCTGTGTGACCTCCCTACAACGCCTGGGCATGGTCCTGATGAGGTGGCGGATGGTCTCCTGAGGGATCTCCTCCCAAACCTGGACTAAAGCATCCGCCAACTCCTGGACAGTCTGTGGTGCAACATGGAGTTGGTGGATAGAGCGAGACATGATGTCCCAGATGTGCTCAATTGGATTCAGGTCTGGGGAACGGGCGGGCCAGTCCATAGCATCAATGCCTTCCTCTTGCAGGAACTGCTGACACACTCCAGCCACATGAGGTCTAGCATTGTCTTGCATTAGGAGGAACCCAGGGCCAACCGCACCAGCATATGGTCTCACAAGGGGTCTGAGGATCTCATCTCGGTACCTAATGGCAGTCAGGCTACCTCTGGCGAGCACATGGAGGGCTGTGTGGCCCCCCAAAGAAATGCCACCCCACACCATTACTGACCCACCGCCAAACCGGTCATGCTGGAGGATGTTGCAGGCAGCAGAACGTTCTCCACGGCGTCTCCAGACTCTGTCACGTCTGTCACACGTGCTCAGTGTGAACCTGCTTTCATCTGTGAAGAGCAAATTTGCCAATTTTGGTGTTCTCTGGCAAATGTCAACCGTCCTGCACGGTGTTGGGCTGTAAGCACAACCCCCACCTGTGGACGTTGGGCCCTCATACCACCCTCATGGAGTCTGTTTCTGACCGTTTGAGCAGACACATGCACATTTGTGGCCTGCTGGAGGTCATTTTGCAGGGCTCTGGCAGTGCTCCTCCTTGCAGAAAGGTAGAGGTAGCGGTCCTGCTGCTGGGTTCTTGCCCTCCTACGGCCTCCTCCACGTCTCCTGATGTACTGGCCTGTCTCCTGGTAGCGCCTCCATGCTCTGGACACTACGCTGACAGACACAGCAAACCTTCTTGCCACAGCTCGCATTGATGTGCCATCCTGGATGAGCTGCACTACCTGAGCCACTTATGTGGGCTGTAGACACCGCCAGCATTCAAAAATGACCAAAACATCAGCCAGGAAGCATAGGAACTGAGAAGTGGTCTGTGGTCACCACCTGCAGAACCACTCCTTTATTGGGGGTGTCTTTCTAATTGCC
>NC_060169.1:11322752-11342374 GCF_021292245.1 Micropterus dolomieu | reverse complement strand
AGTGTGTGTGGGTTTGACCAAAAAATGTGTCATGTGTCCAGAGTTTGTCTACCAGTTCTCTAACATGGGCCTGACCTGCCACAGAGGGAGAATAAACTGTAAAAACAAATTGTGCAAACTTGAAAGTGGGGATCTCTGGTCGAGGATTAGTCCACTAGAGTGAAAGCACCGCCAGCATTCAAAAGTGACCAAAACATCAGCCAGGAAGCATAGGAACTGAGAAGTGGTCTGTGGTCACCACCTGCAGAACAACTCCTTTATTGGGGGTGTCTTGCTAATTGCCTATAATTTCCAACTGTTGTCTATTCCATTTGCACAACAATGTGAAATTGATTGTCAATCAGTGTTGCTTCCTAAGTGGACAGTTTGATTTCACAGGAGTGTGATTGACTTGGAGTTACATTGTGTTGTTTAAGTGTTCCCTTTATTTTTTTGAGCAGTGTATATATATGTATGTGTGTGTGCGTATGTGTCAAATTATTGTGATGATCCAGCCACTTTTTATTTAACGTGTGTTTATGTAATTTTGTCTATCTCTGCATCGATTCATCTACTGTCTAAATCTCAATTAAGACTATGTTTTGATTTCCTCATTCAGATCGAAGAGAAAGGTCCTGGGCCGTAAAGATTCAGGAGACATAAACGTGAAGTCTCGTCTCTGCCCTACAGCACCAGTAACCCCTGTCTCTGCCGTCATCATCCCACCAGCCCCTCCTCTCAACATCCCAGCCCCATTAGCCACTGTTGCTGGGTCACAACGAGCCCCTGTGCCAATCTACCGCAGCGCCAAGAAATCCAGTACGTCTAATGAGGAGTTTAAACTCCTGTTGCTAAAGAAAGGTAGCAGGTCTGATTCCAGCTACCGCATGTCAGCTACAGAGATTCTGAAGAGCCCTATCACCCCTAAAACTCCTGGGGAGTCCCTTCAGGAAGGGTCTATAAGACAGACTGAGGAACCATTCTCTACACTTCAAGAGACTCCCATTTCTGGTCTGGATCCAGTCCACATACCAGGCCTTTTTCCCAGGGCCAACTCTGAGAGTTTCACCCCCAAAACCCTGCCTATGTCAGCTGCATCTCGACAAGGACGTTCTCGGATCCCCCCTGTAGCCAACAGCAGTCGCTACAGTACACGTAGCCGTCTCTACACAGCCCCCATGCAAGCCATTTCCGAAGGTGAGACAGAGAACTCAGATGGGAGCCCCCATGATGACAGATCATCCTAAAACCATACGATGAGAGATGTCCTCTATTCTTAGCTGTGTCCTACATTTGAAATGGCCCCTTCAACTTTTCTAATTTTGGATCGGTGTGTCATCAAGGCCAATAGTGTAATTCTTCAGATCTTCTTCTTCACAAGATCTGACTGTTGCTAAACAGCACCCATTTTTGGGTCTACTATTATATTTGAGGGTGTCAAACAAAGTGTTGTGAGATGCTGAATCATAAAGGGATGATAAAGAAAACTTTGAGGATATACCTAAATACTGCATTATCAAAAGAATAGCTCCCTCACACAGTAGTTAAAGGAGCAACACATAAGACCTATTTTGAATGAACTGTCTTTTTTTAAATAAAAAAAAAAAAAACAGTCCCAAAAGTTTGGTTAATTATGATAAGAAAAGACATTTTGTGGACGTGTGTACGGACAACGTGCGTGTGCATGAACAAGCACATGCAATATCCACTAATACTTTGTACTTCTTGTGTTTTGAATGGTGTGGGTGCGTGTGTCTCGCTGAGGAACTGCTTTCTTATTAAAATTAAAAATTCTTATGAAATTTAACATTCTTTCAACTTCTGGTGCCCAAAGCATTGGCCAGACTTCCCACAGTCCATACTCAATATTCCTGCCAACAAGCAAGGGTTGTTTCATTGTGGAAGTTACTAACAACACAGCACCAACTTATCTATTATATTTCCATCTGCAGACCTGGCATAGAAAGTATATCACACAGAGCCAATCATATATTTCTTCATATTAATTATATACAAAAAGATAACATAATGCATGTATTTTTGTAAAACTGCGCCTCAGAACATGATGATAAAGTTTCACCATGTTGCATGACCCTATATGGAAACATCCCCTGGATCCTGGTTTCTGTCGACATTTTTGTGGTTCCTTTGTATTATAAGATTAGGTAATCTTTCACTGTGAAAGGTTTTAGTGACATTCGTACCACATTGCCAATGATCTAAATTCATTTGTCTTGGATTTGAGTGTCTAACAAGAAGGAGCAAGGGCTTGCGCCTAGATGGGGCCCATCTGTCAAAAGATACAGGCTAATTTTGGACAATCGCACAGTGGCCTTTCTCTACTAGAGGTGGTTGTAAGCAGGGCATTTATAAGTCCCTGCACATACACATGGACCTGCACCATGTTCAACCAGAATTCAATCACATACTTATTTAAATCCAACCTTGAATTATAGTATGTTTAGACCGATTAAAGTTTTTCCAGCTGCTGGCCAGTCTTGCTGTGCTGACTTGAAGAGGAAAAGGTGCATTTCAAAGCAGTTTAAAAGATACCATTGAGTGCAGACGGTGAAAATGCTTTAGAGGGTCCTCAATCGGTTTGACTAGAGGTTAATTTGGAAAGTTTTCCAAGAACCAACCTCACTTTTGCACTTCATGATTCTTCAAGAATATTCCTTGAAAAGAAAATATATCTTATAATGAAATTGCATATGTATATTTGTACTGAATATAAAAAGTAATATCTATATAAAACATCAAGCAGAAATTTTATAGGGAATCAACCTGAGTGTAGCAAAGAAGAACAGGTCTCACTGACAACATTACACATGAATCTTGTACACAACAATGTACACTGTTCTCCTCTCCTTGTTGCCTCTCCTTCATTTGCACTGACCCAGTAGCATTAGACAGGTGAAAGCTCAACCCAGTGGCACGCCATTTTGTCTTACCCTCGAAACTTCATATCACAAAATCTGAAAGAGAGGAGACAAGAGGAGGAAAGGACTACATACCACCGATACTTAAAAGTCAGCAATGCATTTCTTGCATTGCTGCAGCCTTTTCTATCCGACACCGGGGTTAGAGTATGCTGTAAAATCTTTCTCATCCTTCCAATAGATGTTACGCATGTAGAGTACCCGGTGTGCTACAGAAGCAAACTATCATATATGGAAAGTTTGAACTCTCACCTGCCTACCACAGCAAATACAACACATATACATTCAGAGACCGTACTTCAATAGAAACCATTCACTGTATTCTGTGAATACCTCAGCAAGCATATTACTGTTTTATTGTAAATGCTATAGATAGATAGACAGACAGACAGACAGACAGACAGACAGACAGACAGACAGACAGACAGACAGACAGATAGATAGATAGATAGATAGATAGATAGATAGATAGATAGATAGATAGATAGATAGATAGATAGATAGATAGATAGATAGATAGATAGATAGATAGATAGGTAGATAGATAGATAGATAGATAGATAGATAGCAAAACCACAACTGTTTGATACTCAGCGAATTTGAATTGCAGAACTGACACTGTGTAAGATGGAGAGAGTAAAAAGCTGTGAAATGATTATTAGAATTTTACATTCATTATACCCATGTTGCTGAAGCGCACTTGTTCCTGTTCATTGTTTTATTTGTTGTGTTTTCTATCGCATGCAATAAGTAAAGAAAAGGATATCACCACCATATCATTATTTTTATCTGAGGGATGTCTCTATACCACAAGAAAAGATTTTGTATTTTCTGTTCAAATGTCAAGTTCAATAGTGTGTTCTATAGATGTACAAATTGTCTGGCTAATTCTGTTCTGTATAGTCGTGATCACAAACAGGGGTTTATCTTGTACTGTATATCTACTCACTGGACAATCATATGTAAGAGACTGTAAAGAAAATGATACAGAATCTGTTGGGATGGAGAATCTGAACACTCTTGGTGCTGGGTCCTAGTCTTGCTGGAGCTGTGGAAGTTGGGAGTGAGATAAGTACTTTCCAGGAGAAACTGCTGATTTAGTTTAAAGTGCATATCTGGACAAGCCACGTTACATAAAATGTACTAATAAAAATAGAAATGGAAAAAATATAGATCAGTTAATAGACCTCAAAAACTGGTTTGATCTGATCAGAAAGTCACTGTCTTTACTTTTGACTCATATCAGAATTTTTTGATTCCCACAAAACATTATTAGGCTACTGGAAAATAAACAAATCTGTAGGGTTGATACAGTATTACATGAAACATGTAATTTGACTCTGTGAAACACCATTTAAAAGTTTTAAAACAAAAATACTCAAAGTATTTGAAAATTTGTTTTGTGTGGTTTTTCTGTACTATACCTGGCATTGAGGTGTTGTACCTCTTTTATTTTTAAAAGCAGTAGATATATGAATGACTGACACAATTTGATTAGGAAGACAAACTGTGAGGTTGTCATGCAGACTCTAGTTTAGCCCTCTCAAACCTCAGTCCTCCACTCAGTCCTGAATCTATAACCTTTATATTCTTTGTCCCAAGCTGTCTTGAAATGTCTGCACGCAATTTTGCCCTAATGGGAAGTGTGACAACAAACAATGGATATTTTTTTCTCAAAAGTGTACAGTATGGAATAATACTAAACAGTCTTTGAAATATGTGACAGAGGACAGAAAAAATACAGACATTAAAGACACAGTGTAACTATCTAATTAAAAGAGGCTCCATGTTTAAAACTAGCTAGGACTTAACAGATTTGAATCACTTTTGTATTTTTGTATAAACCTGTAAATACGTTTTTAAAGAAAAAATGTTTCAAATTCTTTCTTTTGTAAAATAAATCAATAAAATAATAAAACAAAAAAGTTTTTTTTTTCAAAGTTTACATGATTATTTCCAAGCCTTTGTATATTTTGGAGCTGTGCAACACCTTCAGTCTTGTATTTATTGTTTTTTTTTGGGGGGGGGGCTACAACATTGTGAAAATTCCATTATTCTATATCTAATTCATTTTAACAGCTCATCAGCTGCTTAGTAACTGTGCATAGAAAAAAGCCAATAAATGTGACTGCATTGAAACGGAAGGCCTTTTGTGTGACACTTCATTTCCTCCCCATCTGAACCAAATGCACTGAGATGATCTGTCCACTAGATGGAAATGTTTTAATACTGTCTAGTTTCAGTCTCAACTACAGTATTTCTACTTGAACTGAAGCTAGTGGTCAGATTCTGGATCCAGCATTTAACACAGTCCAAGTACAATCACAAGAAAAACACTGCATTCCGTAAAGTAAAATTAGGTTTTGTTTATAGTTACAACTTATAAACAAGCCAGTAGGCTGGACTTTAGTCTGCTCTAGAAAACTAGGGCTGTGAAGTTATGATGACAAGTGAGCTAAATATTTGACAATTCAGCAAACCCCACTAACCAAGGACGAAACGCTCCAGAAAAGCTAGTAGTAAGTGGAGTGAGTGATTATTATTACTACTATTATTATTGTTAACGTGAGACTTACTTTGGTAGGAGCCTAAAACGTGGAGATAACATGTCTTTGAAACTGTTCACCGCCCTCAGTTTAACATCAACTAATGACTTCCGTTCCTATAGCAACAACAGTCAGAATATTATCATAAAGAAGTCGAATTGTGAAACAATGTCATCCAAAGTATACGATACCAGCAGTGGAGGAAAGTAACTAAATACATTTTACTCAGGTACTGTAAGTACAATTTTGGGGTAATTGTACTTTACATGTATTCTGCTACTTTAATACTTCTACTCCACTACATTTCAGAGGCAAATCTTGTACTGTTTACTACACTGCATTTAATTGATTACTAGGTACTTTGTAGATTCAGATTAATAATACAAATTATCAAATGTAATGTATTATTATAGCTTAACATAAGACTGTCTATCACCTGGGGAGAAATTCACAAGCTACCCACTCAGCAGTAAGTAATTAAAATGAGTGTAAACTTTACCATCTGCAGCATTAAAACGGTTTATGTATTAATGTATCAACATTCATAAAACAAATATAATAATGAAATGAGCTTTTACTGATGGTACTTTAAGTCAATTTTGGTGTATATACTTTTGTACTTTTTAAGTTTTGAATGCATGACTTTTAGTTGTTTAATTACTCTGGCATTGCTACTTTTACTTAAAAGATCTGATTACTTCTCTGCCATTAGGCTCCATATCATATCTAATTATGAAGAAACACCTCAGATTTATCATTGGTGAATGCTATTTTATCCATTTTTTCTAAGTTTAGCCTACACTTAATTTCATAGAGATGGGACCAGTCCCATTTAAAGCAAAAAAGGTAAGATCTCACCTAAATATACTCATTCACAATGATTTAGTACACAAGTTATTATTAAATATATTTCTGTCTTTTTTATTTTAGAGTAAAGCGCTCTCTTAGGGCAGTCATTTCATTCTATGTAGATTGCCTACTTTTGAACCATTACTTGTTAAATTAATGCCAGAGCCCCATGGCAGGAAACTGGCCCTGGTTTCCTTAAAGCAACACATACCATTTATTTACCATTGTTTATCAAAAAATAATTGTAAGCATGTGGTGGGGTAATAGTGGTTTCAACAGGGCGCACAATGCTGTGATTATAGCTTGCTTCACAACCAGCAAACAACATATACCATTCCTCAAGAATCTGCAAGAGGAGTCATAATTAGCCTGTTTATCCTGAATGCTTCTGGTGAGGTATTTGAACTGGCTGATCTTTTGAACAATGATTCCTATTGGACTGTCACTTTCCTTAAGTAAGACATCCATGATCCTTTGACCCCCAACCCCCATACTCCAGGCACACACACACAACCCACCAAAACTAAAATGATCCTCTTCTCTGCTATGGCTCTTGAATCTTTTTGGGTGCATTTATGTATTAATTTCTATTACTCGTTATACCTTTCTTATCTATATTCTTTCTCTCCTTGTCCCCAAGTTGTTTTCAGTAATCAATTCGACTGACTTGGCCAGTGGTTCAAAACCTAGGGGCTGGGAACCGCAAGTGGTCACAAGACAAATCTGAGGGGTCACTAGATGATTAACAAAACAGAGGAGCAGAAAAGTGCTTTTATGTTGACCAAAATGCCATTTCTTCTATACTTTCCGTTTTTGTAGAAATTATTGGATGAAATGAAACATATAAACTAATGAGGATGGGTTACAAGCAGACATTCCTTCATATTAAGCTGTCACAAGTCAAAAAGGTTGGGAACCATAGGACTAGGCAAATAAAAAAAAACTTGTAGTAGCTACCATGGTGGCATTGTGGTGGGGTCTCAAACACTAAGATGATGTAAACATGTCAATGTTTAATTGTGTGAATGCATATCAAACATATTTAACAAACATCTTTTGTTGAACTTGCTGTAAAAAGTCGTATATATACACACATGAAATGCTGCGGAGCGATAGATGACAAGGCATAAAAAATATACATAGTTGGTTATTGTGCAGTCCCTCTATGCTGTAGTAATGAACACAAAATGCTAATGATGTAAAACATCTTCTAAGAAACAACTACTATAACCTGAGTGTCACATTAAAGCAAGATGGTTTCAAGTATCAACTTGTTACCACTACAGGAGAGCAACAGTGTGAAATGCAGCTACAACAGATTTGGTTTGAAAATGGTTCTGAAATGTTCAGAAAATTAGTATTTCTGCCACCAAAAACAGAAATACTTCGAGACATGTGAATAATTACTCAGACACAATATTTTCCTGTAGGAAGGTATTTGATGATGTACACTAAAACTATTTCAGGCAGAAAAAAATTGATTACACTTACGCTTGATACAGATTGATATACTTTGTTACAGTACAAAATGATATCAAAAAACAACCTTTTGGCTTGACTTTATACAAAACATGTTTTCCATCATGTCCCCTCTCAGGAGCACTTTAAAGGTTCTGTACAGCAGTCAAACTAGACAGTTAATGGCCTTGTCTTTATTGTATTGTCAACACTTTACAGTATTCCAGTCATTGTTTGTGTATATCTTGTATGTGTGTGTGTGTGTGTGTGTGTGTGTGTGTGTGTGTGTGTTTGATAGTGTGACTCTCAAAGCATAGTAAAATCTTGTAGCATTATTAATGCTCAGGATGAAACCGTTCAGCTTGAATGTCTTCCAGCACATGAAACGGACACAAAAAGAGAAATAACACTTCAGTAACTGATTTTCTACATCTACAGCCTGTGCTGCAGAAAATGGTGAAAGGTTATCTTACAAAATAAAATATCCACCATTTAAATAAAAGTGGCGCCCTGTCTGCCAAACTTATTTTTAGATCTTTGTCAAAAAATAGTGTTTGAGGACAGAAATCATGTATGTAATGATTGACTTCAGGGAAGAAAGAAAACTTATCCAACATTGTGGAGTGAAACCCTTAACGCCACTTCTAACTAGGGCACTCCTGTTGTTCAGTATCTGTTACGAAAAATGCTCATGACTTCATACATTCACTGGCTTGCATAAACTTAATTTGACAGTCTGTAACAGACACAGTCATTCAGAAACTTTATTGCATTGTCAGAAATGATGCAGTGAGATGATCACTGCCAGTACCTGAACTCTCCCAGTCTTAAGTGCAGAGCGTCCATCCTGAAATTCTGACAAGGGAAAAAATATTTTAACATATGGATCTCTGAAGAGATAAAGCTGCAAAACCTACAGCATTGTGTGTGCTTGCATGTGTGTACGTGTGTGTGTGTAAAAGGCTAAATAAACGTCTGGTAACTTATGATCTCCAGTTGTTCATAATAAGGCAAAAACTCACTAACATGAACACATATGCCTATGTTCAGATATCTTTTACTAATTACACTTATGATGAATTCATGTACCGCGTATCTGTTTTAATGTGAAGGTAAACTGTGGTCTATAAATTAAAATAATGTATGTGTTCAGATCAGGGCCGTAGCCAGAATTTTAGAAATACTGAGGTCATTAATGCACACCGCAGCACCATCAAAAAAATTTGACCAGAAACAAAAAAGAACATCTCCAATGTTTTTAACTACATGGATTTTTTCATATTTTGTTCATTCAGTTAACTGTATAATTAAATTCAGTCACTTTTATTCCCCAGCGTGATGATCTAAACGCTGTTTCTATTGTTTTACTTATGTCTTGGCCAAATAGTGGTCAATTTATAACAGCCTGATTCTAAAAATACTGGAATCAATTCATAAAACGACCATCATGTGTAAGTTGTCTTTGTAAACTCCCTACAGATTGCTAGAACCCCCAAATTCACACAAAAAATCATACAGAGGACGTGACCTTAGTGTCCTCAGTGGTAGCTACGACCCTGGTTCAGGTGGATTTACACTGCACTACATCCCTGTAGAATAAATGTTTGTGTGTGTGTGTGTGTGTGTGTGTGTGTGTGTGTGTGTGTGTGTGTGTGTGTTTGATTGCCAGTGAGAAAACATAGTGGGCCTTCATCCTCTATTGTTTGGTCTGTTTCAGCTTCTCGATGTGATGACAGAGTTTGAGCGCCGGTCCCAGCTTCAGTCCCATGTACTTCATAATGACATCACTGCGCAGCAGCATCAGAGCTTTGCCATCAATCTCCTGTAGAGAGAGGAGCACGCTGTCAGCAGAGGGGCACATTACAAGCACTTCCTCTCAGATCAATTCGATTAAAATGACAAAAGTGACTTGAATGTGGAAATTCCATTCTGATTTTCCTGGAGCATGGAGACTAAGGGAGAGTTTATTTTACCAGGCAACCGCACGATACAGCACAATGAGTGAAAACCAGTGTGGTAGGAAGCTTGTTGTCTATTGACCTTTAAACGGGACAAAGAAGACAGAGTTCAATACTCACATGTTTCCTGAACAGCTCGACGTGCGGGCCAAGAGTTTGGGGATCAGCCTCTTGGACAAACCGTATAACATCATCAACTGACCAGGAAGAAGCATCATTCCCTGAACCCTCCTTGTCCTGTTTCACGTGGTCCGGGCCTGTTGTTGAGCTAGCCGCTGTAGAGTGTGGGGGTGAGAGAAAGAAAAGACAAATCAAACTAATACCTTTAATTAAATATTTTACCTCCTACTCATGACTTTATTGTCTGTAAGTGTTACAGTCAGATGTTAAAAAGGCCATGGCTCAAAAATGTCTGAAAGGTGTCAAATTTAGGCCACGTTAAATAAATGGGAAGCAAAAAAAACATATTAATTAGGATAAATTGACCATTTGCTAAAACCCCTTCCCTAAACAGCGAATGTCAAATCATACTTATGCGTATTACTAGGATTAACTAGCTTCACACTACAAGACAGTGACTATGCGGGGCTTAGTCAGTTGAAGGGCGATGGACTGTTTTGGGAAAAGACCACCATCATCTTCTTGTCCACATCCAGGGTTTTGAGCAGAGGGAAAAAGTTGGGCATAAATGTCCCAACTATTAGATCATTTTGCCCCGGTTGAGTGTGTGTGTGCGTGTGTGTGTGTGTGTGTGTGTGTGTGTGTGTGTGTGTGTGTGTGTGTGTGTATATAAACCTACCCTCCACTCGTCTGTGTGCACACATTGGGCCAAGTTCGGTGGGGTTGGAGCTGACGCGACGTAGGGGTGGCGGTGTCTGTCCAGGGTAATATGGCCGCTCCTTCTTTGCTGTTCTGTAGTCCGATGCGTTGTGAAGGGAGCGGGTGCTGTTAGCGGGATCCTTTGTGGAATCGTCATTGGACAGGCCGTTCTCAGTGTGGGACAGTGGTTCTGTATCAAGAAAGGATGAGAGAGATACTGTTTGGAACATGTGAACGCAAATAGAAAAAAGAAAAATGCTGCACTGCACTGGACTATACAAACAAAGATAAAGTGACATACCCCTTTAATGTCGCACAATTCTCTAAACTTATCTTTTTAACTAAACGTTTACTCTTATCTGAATTTAGATCTAAATCTTCATCAAAATACATACAAATGTAAAGGCACCAGTAAATGAGTGGGTCTAACTTTCTACCAAATTCTGTCTTTGATATGAAAATGTTGTGCTTTATCGGTTTTGGCTTTTCAGATACAAATTTATATTATATATTTTTTAATGAACTAAAATATGGCTTGAGCTTATTTATAATAAATTGCATTGCATTTACATTGCACTCTTAGAGGTTCTGACATTTTGAACAACGTCATTACCTACAATGATGGATTACTTACTACTGTAGTTGATGAAAACATTTACCTCAGTCGATTAAACATGAAGAATCGAAAAGACAGAATAGGATGTTAATACCGAACATTTAACAATTAGATTTTTCTGTATCTGGCCCACAAAAGTTTTGCTAGTAGAGGTGCTTCTTCTTCTTAAGTTTTAAAATAATTTAACCTATCACAACAAGACATTATCATTGCTGCTTACTCTTGCTACCTCAGCTCCCACCAGACTTACCCCTGTTTATCAAAACAGTAAACCAAACTCCATAGTTCAACATTAAATTAGTTGGTGAGTATGGGACAGTAGTTTGTTTGGAATAAATGGAAGAATATGTAATTCAGTATTAGCAATGATGAGCCACCATGGCAGAACAAATTAAAACTAGGGTAGGACAGGACATTTATTTCAGAAGTATTTGTTATATTTGTTGAAATGCTCTTTAAATCCCAACACCAATCAATAAATCAAATGCTCTGACACCAAAATGTAGAGCCCTTCAAGACTGGAATAACCTTCCTCTTTCCTTGAGATCTATTACCACTTTTTGTTTATTCAAATCATCACTATTTTATTTTCTTGAAACTATATGTTCTTGTTATTAGGGGTACCAATAGTATTACATATAAGAATTGGTATAACCTATGTAGAATATACAGTAGTATGACTATAATTGTGACCTCCTTTATCATGATTTTCTTTGGACATTTATATGAAGATGTGACTTTATCCTGTATGTTACATTTGTCATAAGGTATATTGATAAATGTTGCATTAGTTCTTTACTGCACTCTGTTGATCATTTAGTCAATGTATTTTAATTTGTTTGCCATATTAATTGTGGAGGTAAGGGCAGGTGAGCGAGTTATTGTTTTGTATATATGTTTGTGTATTGTGTTTATGTTTATGTGTCTGTACTGTGTGGTTAACTTTTGTGTCTGTACATGCATGTATGTATGTTGCAGGACCCCCTCAAAATTGAGATGATACATCTCAAGGGGTTATCCTGAAAAAAATTCAATTCAATTCAATTCAAAATGGAAAACAAAATCCAGGATCTGTTGCGGGACTGTAATGAGCACGGCCAATGAAATGATTGGCTAGCCTGCCTACCTGCCTGGCTACCTACCAACCTGTGCGCACACTCTAGCTGTCTCTTGCTAGTTCTCCAATGTTGCCTACCCTAGCTTTAAATGCCCTGCTTACAGAAACACAAACTTCAGCAACAGCAAATCCAGAGAAAATGTCTCATTCCTTCGTATAGTGTTTGAGCAACAAGTGATTACAGGAGACGTGCACAGCACACATAACCGCAGTAATGACTGTTTAGAAACAAAGATGTTGTTAACATAAAACAAAATCTGTAAAAAATATAGTATTTTGTTGTGGCAGTAGAAACGATTTACATTACATATATTTAATTTAATTCTCTATCCTTTTTTAATAGTTCTGCTTCACTCCCTCCCGTTACAGTTACTCCATCCACACATTTGCCCACCTGACTTGGTCCTGTTGTAGAAGCGTGTGTTGTTGCTGTAGGAGCTGAACGGCTGCGAGCTGAACAGACTATCACTCTCCAGATGTTGGCACAGGTTCTCCAGGAACCGCAGTACAGAAGACGTACTGGAGACGGAGGGCAGCTTCACATAGCGGATACCATGCTCTGACCGCACTGGTGGGTTGAACACAAACAACTATTAGTCCGTATGCTATATTTAATCACACACACACAGTATGCATTCACAGCTAAAGAAAAGCAGCAGATGGTCTAGGGTTAGCACCCACCCTTTATAAGCACAAACCCACATTTTCACCCCATCCCACACTGCACTACACTCTCCCACCCAAGCCAAGCCTGCACAAATCCACAAATTAACCCCCCCCCTCCTCCTCCTCCTTCAGGCTCACCAATAGTCTTCCCAATCTGCCCCCCCAAGGGAGACCCAATCCCAGCATCCCAAACCAGGTTAGACGCACATGTCATTTCTGATTACAGACACAGCGCTCACATCAGCTGCTGCCACAGGCACAGTTTTTTATTCTGCTTCTCTTCCTTCTCACACACACACACACACACACGGGCCAGATTCAAGACCTATGAGCGTGTGCTTGCACCAATTTCACCTGGCTGATTGCCTATGCAGGCTTTAATGGCGTTACATTTTGGGAAATACACTTATTCGCTTTCCTGCCAAGAGTTAGAAGAGAAGATTGACTGTCATGTCTAAACAACAAATTTGAAGCTACTGACAGCAGTTTGTTAGCTTAGCTTAGCATAGAGACTGGAAACAGGGGAAACAGCTAGCCTGGCTCTTTCCAAAGGTAACAAAATCTGCCTACCAGCACCTCTAACGCTTCTGTAATGTGATGATTTGGTACTTTTATCTGTTTTTTATAATTTACTATTTGGGTTTTGCACTGTTAGTTAACAAGCAATTTAATGATGTTGCCTTGTCTGCTAACAGTTTCTTTCAGAGTGAACATCCTGTAGTGTTCACCAGATTTACCTCTGATGACTTCGCCTCCTGTGTGGGACTGGCTCTGTAGGAATGACAGCAGTACAGAGGGCTGGTACGTACAGTCCACACAGGCCTGAACAGCCTGCTGAAGTACCGCATTGACTGGAGCTGGACCGAAGTGGTCTGGGAGCTGCTGTACTAGTTTTCGGTCAAGATGCGGGCCATAGTCACCGTGCTTGTTCACATAGACACACACTGGAATGATACAAAGAGAGACTGTCAGTCAAGCTAGAATTCACCACAACAGAGTTGCTGAAATCGAATACATTAGTACACATTCAGGCATCAGACTCAGTTGTATCTGTTATCCAATTTACCTGTGCAAACTACACTTGAGCCGTTGCTATGGTTGGTGTCTGCTAAAACGTGGCTGGAGTTCAGTCTGGTCTCAGGAGACGGACCTGTAACTGCTGGTGCCCCCAGGGATTGCACCACCCGAGGCTTCCTCTGGAGCAAAAACAAACAAACCCTCTCTCATCAACTCTCTGTACAAAGGCTGTTAGTTAATGATTTATTAAAGGTGTGTTTTAACACTTTCACTGCTACACATGTACTGCACTGCAGCACATAAAACAGCTTCTAAAAGCAAAGCTGTTCTCCTCATTTATCGTGAATAAACATCGATAAATAGTGCTCCCTTCCTTGAACGGTTCACACCTTGTCTCCTCTTTGTCAAAATAATTTTTGCCTTAATACATAAACTATAAAATGTCAGGGTCACTGGACCGCAGGATAATAGATTACAACTCTTGTGACATCTCACCTTGTTCCTAGGCTTGGGCCCTCTCTTCTTGTGTGGTCTGGGGGCCAGTTGGGACTCAGAGCTAGTCCTGCCAGGGCTTTGTGATGCTCCATTTAATGCTGCTGCCGCCGCAGCCTCGGCCGCTGCCTTCAACAAAGCAATAGTCTGGGATTTGGGACGACGACCTCGGACACCTTTGCGCACAGGGAGGGGTGGCAAGGGGTTGGGTAGTCGGTATGAGGTCTGCATGGAGGAGGAGGAGTTGGAAGAGGAGCGACGTGTGGTGAGGGAGGCTGAGGTGGAAGAAACAGGAGCTAGGAGTGCACCAGGGAGGGTAACTGGAAAAAATGGGATTTGGAAGGGAGACAGACAGAAAGAATAGATAAAAAATATGTTGTATATCTTCCACATATTAGATTGTACTAAAGATCATTAGAGAGGATGATTATATGACATTCATCTGGACATTATACATATTTTAAAGTAAAACGATTCTAAATCTGCAGCACAAAAGATCATCTTGTAAGCACAAAAAACGTCTTAATTAGATATGCCCTCTGTCCACACACAGAGGCTTTAAACAAAGACGTGCAGAGAATCAACTTTGTTGTAGGTCCTTGACATGAGGCATGGTCTACATAATTAGATTTGATGTCACATTTCAACGGACACTAATGATAGTATTCATAGTGTTTGGGAAGAAAAACAAAAGATGGGGGGATTTACATTTGGTTATTAAAGAGTTGTGACCAAGATGTATATTGACAGGAGAAAAAAATAATAGCAGGTATAGGATTAATAAGTAAGTAAGAATACAATAAAATATATTTCATTTGAGATGAAATATAAGACTCAAACATAAACATTCAGCCTATAAAATGTATGACATGATAAACTATACTGAGCTATAATAAACATTAAATTAAGTCTGTATTATGAACGATTTTATGGCTAAAATAGCCTGTTGCCAAATCATCTTTAAGCATTGATTTATCCTTTAGTATACCAGATCTCTAATTGTTTCAATGACAGATACATGAAAGCTTTTTCCAACCACTATTTGTGTGATTTGTTAACATATTGGACTCATTCAAAAACACCTTCTCAAAACATGACTTCGCCGCTGCTGCAATTTCTTATTACTAATCAGCTGACCTGCACAGATTGTGATACACTGGATGATACATTGACAGATGTAGTGTGAAAGTCTATCATCTTAAATTAAGTCTAATTATTAGTGTTGAAATACCATATTCTACTATTCATAAAAACGTAAACACCTATAACTAAATGTTTAAAAATAGGTGCTATGAAATAGAATATAAAATCTAGCTACTTTAAGGCACTAAATGTATCACAGACACCCTCCAAATTCCAAAGAAATATTATTCCAAAATGTCAAACAGCTTAGGGGTTAAGACTGATAGAAAGTGACAATAAAGTGAGAAAATAGCCATTGTCTAGCCAAAGCAATGGCACCACCACCCTCTTCTGTCTTCATTAGCCGTGAGCTTGACTCCCTGATATGATCTCATAATCATCATAGAGAATGTGTGAAGGAAAAAAACGCAAAAGTCAGAGAGAAAGAAAGAAAGGGAGGAAGAGAGAAAGATAACCATCTCCTGTTTCAATACAAATGTATTGCTTGGTGAGAGCAGGGGCTTGAGAGTGCATGTGGAAGCTCTCAAGGGGCCGTGGCTTTCATTAGTCTCCTTGACTGAGGCGATATGGAGAGACTATAGAAGGTTTACAGTATTCTCTGAGGGGCCAGCCGGGGCACCCTGAAAGCTGCTTAATTGAGAAATGAGTGAAAGTGGGCATAGAATAGAGCGGCGTTTTGTTTCAGGGGGGGCCAAAGCTCACTCGCTCACCAGGAGCACAAAGCGTGCTCACAGAGGGACAGCGATACCAACCTGCACGCACAGTGGCACACTTATTCACACCGAGCTAGAAGCCGTAAGCCCTACAAAGGCAGATCAAAATTTGTTTGCAGGGTACCAGTCAGTATCAGCAGGTTTTAATTCACCATAGGAAATCTGAGTTGGGGGCCTTCTCTGATCTTTACCAATCATAAAAAAAGAAAACGTAATCCATTCACATTATGCGACAGCCACCAAAGCAGCATGTACCATTTCCACACTGGTGATTAATGTCATATTCTCCCGTATATTGGTTTATCACCACATTTGTTTAAAAAAGACTTATCACCTCTGCATATTTAACTACAACAACTCAAAGAAAATCTGCTTATAAATGCTTTCATTCCACACTATCTGACAGTATCATATATATTCTGTATCAGCTCGCTCAAGCTTGTCTTTGAAGCAATATGATGTTTACACTGAGTGAAATATTCAAACCCAAGGCTGTGCTTTTAATGGCTGCAATGTTTTATCAAATGGATGCATTCAAAATGTCTTGTGCATCCTTTCATAAACCTTTCCTGCAAAATACAGCCATGTACAGACATATTTTGGTATCTATGGAAAATTTCTGTACTTATATTTAAATATAAACCGCGTAGGGGCATGGCCTTCATAGAGTGTAGCCCTCAGCACACAGTTTCCCCTTTAGTAGACACAAGATGATTGTAAAATAAAAACCAGTGGGTTTGAACAATAGTTTAGCTGTACAGACTTAATGACTGACCCACAATTGGGAGACTGCTTGTAAAAAGGGTTAAAGAACCAAACAAGTTGTGGTTTGCTGCAATTTTAGCTCCTTAACTACAAATCAAATATATTTTACATCTTTGCTGACCATTTTCGAATGATGCAACTAACTATCATCATCACTATTGCCTACTACTGCCTATCTGCCTATTAATTTCTTGATTAATTGTTGGGCCAATACAATTTTAGAAAAATGCACATAACAATTTCCTAGAGGCCAAAGTTACATTTTCAGCTTTCTTTTTTCCCCTAATCAACAGTCAAAAAAACACACAAGTATTCCATTTAAATGTATATGAAACAGAGAAAAGCAGAAAATCTTCACGTTTAAGAAGCTAGAACCCGCAGATGTTTGGTATTTTTGCTAAATAAAAAATTATTATCATAATTGTTGCAAATTCATTTTCAATTGGCAAATCAATTAAGCAATGCATAGTGTCAACTCTATGCTATATATGCAGTTTCAGATTGTTGCATATAATTTTCTTCCTGTTCCTGACAGCCATTGGTTTCCATTTATTTCTGTACTGTATGATAATCAATAGTAACCAATGGCTACCCGGGATGGTAGAATGGGTGCATTCAAATTTCTAAAACACAGTAGCATGGTTTGCACAGTGGCTAGATGTGATCTAAAATGTGATTTGTAGTAAATATGCAAAACCATTAAGGCAAACAAGTTTATAATTTTGTACAAAACTTAATCTGCATCATTCAGATTAACTACAACGTACTCAAATCTGAATAAGGTGTTCTTAGCATGCATGCAATGAAACAACAGAGACATATGGTACTGATCATATAATTCCAACTCGACCCGTTGACCTGTGTAAGCCACAGCCCGAGGAAACGTGTGCGAGTATGAGTGCACACATTAGAATGGGGTTGCTGAGAAGTGTGTCTGCTGTCTGGGGGGGAGGGGGAAGGGGCTCCACAATGTTGCCTCTCATCTGATTACAACCCCCCCACCCTAACATGCCGAGCACCCTCACAGCAAACAGTCCGCACACACACACAAACCGGCTGTTATTTGGTGTGAATCTGAAGCAGTATGAAACTCATAAACTGCAGGTTGTGTGACTGTGTGCAGATTGCAGAGAGGGGAAGTAACTTAAATAGCTGCGGGGTACAAAGTATAAAGACAAACTATGTTTTCCTGCACAAAGTCTTCAGCATGGCACACCAGCTTTAAAAAAAACAATAGAAAAAAAAGAAAATAACTATTGTTACACTGTGACTTGTGTGGACGTTCACCTTTGAACTGATCATATAACTTCAAATATTTGATATCCACTAATCCTTCTGCAAACTAAGTCCTGATGCTTCACACACACAAAAAAACACATGATCAAAAACACATGGAGCTCCAAACTTAATTACAGCAAACAATACTGTTCAATCTGCACTTTGATTGTGTCTGACTAGAGTCGGCCTCTAGTCTCTTACAACGAATTTGAATGAATGCCAGTCAAGCCAAACGTCTTCAAGTTAAACAAAGAAAACAGTGTGAACAGCAGCTTTAATAATTTACACCAGAGTAGGAGGCTGCTACACTTGTGAAACGACATGCAACTTTCATCTTAACAGCAGATTTAGCTTTCACTTCCCTTTTTTAGGTTTTAACAAGACAATGGCATGACGGTACTATGGGTTTTTTAGTAAATGGTAATAGCTATTCAGGAACAGAATGAGCAAATCAAAGCAAAAATTATTTCACTTAGTCAATCAATAAGACACCACTGCTCCTTCCTAAATTGAGCTGATCATTGATTAATTTCAATGTGTGCAGTATTCATTGACGTTGATTCGTTACATTTTAGGGAAGTTTTAGTGGATATATATATATATCTCATATTACAAAAAAAGGAACACCTACTTCTACAGAAAATTTTGTCTCATGTACACAAACATGTTATTGCTACAACTCACAATATACTGCATCTGGTAGACTTAGTCATAAACGTCCTTTTTAATACAATCCCAAAACAAATAAAAAATACTAGTAATATAAACTGTGAGCCTTCCAAAAAGTTATTTTCTTTCATTTATGAAAAAGAACAAAAAGAAACCACTTGGTAAACATATCAAACTCACCAGGAAATCCCCACCGAAGAAGCTGAACTTTCGTAGTAGCAGCAGTAGTAGTAACAGTGGAGGCAGTGGTAGTGATAGTAGTAGTAATGTCCGTAACAATTCTAGTCACTCATTACAGTTGCTTCCTGGTTCTCTCTTTGAAACAACTCTCTCTTTTAGCTGATTTGTTTCCCTCTCTCTTTTTTAGCTCTTCCTAACTTTCTCTAAAATACAGTCCTCATATGTACTTCATTGTCTATTTTCTGTCTCTCTATCAGCAGCTTTGTCAGTTGTCTCCATGTGTCTCTCCCCTCTCTTTTCTCTCAGCAGTAGTCCACAACAAAGCCCACGCTGCTGCTGCTGCTGCTTGTTGAAGCCGCTGCAAAGCTTCCCTCCCAATGAATGAGTGCGGGGGGGGGGGGGGGGGGGGGGGGGGTGT
>NC_060169.1:11277534-11322732 GCF_021292245.1 Micropterus dolomieu | reverse complement strand
CTGTTTAGATTTGCATAGGGGTTGGGGAGGGGTAGAGTGAGGGAAGGAAGAGTGGGTGGGTGGTGGCGAGGGGGGGAGGGGGGGGAGTTTAGCCCTTTATTCATGTTATCTGTAGGCCATATCGACAGTCTACATCAGTCACCTGCTTCTCAGTAAGTCGCTGGGGGAGGGGAGATGAGGGGGGAGAGGGGTTAACGGTGGGGCTGCAAGAGTGGATGGGGGATGGGGAGAGGGGTGGTAAAGGGTTAAACTGGATCAGAAGAGTCCTGATTGAAATTGGTGAAAAGGGGCAAACTCCTGGAGTTGGCGCACACATACGCAAGATTTCCCTCAACACACAGACACACACACACACACACACAGAAACAACCTCTCACGGCCCAGAAGGAGGTGCCCCCTCAGTGTAACCCTAGCCTATTCAGACATTCCCTGATGAAAGATGGCCAGGTCCAGCGTCAGGAAACAGTCACACAGTCGGATATCACCCCAGCTCCGGAACAATGTGGAGCAGAGCAGTCAGAGGAAGCCTTGTATGGGAAACGTCCCACTAGTCGGAGACATCTTAATCTGCTTCTGAACGAACAAACATTTGCGTTTCTTTATGAGATATGGCTTATTGATATATAATTATTTGACACTATTCAGGAATCTTTTCTAGTCAGGACACCCACTGGGAATTGTATTTGTTTAGTCTGTGAGGGCCAAATTACCCTGATGGGTGATGATTTCAAAATAAAAGAGCTAGAAAGTTACATCAAAAAGGATGCAACACATTTAGACACTTTTTTTAAGAATGCAGTGATATATATAGATATTAGGATTAATAATACTAAAATCTAACTAAAATTGTGTCAAAATGCTTTACTAACAACCATGTCTCTGTCTACATTAATGAAGCACTTAGGAAGTGAAATACATGTCTACGGTAATTTTGCCCAAATACAGAATATAAGTGACAAAAGAAGGCAAAAAACTAGAAAAAAACAACTGCCATGTGCCTGTATCTGCTAAAATATGGACATGCGGTATTTTTCATGCATTATTCAGAAAGAACTATTCTGCATTCTGACCCACTTTAATACCAAGAAGCAAAGACAAAGACGTATCACACAAAATGTAAAAAAATTTGCATGAAGATGAACGCTTACTGTACAAAAAGGAAAATAATTAGACACCCAATCTTGGCATCTTCTGTAGCTTCTTACAAAAATGTGTAGCAGGGTCGCAACAGGACAATTTTGATGTAAGCTAATTAGAAATTTTAAATGTAGTAGTAATTACAGAGTCTCTTCTCTTCTCTCACATGTACGGCTAATTATCACCTCATTAACACCTCAACCAAGCCCTACTTATTCACTTACTCGCAAGCAAACATAGCTGTCTGGTGATTTAAATGATCCTTTCTTCCTGCTTTTTTCCACTCCACACTGCACTCACACATACCATGGGTAAATCTGTGCTGAGTAGATCTGCAGGCACAGGGCTGATTTTACAAAGAAAGGCTTTGACTGTCCCTTAGATCTAACAAACGGTCAGACAAAGTTTTCTAGCTCTGGACTATTATAAGTATGACGAATATCCCATAAATTCTGGGTATGTCAAAACTTTTTTCAAATTAAAAAACATGGCTGACTGAGTAACCATGTAAAACCGTTCAACTCTGTTCACTCCAGCAGAAGTTCTCCTCTGGAAGAGTTCAGTAGTTACAAGGACATTTTACTGAGAACATTCAGTGAAGAGCAAACAGACGTGTAACTACTGTCATCCATCAACAAAGTGGAGGAAAACCAAACACACACACACACACACAAACACACACACACACACTCCTCATTAATCACGAAGGTTGTTGGTCTGGGTTATTCAAAGCCACATGTTTCCTGACCAGTGGGCACTAACAACAGGGTGAAGGGGAGGAAATCGCTGGATGGGAGCTAATGTAACATAACAGCAAACATGATGATTGATATTTATTACACCTGCTAAAACCCCAATTTCAGAATCAACAGACAATCCAGAGCTATTTGTCAAAGTGATTTTGATGAATGACAAACATCTGAACATTTCCCAAACAAACTAAACAGCTAAACTTTAAACATTAAGCTTCAGCATTAGAACAAATCACATGGTGAAGTATGAGCATAATTACCATATAATTACATCCCGCATGGTCAATGGAAAAAATTTGTAGTATATAAAAGCACACAAGGAAAGTTATCTGAAGGGGCCTCAGACAAGGTCTATAAATCTTTAGGTTAGAGAAGCACTTTTAAATATTCTCAAACCATTTGTTTTACAAACATATAAACAGCTGAAACCTGAATTTCTTGCCAAATGAGCATAGGAAGCTCCTGCAAATTAGTTAATATTTAAAAAAGAAATAGTATTTGTGTCACAGACTACACAAATACTTTTAACATTAATAATATTAAGGGAAATGCTACATGGAAATAGGTAAACTAATAAGGTACTGCTTCACCATGTCTGTGCCATCGTAGCATGTGTTTAACAGTGTCCTCAATTGTAATTTTATGTGACTTTTATGTGACTATCTATCTCAAGTATCTACAGTATTGTTAGCTTTTGTAGTATTTTTATTTCCATTGCAATGTTGGCACAGCCTCCCTTAAACAAGAGGTTTCTAACCTCAACGGGGCTTACCTGGTTATATTAAGATTAATGAAAAAATACACACACACACACACACACACACACACACACACACACACATATATATGTTTCCAAACTTGGTCATAAAACTACAAAACCACCAGTAACAATTGCAGATGTTGCTGACATTTGTTTTCATTGCTGTCTTTTTGTTTCTTTGAAATAAAGACCAACTACATGGGTAATATACTGTAGGCTCTTATTTAAATACAATAATGAATAATGTGTAATTTACAATGTCAAAGTAGATATTTTTGCTAGAAGCATTCAATCAAAAATATATTTTTGATTTCAGAATTTCAAAACAGTCATTTAAATGTGAAAAAAGCAAAACATCACAGAATATTCATTTGTTTTGCTTCCATTTGTTTGAATGACCTAAATGTAGATGTGAATTATTCTATAATTTGTTGATAACTGGTAAAGGATAGACAAGCATCTGAGGTTTCAAGCTGTTTTTCACTTATAACAATTACAGTTACAACCTGTTAAGTAGCTGTTTGTCCAAATAAAAAAGGTTGATTGTTAATGTCTATGATTAATAACAACTTTTGAAACAAGGCCTGTTAGAGCATGTTTTGTTTTGTTTTTAAGAAAGCAATGCTGGTTAATTTTTTAATGTTTTACCCTAAAATTCAGGCCATATCTTACACAAGACTGAAACAATTCTCAGTTAAATCAGATGACATTCACAGACATACACAGAGCACAAAACTATTCAGAGGATAATAACCTGACATTTGTTGTTTCTGGGTATACATGACTAAATCTGTGTCTCTGTGGTAAAATCAGTGATTGTTGTTGTGCTCCAACTGCCAAGCTGCTTTGTCACATCTTTCAAAAGGGCAAAATGGAGCCAAAAACAGCCCAAACAATCAGTGTATGAATGGTGAATCAATGTAAAGCAGTGGATGATTAATATATGAGAAAAAGATCAGAAACTGGAATCTATTCAAGCAGGCTAGCTGAATCTTCAGGGAACTCTGCAGACTCAATGTGGAGGTCAGAACTATGGGTCACAAGCCCACCAACAAACACAGAGAACTCAACACAGAGCAGAGTTAAAACACACATACACACACACACACACACACACACACACACACACACACAGAAGACACATAAATGAAATTCTGACTTTAACATTCACAAACTGACTTGGTTATTCCAAAGTTTTTCTACATTTCTACATTAAGAAACCTGTCTCATTGGATACTAGTGCCTTAATGGACAACAGAACACATTCAAATGTCTAAAAAGCTTACTGTATGTTGCTGCATGCAGACTTTATAAGTAGTTATATAAATTGCTACTCTTACTGCATAATTATCTACATGATGTCATACAATGGTACGATCTGGTTAGAATAAAGCAACTGACACTTTACTAGCGGATCACACCACACATTATAAAATTATTTCATGAGACTATGTACTTATTTTACCCCTTAATTACTTAACTGTTACTGTACCCAAAAATAAATATATAAAGTCAACCAAAAATATTTTTTCTTCAGTAATTCGCTCACTATTCTACTCATCATACAGCTGTTGTCTGTCTATATAAGGGTAACCTGTGTTTCACAGACATCAACTGCACAGTCACACATTTTTAGGAAGCCCTGCCACTTGTTTTTAAAGTTTAATAGATATATGGCACTAGGAAATGTCCATATTTGGTCCCAAATATTGGAGGAAGAATTTAATTCAAATGGATCAGTAAAGGAGCTTTCAATGGTGAGTGGTGACTACTGTTGCCTCCATTATATTACATATAAACACATCCTGGTGGCTTAGTGAGCTGCAGGAGCAAAGAAAAAGAGTTGAGCTACTGAAATACTCATGTACACTTTTAATAAGACTTGTCTTTGATGAATAACTTTGCTGATTACTTGATTAGAGAATCTACAGGTAACAACTGATTATTGATATTTTAAGCCATTTATGAAGCAAAACGGCCAACAGTGCTGGCTTCAGGTTCTAAAATGTGAGGATTTCCGCTTTGCTGCTCTGTTTCATATCATTGTGAATTGTATATCTCTGAAATAAGACATTTTAAAGACTAAATAGTCAATTTGTTAATTTAAAAAATGATTTATCAATGATAAAAAAGAACCATTAATGCTAGTTAAAATACATGTCCATGACTAGACTTTCACAAGGAACATTAACCTTTTTATTGTGCGTTTAAAGTACAACAAGCTAGATATTTATATATAGAGTTAATATTCTTCTACCAAACAATTCGGATTCAACAGACCATAATCATAATAATACAATAACACACATTTCTTCACATTTCTTCTTATTCGTTTTTTCACTCTAAGGGCCACTCTACTGCTATGCGGAGATGGCAGAGTTGCCACAACTCAGTTCACAGGCTGTAATGATGAAACAGATACATGAGAATACGTGCTCTGCTGCTCTCTAGTGGTGAAAAATGGATAATATTATTTAAAGAGCTGAGATACAACACCTGTCCACCATTAAAACAAGAATGACCAAATAAATCAGAGCAATAAATTAGTTTATTTTAGTCTTAATGTCATACACAAGCATCTTATGTTAACCTTAAAGCTATCTGTGGCACTAAATAGCCATATTCTGAATCTCATGACATAAGCACTTTTCTAATCATCATGGTATGTTAAACATCTTTTTTTTTTTTAGCTAAATAGACAATTAATTAGACACAAAGGGCTAGTAATGTGAATTAAAATGAAATCTTTAGGCTTTAGGAATTATTGCTTGAAGAAAATTACTTTTTTCTTTATTTGGATGGATAAATGGTCTGTATGAGTATAGCACCTTTGTTGTCTTTCCGACCACTCAAAGCGCTTTTATACTACATCAAATTCACCCCATTCATACACTGAGGCAGAGGGTAAGGTGTCTCTGCCATCAGAAACAGATATACACATTCATACACATTCACACACTGATGGCACAGTCGGGAGCAAGTTGGGGGTTCAGTATCTTTGCCATCATCAAATCATCAGATGATCTACTTTGTAGTGGAAACCTGTGGTATTAATGCAAGTTCCCTCATCTACTGTTCTTGAGACACAAAATTGCTTAAAACCAAGACAAGACAAGAAAAAAAGAATTAAAGCAGCACTTACAGAAGTTTCCAGGCGGCTGTAAGCTGTGTTTAGTCAGGCTACACCAGCCGACAGGGAAGATGTCCCTGGAGTCGAAGGGGCACCAATAGTCAAAAGCGCCTCGCCAGCCATCAAACATGACGAAAATCTCCTGACCTCTGACCTCTCCCACTGTGGCAGGACAAATCAGGTAGGGGTTCTTCCTGTCCACCGCCTCCAGCTTCATACCAGGCTGGAAGTAGTTTTTAACAGGGCTAGGTGGTTCCTAAACACACACACACATACGCGCACATAAAAATGCAAATTAATACTGTACATTCACAGCTACTCTGTTTTAAAGTCAAGCAAACAGCTATGCAAAAGTTAATCTGGTAAAGCAGGTAAATTATGTACCAAAATACACATTTCATGGTATGATTATCCGGACCAAAATGTTCTCTTTATCAATATTACATCGGTAATTATGAAAAAATATTTGAACACGCTTACTAATGACTAAACATAATAATAATGTATTTACTGGCATGCTGATGTATGAGAGTCCCCTTCCCCCTTGTGTCTGTGCTGATTACTGAAATAATGACAATAAAAAAAGTTATAATCACAGTATTAACATTTCCTATTGGTAAATCAAGAATTTTAGTCCATAGAGCCAATAATCAGCTTTTATTAGTTGGTTTCAAAATGTTTATAGTGTCCTTAATATTGACTGTGAAAGGATTAGGACGCCTTGTTCTCATGGCTTTATCTATCCCCATTTAAGGGCAACATTTAATGATGTATAACTCTTTTTCATGAAGCTAGGAGAAAACTAATACATTTGTGCCATCACATCAGTCAGTTCAATTTTGACAACTTCAGAGTTTCATCAGCTTCAGAAATAAAATAAACTAATAACAGTATTAGCCCTCCGTAGCTTCTTCCAGCTGCCATTACCTTTTTAAAAGCAGAGGCAGGGGCCATCTCCGCCCCACTCAGCGTCCGTAGGAGGAACATGGGCCACGAGGAAGCATTCATCCTGAAACCTGAACACAACACAAGGTCGGATTTATAAAAATGGAGACGGGGGTAGGCATTATGATGAAATGCATGTGTGACGATTTAAATTTGCCGACTGGCAGAGATTTTACAATACACTGAGGTACCTAATATTTCTGGGTATTTTAGGTTGTGTGTTAATACTGGATTTATATACTTTTTTTTGCAACAGTGTGATAAAATACTTTGATCTGTTTGGTATTTGTTGAGTGGTCTTCCTAAAAAGCTAGCTGGTCAACTTGATTTGGATTGTCGACCAAATCAGAGATGCAATTTTAGTGATTCAAAGCTCTGGAACCAGACAAGCTCTGCTCAGGCCTACATTGGGCCTCACCAAACAGGAAATTAAACAATGTCTATGTACTATTTAAAAAGATTTTTTCATTTTTCACAGCAGGCATTTTGACTTGTCATAGTAGGAAAAGCACAAGGGTTACTAATAACATTAAAGATGATTCTGTTCTATTCAAGTGTCCCAGTAAGCCAGGACTGTGTGATACTGAGGTAGCATGAACAATACCAGAACCATAAAACTGAAGCAGCTAAATGGAATTCAGACATCATTCATTTTATTATTTACACTGGTGCAATTTTCTATTATAACATGTCAAAAAGGCCTTTGTCAGTGAAGCACAGTCTGTACTCACCGAGACAGTCATGAAAATTGGTCTACTGATAATTAGTGAAATAGGTAAAAAGAACTGTGTGAGAAGGTGTGGGTATTAGTGTGTAGGGGCTTTAAGGTTCAAATAATGGTAACATAAAGTTATATGCTTTATATTTTAATCAAGTGTGTATGCATCTGTTGTAGTGTGTATATTATTATCCTAAGTTATGAACAGAGCATTATTTTTTTTGCAGGGAGGCTTTTAATTTAAAAGGTACACGCTGCCTCTTTTAGTGTTACATTTCCCTAATTTTCATGGTTTCCTGAAGTGTATTTTTATGTTCAGTCTAAGTTTAGTGCTTGTCGTCTCTATACTTTTGCTTTACATTTTTATTTTTCTCATTGTGGACTTTTCCCTGGGAAGCACAGAGAGCTCCTACACAAGAGAGACCCTGTGAAAACTTTGTCGCTTTACAAGTACAGGGAGGTTTTTTGGTTGTTGTGTCTGATGCAGTACTTGCAATGAAGTACTGAATGACGGTCCAAGAAAATGTGGTCCTTATTCATTATACAACATTCGCATGTTAGACCCACAACACATCTATCACAGAGTAAGATATTTGTTTGAGATATTGATAATTTTCCAAGTATTTAAATATTTCACAAACAAACTCATGTCTTGTGAAAAAAAACAAAAAAAACATCATACCAGTTTAAAGACACTTACCCAGTGGTGGCTGCAGCATGTCTCCGTTCCTCTCACAAGTTCCTATTGGTTGAATGTCTAACGAGTCCACCAGCCTCCAGAAGTCGTTGGTGTTGTCACTACCATCCAGGCGCAGGCGTAGACGAGTACCCATCATGCCCATCACCGTTGCAATGCACACAGAGTTAGAGTTGCGAGGGTCCCGTGCCTCAAGTTTCATGCCTGCTTTAAAGTCATTGGAAGGGGGGACTCTGGACTGCAGAGGGACACACAGACACACAGGGAGCCTCATTCATGGTCATGTACTGTGATGACACTTTGCACACTTTGCTTGCACCAATGGATTTAAAGCATCAGTTAATTTTATTTCACTTGGAAATAAATGTCTATGCTCATGTTCATCATAATGAAGAAATATGTTAATAAGTACAACTGTGGCTCACTGATTGTAGTTTTAGACGACAATGGCGCTCTATGGCACAGAAGAATAAGATATATCAGGCTTTGGCTCCACAGACAACATTTGTTAGTTGGATCATATGTTGTTGGTTTTGGTCTTTGTTGACAATAAGAAAAATATGTAATATCATCAGACTTTAAACACCTCTAACTAAGCAACAATACATCAGAAAGAACATGTTTGTCCTGAGCTATGGCAGACTGTATTTAACAGTATTAAAAATATAAGGAAACATTTAAGGGAACTATATAAGGGAAATTAATGATGGGATATATGGAATATATATATATATATGGAATAATGGGATGCTTCTTAATCATCAGCTACCTGTTTGAAGCAAGTAGGCGACGCTGCAGTGGAGGACGTTTCTCTCAGATAGTCTTCCCAACTGAACGGTTCTACAAAAACAACAGCAACAAAGTACTGACTGTTAAAGGAAAATAAAGTAGCTATAAAGTACAAGTAATAAAATGTACCACAAATAATTGACCCTAACAGCGTGTTAATCCCTCACTTGCTAAATCTGCACTGTTTAGGAAGCTTAGAAGAAATGTGCCAATAAATGTTTGTAAGAGATATGGTTGATCTTGGTTGAATTTTGAATCAGTGACCATCAAGAACTTGCTAAAAACGTGTAACACATTAGTGCAGAAGTTGCTGAAAAAGGCAAATAGGTTAATGCAAGAACTGACACCGAAATGGCTGCATCAAAAACTTTCATATTAAGCCGGTAATGAAAGGATCAACAATAAAGAGGAACATGCCAGAGATCAGAGCTGCCTACCATTAGATTTGTCGAGAGCAGAGCCTGCTGTGATGCTGCTTCGTCTCTCCTTCTCCTCTTTTTGATCTGAAATCAAAAGATGATTGAACTGCTCATCAGGATTTGGGAGCTACTGATACACAGAATGTAATTACTGAATGAAGGCATAAAACATGCGATTGTAATAGTTCTAGAGAATAGAATAGAGAAAAAATAAAACTTAAAAAAAATTAAATAGCGTGGTAGGAGAGATTAATTCCTACCTTTGTGTGGTGTTCGGCCCATGATGACCAGTGTTACAGAGGAGGTGAAGTCAGACAGGATTTTACCTACACAGACACTGAAGAGGAAAGAGATACAGTCCAAAACATTTTAATCAGAATATTCAAAAATACCAGAATGCACAGAACTACTACTAAAACTACATCTTGGGATTATATTGAAATGACTCTTTGATACACATCCCAATCAAACTTAGGAGATTGTGAATTTACATGCTAAATTCATGTATCTATTTTTCAAAGATTGATTTTAAAATACTACTTTTGGTTTATAATGCACTTAATGGTTTAGGGCCAAAATTAATTTTTGATCTGTTGCTCCATTGTGAACCGTCCTGACCTCTCAGATCGTCTGCGACGGGTCTGCTTACTGTTCCCATGGTCATAAATATCACAGAGAAACAGCGTACAGTTTTTCTGCACCACATATCTGGAACAAACTCCCAGAATACATTTTTTTTGATTTTTCTGTTTCCCACTGTCTTCAACTTAAATCAATTTAAATTTGAGACCATTTATTTATAGGACATATGATTATTATAAATATATATATATATATATATATATATTATGTTTGTGGCTGCACTGTAATTTGTATTCTATTGTTTAGTCTCTCTTATTATATTTTATCTTATCAAATCCTATTTAAATGTGTCTTTTTATCCTGTCTCTTTCTATATCCTTTTCTTAAGGCCTTTTACGTCTCATGTAAAGAACTCTGAAATGTCTTGTTATTGAAAGGTGCTACACAAACACACGTGCCTTGACTTTTTTGTTATGTTGGTGGTAATATACTTTTAGTTTTAAAGGTTAAGTCTGGTGATATTCCTCTTATTGTCAAAAAATCCAATGAAAAGATGAAAACCACCAACAAGTATTATCTGTGTGGTAAAAGCCATAGCAAAAACATAATGAGCAACACATGTGTGACATTTTCCTTCATTACCATGAACACAGACACTGTAGTTTATTGAGGGTCAATCTATAAATGCTATAAATCATCAGCAGAGCACCAAATATGTTTAACCCATGGTGGAAAATAGTCCCCAACAAATGCACTATTTACTTTTATTTAAAAGTGAAACTTTATATCTGTAACACATTTTTATAGTCTTTTGGGCTTCAGAAACAGTTCCGCAGACAGGTAACTAACATATTGTGGGTGTTTTTTTTCATGGGATTTGATAAGGAAAACAAGATAATCTGAAATTTAGATGGAAATATCTTCCATCTAAATACTATGTTTGGTGCAGTTTGTTTGCTTCAGGTTTCATTCCGTAATTGTCACAGGTAATAGTTATTAATATTTTTTCTGCTCACATTACCATAATCCTGTGATATCTAATCTGTTACTCACATACTCATAAAGGATGATCCCAATAAAAACATCTAATCCTATTAATTGTTCATGGTAGAAAATTATCATACAGCAAAAACACTACTAACATGTGCATTCTGATGTAAGGAGGTTTAAAATTAAAAGGGTCCAACAAATGGTAGGCCTATGTTTTTAGCTAGTTAGCTGCTTTGCTACTCTAACAACCTTTAATCCTAAAGCACCGTAAGTACTAAAATAAAATTGTTACCACACTGTTTATGCTGAAAATCTGGCCGAAACAATGAGGTTTACCAAAACTCTGAGCATAGTCCCTCTCCCTGCAAAGTCGGTGCATAGCTCAAAGGGAAGCAGAGAAATAATCCAAGGTACCGCCGAGTCAAAAAAGTGATACTTTCCAAATTAAATCCAGAAATTCAAAGCTTAAAATATTTCCAGAAGCCAGAGAGCGTCTCCTTTTGTTGTGTTTAAAACATTTTAGCATCTGCAATGTATTGCGGCTGTCCCTCCTCCCTCTGAAGACCCCTCTGTCTCTGCAGCGAATCCCATTGAGTCTGAAGGAGCCATAAAGATTCCAAGCTGCCATAAAAAGCCATTAAGAAGTGTGGATGTGGGACGTCTGCCGGCCGACATGAAAAGGATTCCAGCTCTGCTCCTCTCTCAGCTCCAGACAGGCTCAGTGTTTGCACTGGTCTGTCTGCCTCTCTCAAGAGGGTCAGACAAAAACCGTCCGTCAGACCAGGAAGCACTTAATTTTTACAGCCTCCATTTCCACTAAGGAAGCCACTTATCTGAGATTAGTGTAATGTTCACGAACCTGAACAGTGAGAAGCTCTGAAAATTGACAGAGAGAGGTTGTAACTATTCCTTGACAGGAGGAGCTGTCAATGTGTTAATGATAGAAGTTTTTCTCATGTGGAAAAAAAAATAACTATGTAAAACTTTAAACTTCATGAAACTTGAAAATAATGTAATGCATTTATTTCAACCTCAATATGAGGCATTTAACCTTTTCATATTTGATGCTCACACAAATACTTACAATGTGCACGGTACCTATAAATTTCACCTAAAGTTGCATGTCCCAGAAGGTCAATTCAGTATTTTTCATTATTACTAGGGCTGTAATTAATTATTAATTTCATTACCAAATCAATTATCAACCTATTGTTTTTCCAATTAATTAATTAGGCAAGTCTAGATATCGTCAGAAATACGTGAAAAATTCCCCTCACAAGTTCCTACAGCAAAAGGTGAGAACTTAAAATTGCTGCTATTGTGACCAACAGTCCAAAATCCAAAAATATTCAATTTACAAATTAAATAAAACAGAGAAAAGCACCAAATTCTGACATTTGAGAAGCTGAAATTAGTATGATTGGTGCTTCTACTTGATGGATAACTAAAGATTAAGAACTGATTTCAAGACTGATCACATTTGAACATTTCTTTTACATGCTTACAACATAAAAGTAATACAAGTAATGCAATGAATATGTTGTCATTTGTTATTACGCAGAATTAACACCCACAGGAGTTTTATATATTTTTGCACAACTAAAAGACATCTTTTTAAAAAGCAGAACAAAGTAGAAAAGGGCCTTAATTTCTCTTTTTGCCCTACGTTTATGTTAAGGAGACAGATTACCCTGAGTTGACTTTGTTTAGATGTCTCCAAAGTGCTTATTTTGTACAATCAAAAAGATCAAAATCCATATATTCAGTTTACTATTACATAACACAAAGAAAAGCAGCAAATATAGTGCTGCAACAATCAGCTGATTAACTCATATGGTTGGAGGAGTTTCAGTCTCTCCAATGTGGGGTTTTGCTGCTTTTCTTTGTTTTATAGGAGTATAAACTGAATATCTGTGGGTTTTAAATATTTCCCTTTTGGCTCTGAAAAAATGTTCTTTTGGAGTAATTGAGAAAGTAATTGGCAGATTAATCAATAATGAAAATAGTCTTAGTTGCAGCCCTAAGGAAATCCTCACAACCTAGAACCTGGAACTATAGGTAATCTTTGACATTTGCTTGAGAAATTACAAAAGATTTATGGATAAAGCAAATTCTCCCACCCCATTATTTCCTGCTCCATTTGATACTATATGACATGTGCTATTAATTTAAATCATAAAAGACTTTTTAAAAGGGTTGACAAAGTGAGTTTATGTGTGTTTATCCTGCAGCACATCCTTCTGTGAGATAACACTTTTTTTAATAACATTATATTATATTGGACAATAATGAGATGCGTGTAGATGACCTACAAATCCAGACAGAAAACGAGCACCCTTGCCTGGTGTTTCCTCTGTCGGGCAAGGCACTTTGGAATCAGAAGAGGGGTGTGAGCCGCTGAAGGGCGTCACCTCCAGGGTGGTATTTTAGCATATGGTTTCATATCCAACAACTTTCATTTCAGAACATTTTTCATCCAAATTTGTGCCAACATTTAGCTTAAATTGCGTCACACATCTGTGGTAGCCTATTAGGTTGCACGTGTGGTTGATAAATAAGATCATTTCTTTCTGTCATTTGCAGGATCGAGATTCGGGGGAGAAGTCCTGAATCAGCAGAAGATACAATTTAATCTGAAGAAAAGTCTGTGACGCATTTTCATTTGGTTTACGGTCACATTTCGTGGGCGGGACAGTGGTCATTATACAGGCTAAAGACTGCTAACGTTACGTTATAGCAACGAGCGTGATGCTACAAGGCTGTAGGACCACGCCAAACGCGGTCTTTAGTTGCAGTGTAATCCTCTGCAGGAAGCCAGATAACAGAAGCAAAGGGATATCTGCAGAGTTCAATGTCGCTACTGTACGCAGCAAGCTGTCCGTCTGCACAGGATACAGTATAAACACCCGCTGCCATCTATCTATCGCTGCAGGGACAAACAGCAGGAAAGCCGACCGCTTTTGATCGCAGCCCCGAAAAACAAACGCGACAGAAACCCTTTATCGGCAGCACATGAGAGTAATAATGAGACATGAGCCGTACCAACCGTTTGAACAAGGTATTTTGATGGGAGATTCCTCACTTTCTATCAGATGCAAGCCGCCATATTCGCTGCAGCTCCGCGCATGTCCACCACGCAGTGCTGTAATTCATATTTTTCCACTGTAGGTTTAAAAAAAACAAAGACAGAGGTGAGGAATTGTCAATAAGTCGTTTTATTAAGAAGGATATTGTTTTATGTTGGGTTTTGATAATAAACTGCATGTGGTGTGGAAACGAAAACATGAACATATAAAGTGTTGTGGTTTCCTGTTTTTCATGCAGGAGAAGGTGATGAGAATGACAGAGATGAGACTGCAGGTACTGGAAGGTCAGATTCATAACAGTAGCTGGTAATGAAAAAACATTTTTAAAAAACAGATCATTTCCAAAAGCCATTAGTTGATTAAAGCGTTGTAAGAATACCATGAACCATGCCTAATTAATGGAGATTATTGCTGGATTGACTGATTATTAATGTTATAACAAGTATCCAAATGCTTTTTATCCTTTTAAAAGTTAAACCATAGTGTAAAAATACTCTGCTAAAGTCCTGCATTTAAAATTAAACTGAGTAAGTAAGTATCACAAGTATTATCAGCAAATTGTAGGCCTACTTCCCTGCTAAACAGAATGGTCCCTCTTAGACTGATTATATACATTTTATATTGATTTATTAGATTATTCAAATAAACTATTAAGATAAATAAATAAAATAAAGCTAATTTCCCTGGTATTAGTAAAATTTGTCTTATTTTATGTTAAACTGCCTATGTTTTGTTTGTAACTTAATCTTAATCTTAAAGTAACCTGTAGTATAGAAGGATAAAGAACGCAGTATTTCCCTCTGAAATAAAGTATAAGGTAGCATAATAGAATTACTCAAGTACAAGTACCTCAGATTTGTCTCAAGTACAGCCATGGGACTCCCTGACAGTCAGTTAGAACTGAAAAAGCCTCTTGAATGAGAGGCGAAATACTTGAAATATCTTCTAGTGATTATTAATGATTGAAATATCTTCATGTATTTTCAATAAAGTCCAGTTGCCCTGAATCAACCCTCCTTGGAAACTATGACCTAAGAATTTTAGCAGACAGTACTAGAGTAACTGTACTTAACACAGCTGCTGATTATTACCTCAAAGATAACTAACTGGAATGTCCACCTACCTCCAAGTTTCAAGTCAAAAACTCCATATGTATATATTTTTTTTTCAAGTAGTGAAATTGTCACTGAAAAAATGTGAAATAAATTATTTCAACTTTTTTTATTACCCAAATAAATTTCTCTCCAATAACAAAATGTGGCATCAAATAGGTGAGAAAGTTTTTCACTGGCAACAACTCTGACCAAATGTTCCACATTTTACAAGTACAGCTCTGCACTACGACTGTAGAGTTAAATATAAAATGTCACTCCATAGCTGACAATAATACCTCAGGCTACACTCTATCCCATCATATTTGCCCACTTGTGAAAACTTGGGTAGTGGTACACTTAGTACAGTATGTACTTGAATATGTTATGCTACGTTATACTTTTCTCTACTGCATTCCAGACAAAGTGACTACATTTATCTGACAGCTACTTTAGCCTATAAGATTTTGATAAACAATAAATTACAATTTTATAAATTATGATGCATTGTTGGATTTCAGTCTATTCAATAGTACATATTGATTTGTTCCATCTCAACCAGCTACAGCATTAAAAAGCTGCTTAAATGTTAATGTAATACAATCCAGCATATATTTAATAGCACTCTAAAAGGGTCAATCTACAAAATGAGAAGGCAACTTTTATTTTTCTTTATTTATTTCTGATAATTATGTACTTTAACCTTAACCCTATTGTAATGTAGTATTTTTGTACTAGAAATGCCCCTCCACAACTGGCTCTTGGACAGGGGAACGAATGTATATTATGAATACATTAACCCAACATAAATTTAAACTCTAAACTAATATGATTATAATAATAGGAGTTTTTACAACTGTACAATAGCGTTGTTGCAGTGAGGAAAATGAGCTAAAAAGATGGTGTGGAGGTCAAACACAGAACACATGGCCTTTGGAAGAAGGTGATTCGTGCAACAGCCTGTGGCTGCAGCATACCAAATATATACAAAACAACACCTTCTCATTATGAAACAGACCCAGTGTATGAATCCAGTGAATTCACACTGATTTCGCCAATTAGTGCAGTCATGAGGGGAGGTGTAGGTGGGAGAGAGAGGAGACAAGCTGCAGGGAGATTTTTAATCAGTGACACAACATGGATTGACCAAAGGGGGGCAAGCAACAACACTGCAAACGCGGCAGTGTGAAATCTGTGTATAACTGGAGGATGATTAATCTCAGGTATAGGCCTATTTAAGATTTAACAAATAATGTGCTGGATTCAATGTAAATCCCAAACTTTTATTTTATTACAGCTCATATGGATGCAAAAACCACCGCTGGAACGCGCATACGTCCGTGTTTCTATTGGCTGTCAGCAGCGTCGCTCAGAGGAATGACGATTTTGCTGCTATAACCAGCTGATACTGAGGCTATGAACACGGAGCCACTGAAGAACTGTTGACGGTACATGGATACCCCGTCATCGGCGTTATGCCTGCGGATTCGGTCTCATCTCCATCCAGAGATTGAGTGAGTAGCATATTTTATCGTGTCACGACGCACAGGCCCTTGCGCTTGCCCCCCCCCCTCATTTCGCTACACATGATGTGTCTTCGTCTTCCCATATCATCATTTTCATGGAGATGATGCTCTGTGCTTCACACTTCACACAGGCGACACATCACATCACATCTGCAGGTAAAGGGGGTTCAATGGTGTAATGATGAACGGCCTGTGATGGTTTATTTTCTTATGTTCTTTGCGTGCGTGAAATTGTGTCTAATTATGGGCTTATGGGTAAACGCAATTTGTGGGTATTGTTGTGCAACACTGTCGTGAACATTGGTCCGTGAAGACCGTTATAATGTATGCACTGGTTGCTGTGTAGGCTGACAAACGCGTGGACAGCGATGGAATGGTGGTGCGCTCCGCAACGCAGCGACGATAAAGACGCAGTTTCGGTGCAGAGAGTATTAAGATACTATCCTCTCCCTCTCTCTTTCCTCTTTCTCTCACCTCATATACACACACACATACTGTCGTACACGCCGACGCACGCACGAACCTACCTATTAAATTCACACTCCTAAACTCACTCACTCCTGTGGTTTTCTTTGCATGCAGACACCAACAGGCGTGTGTTGCAGGATTGATGTTTCAGTTTGTTCTTAATATTTTCAGGACTTTCTTAGTGAGATGTCCACCTTATTTCCATTTAGCTGCAAGGAGAAGCAGCAGCTTGTCAATAAACTGACTCTGTGCTGTACCCATTTTTTAGGAACATTTTCCTTGAGTAGGCTACAGGGACTAATGCACCCCAGGTTGCTCCAGTTGCAGGCTTTTAGAGTAGGCTATATTTGTCTATTGAGACAAGGTAAGGTAGCCTATGGCTCTAATCACACCCCAGTGGCAGCACCACATCCTTAAATGACTAGCCATGGATGGCCTTAAAGTCCACCTAATCACTTCTCATGAAAAGACTTGCATAGGAAAACGCCCACACAGGCACATGAGCCAAATCAACATAAAAGTGTTTGTGCACTGCTGAATAAATCAAGTGTTATACAAATGAAGTTGGACTGATACTGTGAGAATATTTGATGGTTCCAGTCCAACAGAATTCGCATCACAAAAGAGACATTTAATAACCGTGGACAGTATTTGGATGTGTGACAGGAGGAGATCTAAGGAGCCTTTGGATATCATTTTTCTTCCTTAAACAAAACACTTTGTAAGTGTGTATAAATTTGGGGAGAAAGCAAAGTACGGGCTGAATATTAGTATTTAAGAATGTGAGAATGTTAAATTATCACACATTCCAGCCCATCATTTTGAATGTGGCAGCAACAGAGAGCTGTGGGTACAATACAAAGTGTAGTTGAGGTGCTAGATTAAAAGTCAGAGGATCACCAAAGTTATTACAGTTCATCGTTGTTGCCAGGCCAGCGGCTGTGTGAGGCTACTGTGCTTTGAACTAAATGCTAATGTCAGCAGGCTAACATGCTCACAATGACAGTGCCGATGCTAAGTATGTGTAGTGTTTACCATGTTCACCATCTTATTTTGGTGTGTTAGAATGCTAACATTTGCCAGTTAGCACCATAGACTGTATATAAAAGCACAAAACAAAGGACAGCTGATTGTGTTGGGAGTGTCAACATGTTTTGCATATATTTGGTCATAAATTAAAGTATTGGATCACCTAAGTTATTGACACAGCAATCCATCCAATATCCGTTGACACATCTCACTAAAAAAAAACAAAATAAGTCAGGGTAGAACTAAACTCCCTAGGATTCATCTTCTTGGTAACATGATAGCTGCGCCAAATTGTATGGCAGTCCATCCAATTGTTGTTCAGATATTTAAAATTTCATGACAATGTATCTGATTGTTTAGATATATCAGGGAACTACAAAGTTAGACCTGTGCAAAGCAGGCAGGGCTTAATAGTGCTGCCAGCCATTATACTTTCACTCTAGACCTTTGCAGCATCCTTCATATTGAATGTGTGGCTGAGGGGACTAGATAGGAGTGTGTGGACGTCATCTGTGATTTAAATGTGTCCTCAAGGAAATGTCTTTCTGTACATCTATATGTCCTAATTAGACACCATCTGTGCCAGGAATATCACCAGCATGCTACTGCAAGGTCCTACCGGTGCAAGGATTGATTGGTGTTTGGACCTTGGAATGACCCATGTTGACAGCATATTTTAACACCTTCCTTTTTTATTTTGTTTCTGGTCTTCCAGGTACGACTGTGTGGAGATTTGGATAGACGCATGAGACGGACAACCTCAAGACATGGAATAAAGGGAGTTTGAGAGACAACTGAAACATCGTGAGTCAGATCCATAAATTAAAGAAACTGACATTTAAAAAACGTGAGGCTGGAAGAGATCTGTAGACTGAGGAAGAGACAAGCCGAAGTTGAAGAGGAGTGAAGATGGGGTGTGGTCAGGCCTCTGCTACCGTCAGCTGCCGGTCAAAGCAGGAGTCTCTTCGCTAAAACCAGAGCACATCATTTTACCTGCTGGAGGACCCCCCACCCTCGGTGATGTGATGAATAAATTTGAAGTCCTTGGCATTGTAGGAGAAGGTGGGTGATTTTACACAGTAGATTTTACTGCATGTTTGTTGAACGTAAGCACTGTACATACTGTTGTTAACCTACAACTCTGAGCCTGGTGATCAGAGCTACTGAAGTCAGATCCGCTGTATTTTTTTAATGGGGATTTGGGTGTTTAATCAGCCTAAGATACAGTTTCCATTGTGAAGAGGGATAATAAAGGGGTTTGTGAGCCTGTGAGGTTGGAGAGGTTTCTCATAGAATAGTATGTAATCCTTTGAGACCATCCTCACAAGAAAAACGACAGCATTACTCATTTGTTTACCATGTATTCTCAAGTAGTTTTCAGTGCCTTTATTTACTTTAACTGCAGAGAGAGCCATGTCTTTATCTGAAACAGGCTTATATTAGACAGGTCTTTATTCCCATATTTCCCTGTTTTGTAAGTATATCTTATCATATTTTTAGTAAGAAGTCCTCCCTGTTTCCTAGTCTGCTCCCATATTAAGTTGCTGTTGATATAAACTCAAAATACCCTCCATGTTTACCTGTTGTCCTGTGTCCATTTCAACAGCACTATTTTCATCAGTGCAACAACAAAATCATGTCATGCTGGCCTCCCTGTTGCTTTTCTCTCTCTCTTCTCTAACAGATTTATTCTGTAATAATTTCCAGTTGCTCCCATTTCGCCATTTTTTTTTGAAGGAATGGGTAAGTTACCGTCAATGAAATTCAACACTTCCTGGTTTGGTGTTTCACATTAAAGCCTTCCAGCAGCTCAAAGGGCATGATTCATCCCCTTCCCTGTAGGCTTTTAATCTGCAGGAAGTGTCTAGTTTCATGGACTGTAACTAAACCACGCTTGGGAAAACAGCAGCGTAGAAGCAAATTGAATTAATTAGCGAATTAAAATAGTGTTAAAAAAAGAGAAATTTAGAGCAGTGGTGAGTTTGACATAAGATTGTAGTACATATGGGATTAGTGCCATATGGGAAATTTACCATGTGAGCTTCTAGAGTACAGGCAGTGGTGGAAAAAGTACTCAGGACTTTAAGTAAAAGTAGCAATACTACAGTGTAAAATTCTCTGTTACAAGTACGATGATAATACTTTTGAAAGCACAGAAGTATCCCCGTGGCCATTTCAATTATGACTTTTGTCTGTCCGGATCAAAGGCCAATATAGCTTGATGGTACAACACTGCAAAACCTCGTAGGGAGGAGGACAAGGAGGATGATTGGGCTGAAAAAGCAAGATAGCCCTGTACATTTTACATTTATGGCAAACAGCCGACCAAATATCTTTCCCTACCCATAACATAACCAAATATTTCTGTTTAAACCTAACCAAAAATTAATCAATAACAGTGGCACTTTAGAAAACATATGAATCAACTGTCTGGTGTTTTGGTTTTAGATAAACAGACATCAGATCAGAGAAGCACTCATATAGGTTGTTTTGGCAGTGGTGGTAAGTAAGAATTTACTCAAGTAGTGTATATGAGTACAATTTTGAGGTTCTTTACTCAAGTGTTTCTGTTTGCTGATACTTTATAATTATACCTCACTACAGTTCAGAGGGAAATATCATACATTTTACTGAAATAAGTTTAATTGATAATTTAGGTTACTAGTTACTTTGCAGATTTAGATAAATAAAATGTAATCCACAAATAAAATATGATGTTAATGTTACAAGTTAAGATAAGGACGGGATTCACAAGGTAGCAGTATATAAAGTAATTTAAATTAGCGCCGCACAAATATTACACAATACTGTCGACAGCTTGATGACGTATAGGCTCTGCCATACTTGCTGCTGTGTCTTTCTCCCCCTTTCAGCTCTGGCAAACCAATCACCGCTAGTTGGCATAAAACACATCACATCGCTGCCACCGTGGTAATGTCTTCGCAGACAAAATGAGACAGTATTTTTTTAAATTGGTCCAGTATTGAGAGAGAGCACTGTGCTCTCTCTCAATACTGGACCAATTTCAAAATGGGGCTGCTACATATCCTTGCGGGCAATTGTGGCCAGTAAATATAATAATCTGAACCTGTGGTTGCCACTGACTGAATATATATATATATATATATAATATATAGAATAAATTAATAATGAGAATAATTATGATGCATTACACTTATATATCACTTTATCATAGATACACAAAGTTTTTCAGGGGGAGGGAGAATCATCTCAACCACCACCAATGTGTAGTACCCACCTGGGCAATGCACAGCAGCCATTTGTGCCAGAAGGCTCACCACATATCATGTTGAGGTGGAGATGAAGGGAAATATAGAGCCAATTACACTGGGGGAATAATTAGATGGTCAGATGAAGGAAGCTAGGTCATAAGTGTCTGACAACATTATGGAAAGGATACCCATAGAGATAGACCTGTTAAAGAGTAAGATCCTGGTTGCGCTTGTCAAAGCCACCCGACCAAAAAATTTAATTTTACCTCACAGAACACGGGAGTTGCTGGTCTACTATCGCCTTGGTTGCTTAGTTAGTTTGTGTTATTCTGTGAATTTGGTGTTTTAAAAGGCTAAAAATGCCAATGTCGCACAATTACACAAAAAACTAACTGATTGATTCTGCGATAGTCCAGAGAGATAAAACTACGTTTGTCAAGGTAGTCTGGTAGTTTTGAAAAGAGCGATACAGCGACTGTGATTAAACACAAAGGATCTCACTCTTTAAAAGGTCTATAGTTATATATCTAAATCTATGGGGATAATTTCCATAATGTTGTCAGACACTTATAATATCAATCCGAGTCTGTCAGTGGTAAAAACAGACTATATTTAGCCCTTTATTTATAACGGGTTATATTTAGTGGTCATACTTTGACAGGGCACAATGGCCCACAAGGATTACATTGCAGTCCTGTTTTGATTCTGCCGACTGCAGATCACTCGCTCAGTACTGGACCAATTTCAATATTGTCCCAAGTAGTCACATAGCCACAAAAACATGAGATAATGATTAACAAAATACCAATCTTAGCCTCTAAAAAAATGAGTACTTTTCCACTTCTGTATTTTGGTAGGCAATGACAAAAGAGATAATTGTTCGTTTAGTCTGAAGGACTTTCTGGATCCTTCGGCAGTTCAGAAACCATATTTGGAGATACATGTTTTTACTAGATCACAATGACATGTTTGTTTTTTATTAGGCTTGTGCCAATCTTTTTTTAGACTCTGTATGTATCTTGTCTTTAGCCAAGGAAAAGGGATTCAATATTTCCTTACCAGAATTTTATTCCTCTCACAGTGAAACTTTTAACCTTGTAGAAAATATCTAAAAAACTGAGGTCATGAGCATAAGCCTTTATTGTGTGCATCAGTACATTTGTGTGCATGTGTGTGTGTGTGTGCGTGTGTGTGTTTTGTTGAAGAATAAAAATGCTGGTCAACTCTTGCTTCAGTGACAACATTAATGGCTGGCCAGAAAATGAAATAAATGAGGATAAAAATGTTTTTAAAGTTTAGCTGCAAGTGACCCTCAAGTATTCCACACACAGGTCCTTCACACATCAAACCATGCAGCAATTATTTCTTCCAGTCTACAGCGTCATTTGTTGCTCATTGCACTGGGTTGGACTGACATGCATCCCTGCATTCTTCACTGTAATGTGTGAAGACAGAGAAGCTGAGTGTTTATTGTACTGTTGATAATTCTCACTAGCTGTGATCAATGCTTGTCAGCATGCATTAATCAAAAAGTTAGATACGCAAACAACTGCAACTAAATGATGGACCATTGTTTTCCAAGAAATAGTGTTTTTCCTATTTGTTTGGCATTGCAAATGAATGTTAATCCCATTGCAGTATGAGCAACTTGTTGCTGAATTCTTTCATTTTCTTTCATGTTAATTTTGAGACATTTCAATTATTAAAACAAGCGTCCCGAGTGCCCAAGTGAGAGCTACTTACAGTACGACAAATCTATGTGCAATTTGTGAGTTTACATTATTTGTAAAATGTGGTGCTGCAACCATTTGTGATCTGCGTGTAAGCAGAGCTCACAAAATGCCTTTGTCTAAAAGAACCCTTTTTGCAACAGCAAAAATGTGTTTCTGTCCATATCCATAGATCAGTGGTTCTCAACCTTTTTTGGGCCAGCGCCCCGCTATCCAGGTCCCTTACTGCTCCCCATCAAAAAAGATGATGGCTGTTTGCCCTTTTGTTGATTATTATTCTTAATATTATTGTTGTTACTATTGTTATTTAAAAACATGAAAAAGCACATAATTGACTGGCAAATAGTAATTATATGTAATTAAAAAGTAATTGTTCTCCCAGAAACTGTGTGTGATCTCAGATACTGTTTTCTTGGAGGTGGAACTTAATAGCTTGGGGATCTGGGGGTCCATCCCCAGTAGATTTTGAGCCTTAAAGACTTAATTTCCTGTATTCTGGTGAAAATTTGTACTCCAATTTCTGCCTGTTTATGTCTATAAAGGGAAATACAAAATTCAGGTGGCAGGTGACAATTTAAAATATGTAAATATAATGGAATAAAATGCAGTACATTCTCAGGCATTCTTATTTGCTTTTAAAAAGTTTCTCATGTAGATCAACTTATTTCATATCATCCCTGCTGAGTCAATACACATAATTTAGTCATCCATCCTCTTTTGTGTCTTTTGTTTGTAGTAAACACTTAAAATTTGATTGTGGCACCTTTTCACCAAAACAAAACTAATCGACAACACCTGTGATCAGACAACCACAAATTCACACAACTTCAGCAGCTATGATAAACTGCACAGTCCCAAACAGCGTTTGGCGTTACATTTTTATAGCCTATTAAAACTCCACAAGTCACGTTACCGCTTGGGCATGAACTGGCTGTGAAACACAGTGCGAGGTGGGTCCACTTCACAGCACTCGCTGGTGTCGCATCAGGTGCTGGACGCTGGACAAAGTTGCTTTCAGGGGAAGTCCGACAGCGGAATATCCCTCTTATAGATGTGTAACCACTGTGATAACAAGGCGTTCACAGTGTGTTCTTTAGATAAATTCCAGAGTTTACACAGTAACTTTGACTTCCCATTCCCATAAAGGCAGCACGGAGCTGCGCCACAAGCAGGTGACGGAAATACTGAAGAGAAGAAGACTTACGATACACAGCGTCTCTTTCAGTCACAGTGGAGTAAACTGGCAGGTTTTAATGTTGCAGACCACAGATTTTTGCAAGTAGTTGAAAGTTTAAAGTCTTATTGTTGTGAATATTTTGTGTAAACTCGCCTTAAAACTTTCACCTCAACAAACGCCCCCGAAGAGCAGCTCAGCGCCCCCCTTTCCAAAATATTGCTTCCAGCGCCCTCCTTCATCTTCTGAACTCCCCCTGGGGGTCAGTACCACCCTGCTGAGAAACACCTGCCATAGATAAAGAAAGGGTATCTTTAGCAGGTAGTCATGAAGACCATGTCCATTTAACAAACATAAAACAGTGATTCTGCCAGTTCTTACCAACCACAGCTAACACAAGGCTTGTGGTAGGGGACTTGCACAAAATAATTTGTTGTTTAAGTAATATGTGACTGATTTTTTTTTTGTGTAAGGTGATTTCCTTTTGTAAATTAGTTACATGAGGGAGGAGCTATAGCTCAATCTGTTTGTTTGTTAATTTGTCCATCATGCAAAATATCTGTGGGGAATAATGCATTAGGGGAAAACTGAGTAATATTATGGAGACAGTTTTATTCATGTGGGATGATTTATTTGTTCTTGCCTCGTTCCCTAGTTGAATTTAAAAAATTTAAACTGGAACAGGCACAACTGGGAGTAGACTCATAGTGTTTCATATTAGCGGCATTTATCCAACTTTATGCTGCATGTGTGATTTGAATGGCAACAAAAACAGTTTGGAAAGATATGGAAAATAATTAACCAATGCAAGTCTTGGCTGACCTGCCTAAAGAACAGATTTACAGCCGTAGACCTGACATCAATATGGATGATCCACTGAGAACATGGTGTGCTTAGCAAAGACAGAAAGCTACAGGTATTGTGTGTGTGTGTGTGTGTGCGCGCGCGTGTGTGTGGTAGTTGACAAAGGTAGAGGCATACGTGTGTTGAGTGTGTGGGAGAGTACGTATGCCTCCGCCTCACCTATTAACAGTTGTTTCTCTGGTGGTTCCCACTTACTGCACTTATTTTCTAAGAACATGTTTGTTCGAGGTTTAGGAGGCCAAAGCGTAATTAAGATGTTGAAACTTAACCACACGTCTCAGTCTCACTTTTCATTGATCTTTTGTGTCTTTCTCTCCATTTCTCTATCCAGGAGCATATGGAGTGGTGCTTAAGTGCAGGCATAAGGTAAGACAGCATTTGTCATTTCTGTAGGTGTATTTGTGTGAAAATGTTTAGGCTTGCATTGTTGTGATATGAAGTATTTGTATTGCACTGTATTCTGAGATGGTAAAATTAGACAATGATGAACAATCAAATGTAAAATTGTAGACAAAAAATTGGCAACCATTTTAATAATCGATTAATCGTTTGAGTGATTTTTCAAGCACAAATGCCAAATATGAGCCAATACCAGCTTCTCATATGTGAAAATATTTTGCCTGTTTTTGTTTTTGGACTGTTGGTCAGATAAAACAAGGAATTTAAAGGCATTTCTTTGTTCTTTCGGAAGTTGTCATTGGCGTTTTCCACTGCTTTTTGTTACATAAACCAAATGATAATCAAGAAAGTAATTGGCAGAATAATAGATAATGAATTAGTTTCAGCCCTAATTGAAACTGGGAATAGGATGCCTAGTATTTCTGTTTTATTGGACTTCTGCTTAATGTAAAACATAAGTACGAATAAGCTAACTAAATATCTCAATAATTTCAGAATAATCATATTAGATCACCTCTAGCCTTTCTTACTGTTACCAGTAGATTTTAATTGATAAATGTCATCAGCAATGGTAATTACTACACACAAGCTGGGATGTACATTTTTACCCTGATGTCACCAGTTGCTTATGGTGTGCAAACTCATAAACTACTACTGTTTTTCTGCACGTTTAAAAGCAGTATTCCGTATTTTTACAAAATGTAAACATCACTGGCAGTTTCTACAAGTTTAACGTTGCTTTGCTGCTTCAGCAGATGCTCAATAAATTAAATGTCGAATTGTTTGCAGTTATGGTGATACTTAATGCTGTGGAAAGAAGAAGAAAGACTTACATAACTTAACTTAACATAAATAACTTACATACATAACTTACTTATTTTAACCCAAGCCATAATCCTTTCCTTAACATAACCAAGTGGTTTTGGTGCCTAAACCTAGCAAAACTGCGCCCACTTAATAAGTCACCTGACGTAACGTGATTTAGCGTGACGTAACTTAACTTACATAACCATGACGATGAAGGTTTGGCACTCCTGTTGAGGGTACTCTCCAGCCGTCATATATGGTGCTTTGGGAGTGATTGGCAAAAAAACTATTCTGTCATTTAGTTCTGAGCTAAGGGTGGATATTGAATTGCAAGAGCAGATACTGCTGTCATTTAGTTCTGAGTAAGTGTTGGATATTTGCGTACGATGATAGGTTCATGGAGGCATTTTCCAGCCTGGCTTTTGATATAGTTTTTGGCATGTTGTCTATCTTGTGTGGAGTGGTGATGTTTTAGAGAGCGGGAACAATATGTTTAGAAATCTGTACAGTACATAAGTGAATGCAACAATCTCGGAGGCTAAAAACATATTTAAATCTATCAACATTGTTATGAATGAAACACCTAACAGATGAGACAGGAATGGGGTTAATAGCAGATTGTGCAACTATTATTATCACCTGCAAACAAGGCCTCATTAATAAAGTGATGTTATTTAACAGTTTAATCTGAACGAAAGAAGCATTTCATCAACAATCACCATAATTTATCATGGGATTGAGTACGACACATTTTACATGAAATTAATTGATATTGTGATTGATAAAATACAATAAATTACAACATCAAAGGAAAAAATACCCATGTTTACTCCATGGTTTAGACATCCATACCACCAACAATGTTGAACATTATACAATATTGACAAAATAATTGCAGCACATACATATTAGTGATAGAGGGTAGAAATCAAGGAGCCCTTTGCCTTCAACACAAATAATTCAGTTCGCCAGTGGTGAAAGGAATCCTAGATGTACATATTTTAGATAATCACAATGTATTGTAGATGAATAGATATTCCAGAACCATGCCAAAAATGTGCCATTTTATGCAGCTCTGTCTGAACACAGAAAGAGAAGACTTATACAACAAAGACTTCTCAGTTTTCTTTATCCAACAATGTGTAAAAAAGCAAAGTTGGAAATTGTAATTAAAGATAATTTTAGGTGCCTTTTACTGTGAGGAAACCATGACAAGTCACAGAGCTACAAAAATAGCCGTGTCCACATTTACTACTGCCGAACAAAACTGTAAGTGAATAATTTATCTTGTAAATCTGCATAATAGCTATCATTGTCATTCCGTCAAGCCTGTGGCACTTTTCTTAAAATGCTAAATGCCATTTTAAGGTCTTTGGGTAACCCTGTTCTTATATACTCATTTTGTTTCACCAATTATACTTTGAAACCTTGTAACCTTTTTTGCTGTCTGCATTATGTTTCTCAGCACATTTTCCTTATGTGCTGCGTACAAGTTATAGGGTGGTCTGGGGTATGGTGCAGGACTTTAGGTTCTCCAGTGAATCCTGTGATATCAAAGGTTCAGGAAACATTATGGTTTCAGTTAAATTGTAATAAATGCGACAACACATGGAGCTCACAAGACGAGATGATACACAATGCACGATATTGGGTTCACGGGTACATGACGAGATGATATTTTAATAAATCTTCAGTGACGAAATATATGACTGGTAAAATAGTCTTTTATTTGACAAAGTCACAAAATAAGCTAAGCAATGCAGCTGCATTTTGCTATGCTAATTTCACCCTCACACTGCATCATGCTGATATCGTGAGACAGCGTTTCAATTTGACAACTTGACAAGAAATATCATGTTTTAATATCGTCAGACTCATAGTAATAAAGTAAACACATCTGGTTTTGTTTTTTAAGTTTAAAATAACACTTAAACCAATCTCACAAATAGCAAATTACACTGATATTTATTATTATATAACTTGTTTTTTGACTGATGTTCAGGTCCACAATCTTTTTAGGACAATTAAATTAAAACATAGATTATGTGATTTCTTCTTTTTTTTAACTAACAAATGTAGTTCCAAGGACCTTTTTTCAGCCCTGAGTAGTGTTAGCACATATTAATTTCAAGCTGCATACAGCTCCAACAACCCCCAACAAGAAGGTTAGGCAGCCTGTATGTAGCCTGAGAGATGAGAGTGAGGGCAGAAAAAAGCACTCGCCATATCACTTGCTGCTGCTCCATTGCTTTGACCCCACACTAGTAATTAATGGCCTCTCAGCTTGTGTATCAGCATTTTTATCTACTCACATCTTCACTCATGCGGATTATGGTGGTAGCTGAACACTTGAGAGAACATTTTTTGGAGAGACTTCAGTAAGAAAATCAACCTGAAAAATGAGGGGGAAATGTCCCTCGGTTGCTAAGGGTGGATATTGAATTGCAAGAGCAGATACTGCAGGGAAAACAAGTCAAATACATTGTCAGTGAACATTTTGCTGACACATTCAATAACAAGATTTTGCAACTTTGCAGATGCATTAATTAAGAACATTTCTTACAAAACTTCTTTTCATTTGCAAATTTGTATATAAATGTAATGTGTAGGAGACAAGTTTGGTTTGGGCCCTGGAGTTCTGGCAGGGGTAAACAGTCTGTACTGCACTGTATTCTCTTATCAGCCAGTAATCAACAATGATTTGTCTCTTTATAAATTCTACAACTTGATCCACTTGTATCATTACTATGTATCATTTAAAGATTTTACCTACTGTATATACTTGTGGAAATACTGTGACTCTCCTAAACTGAATCAGACTGACATTACTCTGAAATGTTCTGTAGTAAAGATTTATCTGTGTGGACAAAGCAACATGTTTAGCTTTGACTGCATAGAATTACAATGTCATATATCGTTCCTTCTGTCAGCGCATTTATGAACATAATATATTTGTGAAAAACACCTAACTACACGGATGACTGTGGGAGGAGTGACAGTCGCAGCAGAGTCTGCCTACGTTGTATGACAGATGAAGGGGAAATTCATCTAAACTGGGGTGAAACCAGTACGGCTTTGTGTGTCTGAATTTAAAAAAAAGGTTGGTTGATTCATTAGGGAGTATTGTGAGGGCTTGCTTTTTGTCCTGTGGTCCCTTTTCCTGTACATGCCATTTGTGCATGTTTATTTCATTTGACAAAGAAGTTCTCTCAACGCTATGCCTCATGAAAATTTTAGATGAACCATAAATTATATACACTGAGTGAAATTATAAAAATGCAAATGCGCGCATTCTTGGACCATGAACAAAAGGACATGGTAAGCAGAATGTGATAGTGAGAGAGGAAGCTGCAACCCAACTGAGGCATATAAAAGCTAAACTTAAGGACAATCTGCATTATCAGACGTGTTGAAATTTGTTGTCACATTTCCATCGTCTCATCTTCCAAATATGCCTGTCTGTAATGTGGGCAACGCTTAAGTGTTTGTGCTCTGGTTAAGGTCTTTGTTCAAGTTAAATGCTACATTTGTGAGACAAATGTTTCTGTATCAACGCTAGTACACAAAGGAGCAAGTGTATATAAATAAATATTAAACTGACTTGGCTTGCTGACTGTTATTTGTATGCAAAAGCTAGCATAGGTTATTTTGGTGAGCGAGAGAGAGAGAGAGTGACAGCTGAGAGTTCAAGCAGGAGAGACAGAAGCCATTAGTTATTGATTATGACTTATATTCTGTGTCATGAAAGCACCACGAGATTTGTCATATTCGTCTGCTGCATGAAAAAACGTTAATAAATATGGCGAACATCTTTGCTGTATACCATAGAAAAGATACTGTGGCTGACACACAATATGTTTTCATGATTGCATAGCACAACCCTAACCCAATAACATTTTAGGTAATTACTTTTTCTTTTAAATTCAACATTTTCTCTCAATCTCTAAATTTCCATTTCATACTAATTGAGATACCAGCTATCAAAGTGTGTTTATGTTAAACTGTGTGTCCTTTGACTTCACGGGTTACTAAGAAGTGAGATGTGACATGTGTCCCACTTACAGTGTGTAACAGTGTAGGGGATTAATTTTCACATTTAGAGCCAGAGAGTCAGACCAAGGCAATAAAAGCTTTTTAGCTTTGCTGCAAGAGAGCAGTTATTTTTACTTTTCTCTACTGGAAGCAGGGCAAAAGAGAAAAAGGTGGAAGAGGGAGAGAGAGAGAGAGAAGCAGTGTGTGTGTGTGTGTGTGTGTGTGTGTGTGTGCGTGATGGAGAGGAAGAGGGAGGTATTGAATATGGAGACTATGCTGATGGTAAATGGGTCACCCTGTTAAGAATCAACAGCAGACCTGTGTATGGTTGAGGGAATAAAAGAGAATCTGAGCACTGGGCTAAAACCCAGCCAGGTGACTCAGAACAGACTCTAACTGTACTACAAAGAAATTAAATGCATTTTAAATGTGTGCTCCTATATAACTGATGTATACGTTACAGTATGGTGTGTGTTTGATGGAACATTTAATTAGCAGAGCGAATGTGTGCTAGCGTTTGTGCAATGTTCTGGCACTTTATGGAAGTGTTGTATTAGCGTATGTGGGTGTGTGTATGGAGGCTTATGTGTTATCTTGAATTTGTGTTTTGAGAGCAACAATAGCACAACCTACACGCTAGCCAGTGTTTCCTGCTGCCTATACAGTATCTCTATGCTGTATTGTAGTGCTAAAGTCATATGTTAATTCATTAGCAGTAGCTGATCAACAGAAAATGGATCTGTGACTATTTGATGACAGGTTAATTGCTTAAGTCGTTTGTCAAGTAAAAACACTAAACATTGGCTGGTTACGTTTACTCATTTGGCAGACGCTTTTATCCAAAGCAACTTACATTTGAGGAACAACATGCAAGCATCAATAAAGTAAGAGATCTACAAGTGACAATAGATAGTAGCAAGAGTATGGTTACAGATTCTCACGGGTTTGTTTATTTTTTCTGTTTTAAATTTTTGCAAGCAGAATACTGTTGTGGTTTTTGACTACTAGTAAGCTATCTGAAGACACCTTCCGTTGGGCTCTAGTTACTTTTGATTTTACGACTATGAAAAAATTATTTATATTTATCAGTGTTGAAAATGATTGTAGGTTTTTTCGCTTTAAAATGAGGCTTTGTTTCAGATGCAGACTTTGACTGTTTTAGCTTGGCTACATCTCTGAAGAGCAAAACGTTCAGGCTTTACTCTTCTGTGTAATGTGACAATCAGGGCCTGCTCGTGTCGTCAGCAGAAAATGAGACTATTTTTAGTTGTGCTGGCTTAACAGTGGCTCAAAAGGTAAATCAGTGGAGGTCATGGACACAACACATGAGCACAAGCCTCATCAGCACATTACATAGTGCTGCCACCAAGCTTGAAATGTCACATGTGCTGTATGTGTGTTTCTATTTTGCCTGGTTTTTACTGCTTTTTTTCCACAGTAAATCTCCCAATTTGCTATTCAGATACACACTTCCCTTCAATGGAAATTGTAACATTACTTTTAGGATTAAGTGTTGTTAGAGTTGTAAATCCATGTTGTTTATTTCAGTCATCTCTGAAGTGTAAATCTCTAAACAGACAGCTTTGGATTTAAAAACACGTTCAGTCAAACAATCAGCTTGTGTGAGCGAGAGCACTGCCAGTCGGCGTGCAGCTCCTCTCCTCGTCAGCTTATCTCGACACTGAGAGGTTGACTCTGTTGTCTGACCCTCCTTAAACAAAAGGACGATAGAGGAACATGAGCATAACAGAGGACAGAGGGAGACGAGCCTGTTTCTTGTTATTCCCTCACTGACTTTACCCACTCGAGCCTCAGGGTCCAACATGTTACTACGATAAAAAGTTTCATCCATCCATCCATCCATCGTCAACTGCTTATCCTGCGTACAGGGTCACAGGGGGCTGGAGCCTATCCCAGCTTACATTGGGCAAAAGGCGGGGTACACCCTGGACAGGTCGCCAGTCCATCGCAGGATAAAAAGTTTCATATCTTTCGATATCGATAATTATCACGATAAGTATCAAATCTTTATTTCTTTTGAGGCTTTTAAGGCTGATTTCTGCTACTGAGGGAAAGTTGAAGAAACCTGATGGTTAATTGTGGTTTAAACTCATCTTTATGGTCAACACTTGAAGCCAAACAGTGGATCACTTCACAAATCTGAGGTAGAACATTCAAAACAATTATGATAAAATGTTTTTCAACACATATGCATGAGTAAAATTAAGTAAAAGCTTTTTTTAAGTCCTTTTTCCTCAACAAAATAATCATCTTAATAAAAAATTAAGTCCTAATTGTGAATGATTCAAGTGAATAAAATCAAACATTTATTGAATATTTATTGAACATTTGTTATTGAAAAAAATTATATTGCGAGAATTATTGTTATTGTTTTATTGTCCAGCCCTAGTCCAACATTAAGATTGTATAGGCCGGTTCCCCATTTAATCAAGGATGTGGAACATGTCATGGCAGCAAATATATAAATATTTTCAGAAATTTAGAAAAAAAACTACTATCTGGAAAACAATACAATTTGTCCTTTTAGATGTATGTTTTTACATGGCACTCAGGTGTTTTTATGAAACAGCACATGTTTAGACAGCTTTAGTTCAAACTTGACACATGGAATTAAAGTGAGAAATAGCAGCTAGTAGCTGGTAACTTAAACTCAGACCGGAACTGTAAGTAAGTAATTATTGCAGGTGGTATAAAAGAAAGAGCAACACAGATTAGAAACACTGCGGCACCACTCAAATATTGGAAGCATGGATAACAAGTTGTAATGCCAGTAAAGGCTCATGATGTTACATGCCTGCAGTGTATGTAGACAAAGCTTCACTCATCATGGAAAGAGACTGTGTGCACAGCACACAAGCAAGTGAACATTTTGTCCTCAAACTTTGACTTTGACAAGAGCCTAATAGTGATGGTTTGATGACTGGGGTCAGAGCATCTCCAAAACTTCAGCTGCTGTGGGGTGTTCCTGGTCTGCAGTGGTCAGTACCCATCAAAAGTGGTTCAAGGAAGGAAAAGCGGTGAACAGGGCCATGTGCAGCCAAGGCTTATTGATGCGCATGGGGAGCAAAGGCTGCCCCGTGTGATCCGGTCCAACAGACGAGCTACTGTGGAGCAAACTGCTGAAAAAGTTCAAGCTTGTTCTGAAAGAAAAGACGTCAGAGTGATGATTTGGGCAATGTTCTGCTAGGAAACACTGAGTCCTGCCATCCATGTGGATACTGAAAACATACCACCTACCTAAGCATTGTTGCAGGCCATGTATACCCTTTCATGGAAACGGTGTTCCCTGATGGCAGTGGCCTCTTTCAGCAAGATAATGCACCTGCCATAAAACAAAAATGGTTCAGGAATGGTTTGAGGAACGCGACAGCAACTTCAAGACATTGACTTGACCTCCAGATTCCCTAGATCTCAATCCAATCAAGCAACTGTGGGATGTGCTGGACAAACAAGTTGGATCCATGAAGGCCCCACCTTGCAATTTACAGGACTTAAAGGATCTGCTGCTAACGTATTGGTGCCAGATACCACAGCACACCTTCAGGGGTCTATTGGAGTTCATACCTCGACGGGTCAGGGCTGTTTTAGTGGCAAAAGTTGGACCTACACAATATTAGGCAGGTGGTCATAATGTTATGGCTGATCAAACGTTTGCACTGTTCACTAACAAAGGCCATAAACATGGAGTAATCTTACATTAAACCAGATATTTTCTTCCTCACTAGTTTCTTGGGCTTAAACACAGAGCAGCGGGGTAAACATTTAAGCCTTCAAAACCCATTGCAAATCTCATTTTTTGAGACATTTATTTATTTATTCCACTGAAAAAAGGGTGATGAAAGCATGATGTCAATCTCGTTGTATTCAGTGTTTTACCCAATAGTAGATATAAATACAGTAAAACCTGATAAAGAAAATTTGAAGACGTGATTATCCTGTGAGTGTCCCATTTCTTATGGTTTTTTGAAGAACAAAAGACCTGTGTTTAAGCCCTATGAAAAGCTACAACAAACGCACGTGTTTCCTAAAACTAAAAAAAGCTTTCCATAAATTTGCTGTATGATTACACTATATGATCACAAACAAAACCTACCCTTATATTGTTTTCCAGTAAAACTGTACAACATATATGCAATGTCTAAACCTTTGCATTGCGGTTGCACTGCACGGACTTTGAAACAAAGTTATGGTAAATCTCTGAATCTGCAACCACACCAGCAAATTCAGCAAGGTCAATCAAGCAACCTACAAGAAGCTGAAGCTGCATATTAACTATGCCAAGGACGTGCTATTTTCCATGACTGCCCTGCATTGAAATAATTGAAATAAGAGGATCAGCATGGCTCTTGGGCACACATCAAAAAATTCATATTAAGAGTGGGCAGGAAATCTATTGAAATATCCTCACTTTTCTTTCCTTCTACAAATACATTCTATGTATTCTTTTTACTGTGATCTTAATGTTCTAGGTATATTTGTATCAGTCTGTCTATATATCTTGCTGAGGCATTTGTTTAACTCAATAAATTGTTTTCTTTAGTCTTAACACAACTCACATCCTCATTTCTTCACAGGACACCAATGAGCTGGTGGCCATTAAGAAGTTCAAAGACAGCGAAGGTGAGTGAAGGAGTGAGGGAGGGAGTAAAGGAGGGAGCAACAGAGGAAGAGCCAAACAGCTGGATCATTTCTGTCTCCTTAATTTCCGCACAGAAAATGAGGAGGTCAAGGAGACGACTCTTCGGGAGCTAAAGATGCTTCGGACACTGAAGCAGGACAACATCGTCGAGCTGAAGGAGGCTTTTCGCAGGAGGGGGAAACTCTACCTTGTCTTTGAATATGTTGAGAGGGTCAGCTTAATGACTATCATTATTATTTCACTGTGTACACATTCATTTTTGCAATACATATCTGTATTTGGCTGTATCTGGACTCTTAAGTTTCAGGATGTTGAGACTGCTCAGTAAAGCATAAAAAAGCCTCACCATGGCAACAAATGAACTATGCTGTTGGTGAATAATGGTATTCCCCACTGTGCTGCCAGGGTATCCAGCCAAGTGTTGATTTCATGACAGGTTTTATTTTCATTCTGTACTCGAGTCATTTTAGCATGGTGTCCCCTGTCACTCCCCGGTCGGAGTTTAAAAAAAAAACAACAAAAATCCCCACTGTAAGAATTATTTAGGTAGGTAGGTAGGTTTATTGTCACATTGTATAACAAGTTATGGAGTGAAATTGTGTTGTGTAACTCCCTTCTGCTACATAGCAAACAATATACATTAATACAGAATAAATTATAAAAAAATGGTAAACAGAAATAAACTATCAATGAAAACAAACTATAATCAATGGAGCAGTGCTGAGGATGAATTAGAGTTTGCATAGGCACTTCACCGATATCACTGATGCTTGGGAGGTGGTACCAATGATCTTCGGAGCAGTTTTAATCACCCGCTGCAGAGCCCTCCGGTCCTAGGCCATACACATCCCATGCCAGTTTGTGATGTTTCCAGTCAGGATGCTTTCTATTGCTCCTCTATAAAAGCTGACAAGAACTTAGCGTGGGAACTTGGCCTTCTTAAGCTTCCTCAAGAAATACAGGCGTTTCTGAGCTTTCTTCACCAGCGTGCAGATGTGAGATGACATGTCAGGTTCTCTGTGATGCTGATTCCCGCTACACAAGCATAATTTTCTACAGGTACATTTTTTTTTGTGGTTTGCAGAACATGCTGGAGCTTTTAGAAGAGCTGCCCAACGGTGCACCACCTGATAAAGTCCGCAGCTACATCTACCAGCTCATCAAAGCCATCAACTGGTGTCACAAGAATGAGATAGTACACAGAGGTGAGGAGTTTATCTTTAGTTCCATATGTCTCTACCACAAAAAGTCGATGTCAGCTACTTGTGTTGAGTCTTCAAATCAAAGTTTTCTCATGTAAAACAGTGGAGAGGGGGAATCTGGCAATGATTCAAGAATTTTGTGACACTTTTGATGCTTGAAGTGATCTATAAAATGTCTCCCTTACCAACAAGAAATTGGCTATGTCAGTAACTCTGATAATCCAGCCCATTCTCACTCCCCAACTCGTCACATATGGTCGCATGGTCAAGACGGCGTCAGTTTGTAGCGCACTTGGGATCCCTATAGCGTCATAGTTCAACACATTGGGGGTAGCCCTGTAGCGTCAGTTTTTGACAATAAAGGCAGGTATATGATGTTTAACAGAAAATAATTAGTAAGGAGGTGGTTGGGGTGGATGGAGAGCCAGAACCCTGACTATGAACCAGGAAACCGGGATTCGTGTCCCATATGAAACAAAAAGTTACGTAAATTGCGTAAGTCACACAAATGATGTAAGTTAACTTGCGTGTTAACTGACTTGTGTAGTTATTTTAACCCAAACCATGATCTTTTCCTAAATTTAACCAAGTAGTTTGTTGCCTAAGTCTAACCAAGTACTTTTTGTGCCTAAACCTAACTAAATTGCAATGTTTCACGACTTTAATAACGTCCTGTTTCAAAATGGCGATGTATCGAAACACGCGTTTTATTTGGAAAGTCTAACCGGACATTGCATATTTGTTGTTGCTAAGCGTTGCTAACTTGACTGTGGGGCCTTAAAGGTCTAAAAATGACACTTAAAGGGGTACCCAGGGCATTCAAAAGCGACGCCAAAGAGCCTTGGCTAACCGTCAATATGTGAAGAGTCTGGAGTGCAACCGATTATCAGGAGTCTTAGAGGTTGATTACAATATTTTATTACCTTAGATTGAGCCATTTCAATCTACATACACTGCGGGTCCTCTTAAATGGACGTCGCCATGTTAGGTACCCCAAATGGTCAAAGAGCTATACAGAGTGCATTTCGTCACTACATGAATACGTATGAAGAGGAAGAAGAACTAAAACAAGTAACGTAGTAGTACTACTAGTAGTAGTAGTTGTCGACTTATTTATTAGAAGTAAGAAAAGAAGATAAATTTGGCCAAATGGTGGAGCACATGTATTATTTAGCACAAGAGCCGACAGAACATGACAGCCACCATAGCTTCTCATGCTTGCTTGGAAAGAGAGGGGGTGGCGGTGCATTCAAGTTGTGTGGTATAATCAGTATCTTTTTTTTTTTCTTCTTAAATCTTTATTGCAAAAAGAGAAATAAAAATATACATGGGACATAGACTAGTATACAGAACTTTGATTCTTGCAAAATCACACACATATTTTGCAAACATGTAATTTGTAATATGGTTATAATTATTATTGTTATAATTAGTTTGCTGTGCAGTGATATAGATGTCTGTGTGTTTTTTATATGCTCTGATAATGCTAATCCATCTTTGTAGTAGCGTGTCCATGTTGATTCCACATTCCGATTTAAGAACACATGAACACACACTGAATACAGAAGAACGATTTAACAACTCGGGAAATGGGACAATCCGAGGAGCACATGAATGCACCGTGAGCCACTGATTGCAATTCGCAACCCTCACCACTAGATGCCACTAAAACCTTACACACTGAACCTTGAAGATATTTAAATTTCACTGCCTTCAGGTCAACAAATATATTTTCCCAACAAGAAAAATAATAATATTTACAGAAAACAGTAGAGTGAATAAAGAAAATGTGGAAAATCAAAACAGTTAAAACGTTTTAGGATCCAAAACAGGTCTTCAAGAGTCAACAACTAAATTACTGTATTAGAATGTTGTAGGATATTGTGCTGTAACTGAAACATGTTGTTAGCAGCCTTTTGTCTGCGTCTCTCCTCCAGATATCAAGCCGGAAAACCTCCTCATCAGCTCTGAGGATGTTCTCAAACTCTGTGACTTTGGTGAGTCATTGTTCTTCTCCTGCTCTTCTTTACAGCAGCCATATTGTCACGAGAGATTTACATGTGCAGTAAAACCATACAGTCTCTGCACATTTGCCTTGTCAAATAAAGGCAACTCATTGTAAAATCAAGGAATGTGTTTAACAGACTGAATCAGCTTTTACTGGTGATTTATTAGACATCCCACTGTATGTGCAGATTCGTCGTAATGCTGTCAAATTATCTGTGATTTCATTGTGTCCAGTTTGATTTCTTGGGCTCACGTCCCTGTGAAAAATCCTACCATTAATTTGTCACCTTGTAAGTTGTGTATCAGAAGGGATCAATTCTGTCATTGGGAAGCAGCCAACCAGCATTATAAAATGTACTCCGGGGGTTGTTATCACAATGAATCTGCCAAAGGTATATATCAAGACAGTCAGGTTAATGTTAGGCACCTGTTCCCTGTAAAATACTACTAATATGTATTGATACAGCATAGTTTTGTCATTTTACAGTTTCCCAGGTGTGTATTCTACATTTGGATGAGTCTTTGCAAAATCACACGGTCAATCAGCTTTGCATAATTGGCTAATGCAACCCTACTGAGTCAGCTGGGGTGAGATTTATTTGTTATTCACTGTTGGAGCTGGCTTTCTTTTTATTGTGATTTTTCATGCTTAAAATTAACTCCCTGTACACCAGTTATCTAAAGCATGGTCTCAGCCCGCCTGCAGTGACAGAATTAGTTAGAGTGTGGTCACATAAGATGATGACCATGTTGTCACTGTAGCCGTCCAAATGATTTGATTGTTGATTGTACTTTATTCTTACTAATTAGTTATTTATACCATTATTTGAAGGACTACAAATTGTCTGCATGTTATCACAGAGTGCTGGATGTTTAAAATACAGTATCAGGTGTATGTGATTTACTCATTTCCATGTTACTCTGGCTCAGGTTTTGCTCGTAACCTTTCTGAAGGAACAGATGCCAACTACACTGAGTATGTGGCTACAAGGTGGTACCGCTCGCCTGAGCTGCTGCTGGGGTGAGTCTGTGTGTGTGTGTGTGTGTGTGTGTGTAGGAGACTAACTGAGAAACAAGAAGAGAGAAAAATGGACCTCATTCTGTTGGCTGTTGCTAATAATTCACAGCATTATTTTTGTTTATCTCTTCAGAGTTTTTGTGTAACATTGTATCAGATAGGGACACACAGACCAATCATTTTCTCTGCCGATACCGTTGCCAATACCACAGTACTGATCCAATAACAGTGCTCTCATTTTCCCACTTTCAAAATATGCCAAAGTCACTGCGAAGAACTTGTTAGAGTAATTTGACTGAATGAAAAGTAAATGATAGACTCTGTAAATAAAGCGACCCACCAGTGTGCCAGTCACAATAAACTGAGACCAAAGTTTCCATAACTCCCAAATGTGTCAGGCTGAATATTCACAAAAATGCATCTAAAATTATACAGCACTTGTGGAACATTTTCATTTGATTGAAGGAGTGATAAATGGTGGTGCAGTGGTTAACACTGTCACCTCATAGAAAGAGGTGCTAATACTGAAATAGGAAACAGATAGCTTGTGGTTTCCAGTGATCCGTGCTGAAGAAGTTACTCCAATAAGAATATGCAAAAAAATGATTTCTCTGCTTTTTATTGTTTATTTAGCTTAATTATAGGATTTATCTTAAGCTCAAGAGGAACATTCAATCCTTCCATTTATCTAAAAAAAAAATCACCAAACTTGAAGTTATATAGGACAATTTGCTCTCTCTTAGCTTAAATCATTTGTTCTTTAAAACATCAGCAAAACATAGTAAAACCACAATTTCCTACACCAACTGGTGACATCCTTAAAGGTCTTGTTTTGTCTGACCAATGGGCGGCTGTGGCTCAGGAAGTAGAGCGGCTTGCCTGTTAATCGAAAGATCGGCGTGTCAATCCTCGGCTCCTCCAGACTGCATGTCAAAGTGTCCTTGGGCAAGATAGTGAACCCAGAATGTGATGTAGTGTAAAAGCGCTTTTAGTGGTCGCAAAGACTAGAAAGGCGCTATACAAATACGGAGCATTTACGTTTAAAACCCCTAAAGATATTCAATTTGCAGTGATATATAAAGAAAAGTAGCATATCTTGTTATTGGATAAGCTGTAACCAGCTGCCAATATATACATTTTTCTGTTGATTGACTACTTGATTAATAACTGAGAGTTTCATCTCTAATTGAAATACACTGGACTTATTTTTATTTATTAAATTTGTCTAAAATGGATCTTTTGTATTTGGCAGGTTGTTGATGAAGGTTCACAAGCACTGGAATAACCCTAATGTCCTGTTTAGTGTTCTGGAGGCCAACAGCTCAAAACATGCTTAACATGGTTTTATCAGCTTGATATATCATGACTTTTTGTAATTTTAAGATTTATTGTTTACAGTACGATATTGAATTGATGGCATATTCGAAAAGTCTGCTACTGAAAGTGACGCATTCCTTCTGTTAGGCCTGAAGCTGTGAAACATGGTTAAATAAAATGTATTTTCACATGTTCTGCATCTGGTAAAATACAAAACACTATAAACACTATAAAAATAAAGGAATATATATGTGTTCATTCAACGGCCATAATAGCATAATTAACATGTGATATTTCCTTATTTGGTATTTTAACTTTGCATTATGATAATTTCCTTATTTTGTCACCTTCATGAAATGACATATTGGGTTTTAGTTATAATTAATTAGTTGATTTTGACTGTTAGTATTTTTATCACACATACTGCAGCGGGGTCTGTGGGACCCCAGACAATGTGGTTAAGTTAATGTTAATTAAACAGAATGGTTAAATTAAGTATGGTTCTTTGAGATAAATGTCATCCATATGGTAAGTTTTATATTAAAGTATTTTAAAAAATTCTATTTTATTTATTAAGATCAACATTATTTTTCTGTTTCTTTCTAATGTCCATGTTCCCCTTTTTCACCCTCATTGTTTCTCAGATCACTGAGAAACAGGTGTTACTCTTTTCCCCAAAAAGAGGCGATGGTTCACCTGCTACAACATATGTCAAGAACCGCCGTACACACCACATCCTGAGATCAAATTTCTGTTTCGCAGTTGTTTTTGATACTTTTGCTGCATTGAATGTCCATTCTAGCTTGGAGACAGCTGAACGTCATCTAGCCTCACTGCTGTAGCCTGATTTAGTAAATGCCCTGGAACATTTATTGAGACAGCGTTTGAATGCCGCCCACTCAAATACTCTCTCCCTCCAACACCACTGCTCCTCTGCTTCTCTGCTGCCAGATCTCTCGCCATTTCTCACCAGACTCCTCAGCTCTGTTCACTCAGAAATGACCATCTTCTTTGTGAGCGTCTCCATGAGAAACACAGCATCCATTATTTTGTTTGACTTCACCACCACTAAAAATGTTATCACCATCATTGTCATAATCATCTGCTCTTCATTTGGTGACTTCATTTTCACCCCTATCATCCTGATTCTCATTTTCACCATCACTATCATCAGTGCTGCAATCTAACTGATAATTTCATCACAAGCTATCATTGACATTCTTCACATAAATAACATTTTGTCTCTTTCTCTCTCTCTATCCATCTCAGGGCTCCCTATGGAAAGGCGGTGGACATGTGGTCTGTGGGGTGTATCCTCGGCGAGCTGAGTGACGGACAGCCTTTGTTTCCAGGGGAAAGTGAGATAGATCAGGTTGGTGAGCCCCAAGTCGTGATGAAACGAGTACTCCAGTAGTCAATTAGCCGTTCGACAGAAAATTAATCAGCAATGATTTTACAGTGATAAACGATTAATCGTTTTGAGAAATTTGTCAAATAAGGATGGCAGATTTTTGTAGACGGTACAGTAGCTTCTCCACTGTGAGGATACAAAACTTTTCTTTATCTCAGTTTCTTAAAAGGACAAAAAAAATGGTTCTTCTGACCTGATGAAGAGCCGATTTGGGTTTGAAGTTTTTTATGTAATAAAATGCACATTTTAAAGGGAGCAGGAACAGTGACGAAAATCACTCAAAATGTTTTGGGAACAACACCTGGACAAGAAAGATATCTTTTTATTGTATGGATGAGACAAAATAAGCAGTTGGAAGATGACATGGTGGGCTCTTGGATCTGGAAATAAGCATTTGTCCTTACTTTTTAACATATTATTGACTAAACAAGCTCAGTCAAATGTATCTATATACAGGCCAAACTCAAATTTGTACAATATCTACAACATAGAAAACCCTCCATCTGTAGACCCTCAATCAACTAACTGAAATAAATTTATTGATTCATCCATTTGCACATTTTTTAGTTAGTAGAGCCCAAGTTCCAGCCCAAGCCACCACGAGACTTTATGGATTCATGTATCCCATATTTTATACAAATTAATAACTCACATTTTGAAACTCATGCTCCAGTCCATGTTGCTAAGCTGGTAAGGGGATATACAGCTGAACCAAAGCCATGTTTACCGGCTTCTCAGGACCCACCCTACTCTGCTTCTGACTGGCTAGTAATCCTTACCTAGAAACTGTACATGTGGAACTCCCAACAAAGATCTTGTAGAGGTGAGATGCATCCCTCCATGGCTAAAACGAAGCGTTCAACACAGCGGGTGAAAAGAGGAGCTGAAGCAATGTGCAGTATGACAAAAAAAGAATAAATAAGATTTTGAACCTGAAAATGAGCCTAATGTGACCTCTTTAACTCATTGTTTTGGTTTTTATGGTGGTGGTTTTTATTTTAGCGTTTTAGTTTACTCTCACCTGCAGCTGTTTTCAGCAACTAGCTCTTAAGTGATTGCATGCCACCAAACAACAGATATGCAATGTTAGCGGATAGCTGGTGAACATAGTGGAGCCTTTAGCATCTAAAGATACGGTTATATTTGTTACGGGGTGTGGTGTGTGGACAGAGAGGACCCAAATGCAGCACTCTGAGGGAAGGAGGTCTATTGAGGGGAAAAAGGGTGAGAGGGACTGGAGTGGAGGGAGAGGAGGACGTCGGGGAAGCACAGGCACGGGGAACCAAGGAGACAGGGGGCCAGGGAGCCGGGGAACACAGGGGCAGAGGAAGCGAGGAGAGGCGGGGAACAGGGAGGACGCCGCGAGGGAAGTCCGAGGAGGAGTGGGCCAGTGGATGAGCCCAGCCGAACGGAGGACGAGGGTGAGTGTACCTGGGAGGGAAACAGACAGAGAGACAAGGTTAGGGAAGACAGCGACAAGGCACAGGGTAAATGTGAAAAAACAAGAAACATGGAAGCCTGAACACGGAAGTGGCACCGGGTATGGAGCAACGACGATCAAGCGAGGATGGTGTGGAGAACCGGGGTTGAAATACAGGCAGTCATGAGGTGAGTATTGGCAGGTGTGGCAGGCTGACGAGGTGGCTGATGGGATGCAGGTGCAGGTAGTTGGCTGGGCTCAGGAGCAGAGGGAGAGAGAGCACACAGGGGAGAAAACACAGGGAAGCAGGCAGAGAACAGAAAACCAAGGAAAAAAGCAGAAAACTGATAAAAAGGAGAAAAAACCAGGACACTCACCGTCAGCCGGGCTGCCACCACAACAATATTTCCTGTAGGAGTTGGTAGAGAGGAAAAGAAAGCTAAAAGGAGAGTTAATATTGGACTTTGGTGTTCATCAGGTCGACACAAACACTCCCAATTACTGCTAATGTAATCACTGCACTGTAATTTTCACTGTCCTGTTTTAACTATTATAGTTAAATTTCTTTTTATATTCCTCTTCGTTGCTTTTATGTTTTATGTAAAGCACTTTGAATTGCATTGTTGTTGAAATGTGCTATACAAGTAAATTTGCCTTGTCGTAATGTTCATGTCCATTACTGCTCAATGTATAAAAAAGCCACAAGTTGCTAACATGTTTATAAGGTGATAATATGTCATTGTTTTGTTTACAGCTTGTTTCTGCTGCCCCCAAGTGGACAAAAAAATCAGTCAAAGCAAGTTTAAACAAATACAAACAATACAAGTTTGCATGCAAGGGGAAAATGCAGTCTCTTGAATGCAGTTAAAACATTTAAAATACACAAAAATCACAGATAATTTGATTTTTTTAAGAGCGACTGCAGCAATATCCATAATTTAGAAAAAATATCCTAAAGGTCTATTTAGCTGTTTGATGTCACATGATCTTCATCAGCAGATAGTTTGCCCAGTTGTCATGGAAATTTACTGTACATTTCCTATTTTGAGAACTTTAAGGATGTCTTCTCCACATTGGCTTAAAAGTTGAGATCAAAAGTTTGTTCTTGATTTTGGAAACAGCAGCTGACATAACAATCTCACTTAGAAATATCTGCACTAAATGGACTTTGAGGTGAGACTGTTTTATCAACTGCTGTTTCCAAGGTCAAGTAAAAACTTTGTTGCTATTCGTTTAACATTTAAAGCCTTTTTAAAATGCTCATAAATGTTACAAAGAATGACCAAGGAGAGTTCTAGACATGGTGTTCATACCGCAAGAGTCTTGTTGGTGAACAAATGCAGTCTACTGTCACTTATTAACTATGATGCTGGTTCATTTTTCTCTAGCTCTTCACCATTCAGAAGGTTTTGGGGCCGCTTCCTGCAGAGCAGATGAAACTCTTCTATAACAACCCTCGCTTTCATGGAATCAGGGTATAAAACAATTCTTTTCTATCCTTTCTGTGGTCACTTGTGTTCTTTTCTTTGCTTCTTCTTTCTCCTTCTCCTCCCCCTCTGTTTTTTTTTTACCTCCTATCCTTCTCTCTTCAGCTCTTTTATCTCTCTCTCTCTCTCTCTCTGTGTCTCTCTCTCTCTGTCTCTCTCTGTCTCTCTCTCTCTCTCTCTCTGTCTCTCTGTCTCTCTCTCTCTCTCTCTGTGTCTCTCTCTGTCTCTCTCTCTCTCTCTCTGTGTCTCTCTCTGTCTCTCTCTCTCTCTCTCTCTCTCTCTCTCTCTCTCTCCCCCTCCCTCCCTCCTCCCCCCCTC
>NC_060169.1:11269823-11277514 GCF_021292245.1 Micropterus dolomieu | reverse complement strand
CTCTCTCTCTCTCTCTCTCTCTCTCTCTCTCTCTCTCTCTCTCTCTCTCTGTGTCTCTCTCTCTCTGTGTCTCTCTCTCTCTCTCTCTCTCTCTGTGTCTCTCTCTCTCGTGGCAGTGTTCCCAGCACCATGACTGAGTGGACTGCTATGACTCATGAGATAGGTGGTTGGTGTTCAGTTTAGCAGCAAGAGAAAATGTCCCAGAAGGCTGAACAAGACTTTGTGTGTTAATGTGTGTGTGTGTGTGTGTGCACGCATGTGGGTGTGTGTGTTTGCTAGTTTGTTTAGTGTGATCCAGTGATATATTTCTGTGTGATTTGAACTGAGAGTTGCTTTTTACTGGCATGAACATCTACTGTATATTGGAAATCGTAATAGTAATTTTCAATGCACAAAAAAAGTTCAGTTTGGATACCAATTTGATCCGGTGTGTGTATGTTCCAGTTTCCCTCAGTTAGTCATCCTCAGACTTTGGAGAGAAGATACCAAGGCATATTGAGTGGTTTGATGTTGGATCTGATGAAGGTAAAATACAAAGAAATACTCTTAAGGACTCAAACTCTAGCTCTGAACATGATGTGTTATACATGCTTAATCTATCCACTTATTCTGTCAACAATTTATATTTGTATCAAGAAAAATTTAGATGCAAGCTTAAAATACGCCAATATGTCTTTTCCCATCAGAACCTGTTGCTGCTAAACCCTACTGAGCGTTTTCTGACAGAGCAGAGTTTGAACCATCCGGCCTTCCAGCCTCTGAGGCAGGCAGAGCGAGAGAGGCCTTCTCCTGCATCTCCCAACCCACCGCGCTCCTCCAAGAGGAAAACACACCATCATGGAGAGAACACAGTTCCTACAAGGTTAGACTACATTCCTTGATTTTTACTTTCTGTCACAGCTTCTGCCTGCAGTCATCTTACACTGACCATTTTGACCATTTTACACTGACCATCCCATGCAGGGTTGGCTGATATTATTTTATACTATTATTGCGTATTTTATTCCATTTTTGTATTATTTTAAATGTCAGATTTGATTTGCCTCGTTTCTCAGATTTGATTTTATCTAGATATAGTATTTCTATCCAGATTTTATTGTACTAAAAATTACTTTTAGGTGGCACTTGATTGATTTAAAAATAAGAGAGTTGCTCTAATGGCTGCAACAAAAGTAGAATAGAGAATAGAGAGAGTTTCCAAACAAAAAGATTTTAAGGACTTTGAGATCAAGCCTAATATAATGCCAGTGTATTAACCAACATTTCCTTATCTGCCCCACCAGGAGTCACACTAAGAGCACGAGCCGTCGCTCCAACAGCAAAGAATGTTCCAGCCTCCCCCGCCATGGCGATCTCCATCACCTCAGCAACAAGGGTTTCCTTAATGGTAACAAACCTCCCCCGTCCAGTTTAAGTCCTACGCTCCACCCAAAGGCCCAGTACATGTCCCAGACCCTTAATCGTTCTGCCTCATCCAACAAAGACCTGGCGAATAACAACCTGCCACACCTCCTCAGTCCCAAAGAAGCCAAAGGCAAGACGGAGTTTGATTTCAGCTTGGGACCCTCCCCAAAGCTGCCGGACCACGGGGCAAAGTACGGCCACGGCAAACCCAGCTCCTCTCGCTCTCAGCAGCAGCAGCAGCAGCAGCAACAGCAGCAACAGCAACAGCAGCAGCAGCAGCAGCAGCAGCAGCAAGCCAGCCGTCATACCTTTCTGGAAGGCAAGACCAACACACTACAGTCTGGAGCAGAAAAACAACATGTCCGACATGCCCACAATATGGCCGACTCTGCCCATGGATCCATGTCCTCCTCTTCTAAGAGTTCAGCCTCTTATCTCAGCCTGTCCAAGAGCCACAGCGCGCTGAGTGATGCCAAATCTGTAGGGAACCTCAGCGATGGTCGACTCCACCCAGAAGACCCGAACTCCAATGTGACAGCAGGGGTAGGACCCGGTGCCCGTTTCTTCCCTGCCAGCTGTTTAGACCTCAACGCCCCTTCCGGTCCTCCGGGGCCGCCAGGCAGCCCTTCTACTCGACACAGTGATCGATCCGGGCACAGCCCCGCCTCTCGTAGCAGCGGCAATGTCCGCATGGAGAGCAGCACACTTGACTCCTCATCCAGACACAAATCCAGACATAAATCTTTAGCACCAGGTAGGTTTAAAGCTGGAGTGCAGGACTTTTACCTATAAATGAACATCCATTAGTTTCAAACCCTTGCCAATCAAGTTCACTCAATGCTAATTAAGCCTCTGTATTTCACAGTATACAGTAGATTTAAAATCTAGTTTCTGTGGTGACATTCCCACATTGGCAAACAGGTAGTGGTGTGTTTTTTAGGCAAACAACAATGATTGGTTTGCCAGAGGTGAAGGAGAGAGCAACTGTAGCAACAGCACTAACTCAGCATGGCACAGGCGAAATGTCATTAACATGATACGTTGACAGTGTTGTGTAATTAATTTCACTGTCTGAAGGGGGGAGAAAGAAGTTTTGCACTGCAGGTTTAAGAGTCAGATTTGTATTCAAAGGTCACCTTCATTGTCCACAATAAATAGAAAATTGCCTCTGGCTTCAGGCTTTTTTTCTATGTACAGTGCCCAGCAAAAATGAGAACACCTCTTTGAAATTTAAGGCTCTTATCCATTTCTGAGTGACTATGAGACCAATTTGCTGCATTTTTACACAACAGGTTATTAAACATTTTATTTTTTAATAACATAGGAGTGTGGTCACCTAACATCTTTAGGATATTTTTTTCATTCAGATGAGGTGTTGCAAAAATAAGTACACCCTACAACAAATTCTAAGTGAAATATTTGGTGTATCATCCTTGATTTTTAAGAACAGCAACAAGTCTTCCAGACATTGAACAAGTTGATGAAATACAGCTGCATCTATCTTTTTTTCCATTATTGAAGAATAAACTTTTTTAGGTCCTGGATGGAGAATGATGTTCAACTTTTCGTCTTTTCAGAACTCCCCACAAGTGTTCTGTTGTGTTGAGGTCTGCTGCCACTGAAACACTATCATCCTGTTCTTCCTCAGAAATGAACCAGTGGCCTTAGATGTATGTTTTGGGTCATTATCATGTTGAAAGATTGCCTGGCGACCTAGGGCACAAAGTGATGGTAACATCTTCTCTTTCAGTATTTCGCAGTAAATCTGTGAATTCATGATGCCATCTATGAAATGCAACCTCCCATCACCTGCAGCACACATGCAAACCTGCTGGTACCATACATTTTTCATTGTACTCCTCACCCTTGCAACGCCAGTCTTCGCCTTTTTTGCAGCATGGGCCCTGGCAAATTCTAGACAAGCTTTTTTGTGCATGGGCTTAAGTAGTGGCTTTCTGCATGGACGACAGTCATGCAAGCCACTGCTCTACAGTGTACGTCATATGGTTTCATGGGAAACACTCACCCCAGTTTGACTTTGTAATGATTTAGCGAACTGTGCTGAACTTGCATGCCAATTTTCTTTAACTTCTCTCATCAAGAAACGCTCTTGACGTCTGTTGATGGCCTGGATATTTCAGCAAACTTCCCAGAAGTCCATCCTATTTGAACTTTTGGATCACTTTTAAGACAGTATTCAAACTTATAAGCAATGTTTTACTAATTTTCTTATAAACGTGACCTTTTTGTGCAAAGAAAATTTTTTTTTTTTTCTCTGGTCTCAGGTGACATTTCATTTTCATGTGGTGCCATTTTGTCAGCATTGAATGGGAGTGGATTTTCTCTCTTAAATACCGTTGTTAAGTGTCTGTTATCCTGTGGCCACCTGTGTGATGATTGATTGGACTCAACTGTTGGTAGTTTCTTGTGAATTACAATTGTATCAGGTTTTTCTCGTAGGACATTCATTGGGGTGTACTCATTTTTGCACCATGATCTTAAATTATTTTCTTAGAAGAGTTCCAATTTTGCCTTTGGTACTGGCTAATTTAACATTCACTGTCCATTCAGAAAAAAAGATGCAGTAAATCAGTGTTCTGTCACATTGTTCATTGGATTTTAGAGCCCATGTCTTTACTAAGACTTCTGAAAATGCTCACCAAATTGTATTTTTTGGCGGCTGTTCCGCCAGTGTATGAATGTGTGTGATTGTTAGTTTCTGTTTGAGCACTTAGGCTCAGTGAATATGTGTGTGAATGCAGATGTAGTGTAAAAGCGCTTTGAGTGGTCGAAAAGACTAGAAAGGCGCTACACAAATACGGAGCATTTAAATCTCTTTCTTTTTCATTATTATTTATCTCTGTATATTAAATCCTTGATTTTGGACTTTTAGTTGAACAAAACAAAACATTTGAAGATGTCACTGCGGATTGAATGTGTAATCAAACAAAATAATAGAATAATCAAAAACAAAAATAATCATTACTTGAAGCGCTATTAACTTTGGTCTTTTCGCTCTTGTCCTGTCTTCATCTCCAGAGGAGGCCAGTGCTCCAGAGCTCTTAGACCCAGGAGGAACAGTGATGCCCTCCACTCACACTCTTCCTTCCCCACATGAGTCTTATCATTACGGCCTGGGTTATACCTCTCCATTCTCCTCTCAGCAACGGCCTCAACGCCACTCTATGTATGTGAGGAGGGAGCGCCACCGACCACACGCGGTTGAGGGCGGGATGGCAGGCTTGCCAGCACCAGGGCAGGTGATACCGACACGTGCCAGTAGCCTGCAGCTCCTCTCCCCTCAACTGCAACACCGGACCACCCTCACTGGACACTCAGTGAGCTCTTCAAGAGAGGACTGTACTGAAGACATGACGAGGGTTAGTGGCAGACATTCCTGTGAGTGTGGTGGTACTTAAAGGAAACATTCACCCTAAATTACTGACACTAAGGGCATAAAAAGGGTCCATTATATTATATTGTGATGTATTTTTTTTTTCATTCCCAGGTGTAAAAAGCTAAATGTAGACAATACTACCAAAGCTACAATATTGGGCCAGGACAGTGTTGTTCACCATCTTAATTTAAGCAGCCAGTCAGGATACCTTTTTGCCTTTTGTTTTGTGAGTGATAAATGATTAATTGAATAAAATGCAAAGCAGTTCATCCTTTAAAAAACACATGATGTCTGACACTGAAAACTCTGAGGTTGTGTTTTTGGTAATTTAATGACCTCAAGTGTTTTTTTAGATTATGATATTTTTTATATTAAATAACTTGACTTAACTAAAAATGTGTAGGCAAAAACTATATATATTGAAATTAAATAAAAGGGATTTAATTTAGTATTCTCCACCAGAATGACATATCTGTCATAGTAAAGAGGGTTTTAAACAACATTTAGACACAAAGGTGTAGGAGATAAAATAAAGAAAATAGAGGTGTATAACTCAGGTAGAAAAATGTTAATATTTTCCTGTAAAATACTAAAAAACTAAACTAAACAAATTATTTATTTATTTTGATTGCTGCCTAAAATTCTCATGCTGCTGGGATTATGCTGGGCAAATTTTTACCCCAGATCACATCAGTATTTTTTAAATCCTGGCCTACAGCCCATATTTGACAAAGAACTGATGGTGGAGCAGGCTGCAAGTCAACGAAAACTATATTAGTTCTTTCTTTTTGGGTAGCTGACACCTAGGAGTTGCTCCATGGCAACAGCAACATCTGAAGTTGTTGAAATGTCAGTATGATTGATGGTCATTTTACCAAGATTTCAGTTAAAAAAGACACTTTCTTAAAGGTGCAATGTGAAAGATATGGCCAGAATATAGGTTTAAAACATTTGAAAAGTATATCTACCGAAGTTAGCATGCTAACCAGTGAACCCTGGCCCACACTGTCTTGTAATACCATTTTCTACCTCAAGAATAAAAAGGTGGAGAGTAGTCTTAATTCTTACACATTGTGCTTTTAAAGGAGGCCTATTTTACTGCATTTCCAGTCCTATATTATAGTTCTGTGACTCCTGTAATGCAGCTTTGCATGATTCAAAGTTCAAAAAAGTGAACTGCACAGGGTATTTGACCATTTTAAGTAAGATTCCAAACTGCAGGGAGCACAACATGTTCAGTTCAAAGGGCATTGTGAACTGTGTAGGAAAGAAGTGAACAGCGGTTCATCAGTTCGCAGGAAGTTAACAAGAAAGATTATAATAATAATAATAATAATAATAATAATAATCTTTATTTGTAGAGTACTTTTCAAAAACAAGTTACAAAGTGCTTTAACAAGTGATAAGACAATAATACCCAAAAGACAATAATCCAAAAACAATACAAGATAAAAGCATGAAAACACTGAAAAGACTAAAATACACGTTTAAGATAAATATAAAATTAGTAAAATACAATAAAATAAAAAGGGATAAAATAAAGTCAAATAAGATCGGGAAAGGCTCTCCTATAAAAGTATGTTTTAAGAAGGGACTTAAAAGAGTTCACTCACTCAGCCGACCTGATTTCCTCGGGCAGGCTGTTCCAGAGCCTCGGGGCCCTGACAGCAAACGCTCTGTCCCCTTTAGTTTTCAGTCGAGACTCTGGAACAGACAACAGACCTCTGCCCGAGGATCTCAAGGTACGTGCTGGTGCGTATGGGACTAAAAGCTCAGAAATATAACAAGGCGAGAGGCCATGAAGGGCTTTAAAAGTAATCAATAGAATTTTAAAGTCAATTCTAAAACATACTGGGAGCCAGTGTAATGAAGCTAAAATAGGAGTAATGTGGTCATATTTCTTTGTTCTGGTTAAAAGCCTGGCAGCTGAGTTCTGGACAGTCTGGAGTCGATCAATAGATTTTTGGGTTAAACAGGTGAAAAGGCTGTTGCAATAATCCAGGCGTGATGAGATGAAGGCGTGTAAAATGGTCTCGGTGTCCTTAAAAGTTAACATAGATCGAATTTTTGCTATATTTCTAAGTTGATAAAAACATGATTGAACAAGCTCTGTGGTGTGCTGCTCGAAATTTAAATTACTATCAAACCAAACACCAAGGTTCTTTGCCACAGGCTTAATGTGATTTACTAGGGAACCAGCAGATGGCAGTATTTGATTTGCCATCTGCTGGGACCCGATGACCAGGATTTCTGTTTTGTCTGAGTTCAGCTGGAGGAAATTATTTGACATCCATTTTTTAACTTCACAAAGGCAGTTGTTAAGTGAACTCAGCATTCCAGGGTCTGTGGATCTGACGGGCAAGTATATTTATGTGTCATCAGCATAAATATGAAAAGAAATGCCATGTTTATGGATAATATGTCCAAGGGGAAGCAGATACAAGGAAAACAAAATGGGTCCTAAGACCGACCCCTGAGGCACACCATATTTAAATGGACAGAATGAGGAGACATAGTTGTTTACTGACACACAAAACTTCCTATTTGACAGGTAGGATGAAAACCATTCTAGGGCAGTACCAGAGATCCCCACCCAGTGCCTCAGTCTGTCTAACATGATGATCAATGGTGTCAAAAGCAGCGCTAATCTCCAGGAGTACAAGGACTGAGCACATGCCTTCATCAGCAGACATTAAAAGGTCATTGGTGACTTTAAGCAGGGCAGTCTCAGTGCTGTGGTACTTCCTAAAACCAGACTGAAACTTTTCAAATAATTTGTTATTTTCCAGTACAGTGAGCAGCTGTTTGGACACAATTCTTTCTAGAATCTTTGCAATAAAAGGCAGTTTTGAAATTGGTCTAAAATTATGTGGGAGGGAGGGATCTAAAC
>NC_060169.1:11231633-11269803 GCF_021292245.1 Micropterus dolomieu | reverse complement strand
TCTGCTGGGACCCGATGACCAGGATTTCTGTTTTGTCTGAGTTCAGCTGGAGGAAATTATTTGACATCCATTTTTTAACTTCACAAAGGCAGTTGTTAAGTGAACTCAGCATTCCAGGGTCTGTGGATCTGACGGGCAAGTATATTTGTGTGTCATCATCATAAATATGAAAAGAAATGCCATGTTTATGGATAATATGTCCAAGGGGAAGCAGATAAAAGGAAAACAAAATGGGTCCTAAGACCGACCCCTGAGGCACACCATATTTAACTGGACAGAACGAAGAGACATAGTTGTTTACAGACACGCAAAACTTCCTATTTGACAGGTAGGATAAAAACCATTCTAGGGCATACCCATCAGCCTTTGCGCCTCATGGGAGCGGCAAAAACTAACAGTGGAGCAGACAAGAGTTTGTATATATGTAATTATTGTCATTGTAACTAATGTTATCATTATTTATATGACTATATCAGAGGTTAGGTAACCTATAAACAATGCTCATGTGAACTTTTTAAAATGACACCACATATCTTAATCCAATCACATTCATTCATTCACAAGTTACATACATTTCAATGGAATAGAAATAAAATAAGTTTTGTAATTGTACCAGTTTTTGTTTTAATATATATTCAAAATTTAATTTCAGTAAATATCCACAGTAACAGCAGGTATCCGAGGTGTTTTCAGTTACCAGGGTAACACACAGTAGAACCATAGACTGTAAAAAAGAAGTGGACGTACTCATCGTGACGTCACCCTTTTGAAGCCTCGAGTTTGGCTGATAGGGCACCGCCATGTTGATTTTTTGCAACCAGCAGCACCGGACGTGACCATATTTGGACGAGATGGTGGCGCTAGCTAGCTTGCTTAGCTAGATGCATCTGTAATTCACCTTAACTGTCATTTTAACAGGGCTGACAATTTTGTCTAGCAAACAACAGGCTTAAAACTAAATGGACTCACCAGAGAAATGAACAACCAACTCCTAATAAGCTTTTTCAGCGGCGCTGGTTAAATTTACACAGTGCCGTGAGTCACTCTAGCCTGATTGACAGGTCGCCATGGTAATGACAAGTTAATCACAGAAATCCCGCTGTGAAGCATACTCTGCTTTATGGTCTATTTTCCTCTGAATGGGACCATAATTTACTAAATTAACATCATTTTGTATTGAAGAAGACTTGAATCTAGCAAGGTAATAAATCAGCTGAGAAGTAGGGTCATTTTACCGTTATTTATAATTGAACCAGACTTCTTTATGCGACTAGAAGAGTCCCTACCTGCAAGCCGTTCAATAGAATGCAGGTTTATGGGACTTCCGTGTTCGCCTCAGGTTTCTGACCGGAAGCTTCCCGCTTGGGCGGAACTGACGTGTGCTTTTTTCCCCCCTTAATAGACAATCCCCGAGCAGAGAGTAGGGAGTGCTGTTCATGCACACTGTGGATCAGAACGCAGCCTGAGCGTAGCTGTGCGAGAAAATGACCATATATGGAAAACCGGCTCCGTCCGTCAAACGGAACCGTTGGTAGAAAAAGCTATTCAAAACAGATCATTCAGAACTGGAGGAAATCAGAGGTTTTGGCTCACAGGGATTTCTTTTAAATACTTTAACCTCATTATTTAAAAAAATTTAATAAATTAAATAAAACTCATTATGTGAAACTTTGTTTAACATGAACATCCATCACTGTAGATAAGTCATAAAATATGGGAAAGCATAATAGGTCTCCTTTAAATGTGCTTAAATTGCTAGTTTACAATTTTGTAGCTAATGCTAAATTTACCTTGTACATTATAATATGTAAGTAATATGTAAGTATAAGCTCTCCAACTGCAATTAAAACCCACATATAAACTCCACAAGTTAAAGCTGAGGACATGAATGTCTGGACCAAATTCAATGGCAGTCCATTGAAGTTGTTGATAGTTGCTGAGACATTTCAGTCAAACCCATAAATGTGAACCCACTGGTGGTGCTTGAGTAAAAGATAAACAGGGGATAAACAGAGAAAAACAGAAAAGTCAGTTGGATTTCTCCTCTGGGGACCACAAATGCACAACAATTTAATAGTTGTCACCCTAGGCACAATTAAAACTCACAAGTAAATGCGGTTCTATAGTATTTGTTGAAAGTGAATCTGGGATATTTACAGGAGACAATGAGACAGGTAAATTAAAAATGGAGAGACGTACCCCATTTTCTGACATGCATTCAAGCCCATACATTCAACATATAAAACAATGTAAGAGTGTCTCTGGGTGATTCATTCCTTTAATATTTGTATTGAAAATGTGTGTGTGTGTGTGTGTGTGAGGGCATTTCACAAGCGTGTGTGCTGGGACTGTCACTGTCTCACATTTTCATTGCCTCTGCTTCATGCTGCTTCTCCAGTCTGCTTTGACCTGCGCCTGTCCGTCTTCTCAACAGAGTGAGCAGTCCCCTAAAGACATGAGCCACCCTTGTGCCCCCATCAAAGACTCTACGAGGGACAACACTGCTGCATTTCATACACAGCGCTCTAAAAATGAGGTCCGACGCCCTGACTCCTCCCTACCTTCCACCAGTTTATCAAACACAGACAGTAGCTCTTCTGACCGCTGGTTTCCATAACTTTTTCTGTTTCTACTCTGGTCAACAGCTTCACTGCACGTTGTCGCTGATATAAATGTAACTTCACTGAAAAGCTCTAAGATTGTCCCGAATGTCTTGTGATGTGAGGCAGCAAAGAATGTGATAGCTAATGATAAGTAACAAAGTGAGATTAAATGGAGATTATCAATCAAAAAACTGAAGATACTGAAGAACTTTGTGTGGTCCTGTGTCCGTGTGTGTTTTTGTGGGTTTGTGTGTCCACATGATGTGTGTGTTTCTTAGGTCGGTATGTATCACGACCCCCATGGTGAAGATGGAGGTTCCTCCAAGGAGAACCGGATGATCTTCACTGAGTCCATGCCTCGGAGAGTAGGCAGCTTCTACCGAGGTAAGGAGCAGGAATCGCCAAATGACAAAGTGTATGTAGTGTGGCACCACATACGGTGTAAGGAAAGTTAATTCCTGACTCCTGAATTCAAGACTGACTGTTGTACTTCAGCAGTTCACTACTTTGAGCTAAATGCAAGGGTTAGAATGCTAACATAATGTTAACTTTCTCACAATGATAATGTTACCATGTTGATGTTTAGCAGGTATATTGTTTATCATAATCACCATCTTACGTTTACTGTGTTAGCATGCTAACATTTGATAATAAACACAAAGTACAATGTATTGTTGTCAACAATTATACAGGGAGATAATAATAATAAAAGAAGCAGAAATATCAACTTGGGCTTAAATAGACTTGGCTGACATGGTGGATTTGGGGAATTGTGAGTGCAGCAAAAAAAGCACTGAGAATAGATAGACACCAGAAACATGAAACATCACAGATTAATAATTTTGAAGGCAGATTGTTCTTTTAAAATTTACCAACAAAACCTCCTCAGTAAAATATGCACTTCTAATAATTTTCTCTCCTCATTATTTATCTTCAGTCCCGTCACCCAGACCAGATAATTCCTCCTCTTTCCATGACGGTGTTGGGCAGGGTCGAGGGCCAGTAGTACCTGTTGTATCCGGAGACCCTGTTGCCATGGCCAACCACTCCAAACGCCAGACAGCTTTTGACTGGTGAGAATTTATGTTTTGAACTGGCATGGCATTTTTCTTGACTGTACATTCAAGGTTGTGTCAAGGCAACCTGCTTGAAGACATAAGTACCACAGTCTTTAAATGACTGAAATTAAATGAAACAAACCTCAAGTATATGGTATTGTCATTTGATTGAAACAAATAATCTCTTACTTGTGTTGACTGTGTTAACAGTTGTTACTGTATTTATTGTCATAAACTGAAAGAGTGCACATTTAATATTAACTGAAAAAGAAACACTACTACTTATTAAAAAAATGTTTTATTTTTCTGTTTTGAAAAGAATACTCTTTATAGTTATTAGCTGACTTAAAGTTGAAATCTTAATACTGAGAATTATTCAAACACAGGCCTCCATGGTGTTATTTATATAGTATAGTTACTTATAGTAAAAGTGTTATTCATTGCATTATCTATTTAGTTTCTCCTCTAGCATATGAGACACACCTGGGAAGAAGTCACGATTTAATCCTGAGCTTGTAGTTACAAGCATGAGTCATGTGAACAATTTTCCACATTTGTCATGTAGGACCACCGCAGAAGCAATGGTCATGAATCCTCCAGAGCCAGCCAAAGAGAAGGAAAAGCAAGGCTTCTTCAGAGCTATTAAAAAGAAAAAGAAGAAGACACAAATAGTAAGATTATTTAAGTCGTCACCTGTCATTTCATACAAGACAAATATTTCCTTTGGTTCTGTGTGTTGTTTCCCTTATCTATGAAATTCATTCAAAAATTATTATATGTAGCATCAGGATCTTCTGGCATCATTGAAAACTATTTGTTTGTTAACAGTGCTAACTGTGTGAATGAACACTGATATTTACCGGAAAGAGTGTTAACGGGTAATTCTATTAAATAACATGGGTCTTATTCTTTTAGTTTCCATCATTCCTATTGTTAGGAACACTGGACTCACCAATCTAATTGCTCAATCTGGGAACACTGCAACATTGCTACAATAAAGTGCAACAGACAAATAAACACGAGCAGTCGGACAATCAGACATACTGTTAAAAAAAGCCCCAGGTTAGTCAAACTTATCTGGAAGAGGCAACAAAGGTGAACGTTAAAATTATTACCCAAACTGTCCGTTGTAAACATTAATAACAGTTTGCAGGCCAGCTTCTACCTCAACATTGACCTACTGTACTTAACGAAGTCGTGCACCTTCACACGTCCAATTTTTAGACAATTGGAAAAAGAAAATGTAAATGCATGTTTTCTGCCACTTCTGTTTTACGAATCTTAAAGAGGTCATGTACAGCGGAACCAAAGCCCTGGTTACGGGTTTGTTAGGACCCGCCCTACCCTGTTTCTGATTGGCCAGTAGTCCATAACTAGATACTGCACATATGCAGCTCCCAACAAAGATCAAATTGAAGTGAGATGCTTCACTCCGTAGCTAAAACAGAGCATTCAACACACAGGGTAAAAAGAGGTGCTGCAATAATGTGCAGTATGACAAAAATGTGGTGGTTATTGAAAATAAAACTATGTAAACCTATTCTTGTACAACCTCTAAATAAAATTATGAACCTGAAAATTTGTATAATAGGACCACTTTAAGAGTTTGAGATAAATTGTTGCGGTGGTGCTAATGTTCCATGCCACTAAATCACTGCAGAAGAAAAGGGCACAATGAGATGATGTAATTAAAAAATGCCACTCAAACATGATGGAAATATGGTGTTTATGTTCATTTCATCTATTAATTCGAAGAAGGTTACAGTCTCCTCATTTTTCGTCTCTCCAGTGTGGCGGAAGCTTGTGTACCCAAGCAGGAACCTCCAAACAAAGTAACCTGGCTAAAATGTTGGCTTGTTTACAACCTGTCTGGACAATCTTACCACTATTTTGCCACAGCTGACCGCATTGTAGTGATTCCATCATGTCAATTACTTTGGATACTACAATGTTAGATAGAAATTATTAAGATAAGGCACAAGGTGTAGTTAAACAGATTTATCCTTAAACGCTTGTCTGAGCCTCCCGCACCAGGATGTTGGTCCTTGTTTATCTTAACAATCAAATATTCATATTTTCTCTGTATGTTTTGGTAAGTGGTATTTATTTAGATGGTTGAGGATGTACTGCAGTTTTTTCTGCTTACTGTCAGAGATTTGTGTTGAGAGTTGTGGCTATGCGTCTTCTGCTCCACAGACAGACATGGAGGATGGGAGGAACCCCAGCATCAAGAAAAGCCTTTTCCCCCTCTTTAGCTCTAAGAATAGCTTAAAGCACAACTCAGCTGTCAAAGTCCTACCCGTAGTCGCCTCGCCCATGGTACAACACCAGCCTCCTGCACCCTACCCTGCCTCACCAGTAATCTACCCTCAACACTACGGCTGCATGTTAACTCACACTGCATTCACCAGAAAGACCTAGTTTGAAATCCTCTCAAGCACTTGATGATTAATTGGCTGCGAAATATTCCAAATTGAAAGGATTTCAAATATGTTTTCAGTCTAATACTGCACGGTGTTTGTGCATCTATTTTCCCTCACTATAATGTATGTCAAATGCAGTCACCTTACATTCACATTGTATTGTTAAGACATTGATATCATGCCGCAGTGTGTGCTGTTTGTGAGGCCAACATTTCTACACGCCGAGACTCATCCTTTTCGAATAAAACATTGTGTTATCATATGAGGGTCATGAACATATTCAGCACATTTTTAAGCACATGAACCCACACATATGTCCTAACTCATATAACATATAGGGAAATCTGCTTTTTTCTTGCAGAGAGTTTAAAGAGTCAAATTTTTGCTGATTTCAGCGTCTCCAAAGTGAGAATTTGCTGCTTGTCTGTCTTGTATTAAATTTATTTTCATGTCTTTTTTTTTTGGTAAGCAAGCATCAACTTCTGATTGCAATCAACAGATGAATTGATAATACAAAACACCATTAGTTGCTGCCCTACTGTATATTATAGTTTGTGTAAACCCACTCAGGCACAAAACTTCTAGAGAACCTGTCCATTTTTTTCTGTACGAAGTCATCATCATCACCACCTTGTGTTTTGTTTAGTGCTGCCAGAGGGGTGCATGAAAAACCTCACCGGGATTTGAGATGTGATTTTAGTGAGATGTGCTGTTGAGTAAGTACATAATTTGGATAACTAATAATATATGTATTTCTGTTTCTGAAATCTTAGGTTCCTGGTAACGGACAAGAACACCTGTCCCTGCAGAGAAGCTCCAAGTCATCCTCTCACCACAGCAGCCGACGGAAAAACCGCGAGCGATCCAGAGACCGAGACCGGGAGCGAGAACAGAGTCGGGACCGTGACAGAGAAAGAGAACGGGAGAGGGAAAGAGAGAGGGAGAGGGAGAGGGAAAGAGGGAGGGAGAGAGAGAGAGTTAATGACTGGCCACCAGACAAACCGGTAGACTCACACTCTCAGGTTTGTAATACTGTAGCTTGAAGATCATTGCACAGAGCACAGGCTTTCGCCATACAAAGTCATTCTGCAACACACAATTCAAACCCAAATTTATGCTTATGATATCATATGAAATGTGAAAGACTTTGCACAAAGGGATTTTTGTAGTCAGAAATGCAGGGGTTGTCAGCAGGAAGTGAGGCAAAGGTGTTCCATGTCAGCCTCATTGAATGTCATCCACTTTCTAGGTAACTTGTCACAAACATGTTATTTGCAGACAGGTACAGGTAGTTGTGTGCACAACTTGTATTTATTGCATAGTAACAGATTTTTTTAACCTACCAGGTCTTTATGAGGCAAATGGCTTGCATGACAAAGGGTGTGGTATACAGTTCATCAAATTCTTAATTAAATACTCTAGAAACATTATTAAAAATTGAAATAGTCGCAAAAAAGCTGTATGAATCAGAAGATAGATAGATAGATAAACACAGGAGGAATAGTAAAGTCAGAGTTGAGAGGAATTAGTGGAATTAGTAGAAATTAAGAAAAATATAGAAGCCTCATCCTTTAAGATCATTAGATCAACTGTATCTGTTTTTCTCACAACAGAGTCAACCACTCAAGTCACTCCGCAGGCTCCTTCACCTCTCACCTTCTTCCTCAAATCAAGGACAGCCGCCTCCTCCTCCTCCAGACCTGCGCTTCCAAGCCCCCCTCCCCAACCCCCCTCAGCCCCCGTCCAAAGTGGGCTACTCTGAGGGTCGAGGGCACGTAGACAGCAGGGGGCACCCCGGGGTGAGCAGCTCCGCCCAGGCCAAAAGCCGCAAGGCCAGCTATCCCCTCCCTGGACAGATCGAGTCCAGCTGGCATGTGTCTGCTTTACAGCGGGCGGAGGGTGCTCAGTTCACCCCCGAACAGCTTGGCATCAAACCAGGGCAGAATGGACCCACTTTTACCCGAGCCTCCCGCACCAGGATGCCAAACCTCAACGACCTGAAGGAGACAGCGCTGTAAACCCACCCCAAACCACACCACCTCCAGTGTGTCTCCATCCTGGAAGCATCTGCCAAACGCAGACATCATGGTACTGTAGTAAAAGTTTACATGAAAGCCTATTTCACTGGATCAAGTCCTCATTCAGAAACGTAGTTATTTATTGATGCTCATGTCTCTGAAATCTACAAAGACTAGATGTTGACAGGCCAAACACAAACACCAGTAACAGTGTTGTTTAGGGAGTCAAAAACAGAAAAGGGCCCACTCCCTCTCGGGATGCCAGTACTGTATCAGTTGTATGTTATTCTCTCTCTAATTAACAAGGTTAGAATATCAGAATACGCTGATCTTTCCTGTCAAGGAGACACTGCCCATGTGGCCTCTCTGCTGCCATCTTCTGCTCACAGGACACTACAGCAACACATCAGACAGCCCCTGTCACACAATGGTGGCCAAATAAACTCAAATGTTTTTCAAGCTCTGATATTTGATAAGAACAAAAAAAGATTTATATCAACATTATTTATTAAATATTTATTTGATTTTAATTCAAGGATATAAGCTATAAATGACACAGTATGTAGGCTATATGGGAATATTATAAGGTAATATAGAATTAAATGTGTAATTGCAAGAGCTTTAGTTTCGACACAAAGAAATGCATAGATATTTATGTGTTGATAATACAATATGTCAAGGAATATTTAATAATGGTGAATGTCCTTTTTTGTTTCAATTTGATATGCTATTAACAGATTTTCATGTTATATCATGTTACAATTTTGCCCTTTTTTCTGTTTGTTTCATCAAAATGTAAAGAAAAAAATCTCAGACACTACATCTGGTACAAATCTGTCCATCACCCTCATGACAGTTAAAGAATTTGTGAAAAGTTGGGCAATTTGTCAACAGGGTTTGGTAGCAGCAGAAAAGCCAGAGCGAGACTGTTATGCTCTGTGCATTACATACAATAATTGTCAGTTCACTTTATGTCCCTCGCTTGGTGTCATCATTTTAAAATAAGCCCCATTTTCAGTCTTTCAGTTCATTCATCAGCAACAACAGCTTTCCAGCTCCGTGCTGCCATGTTGGTTTTGTCTACAGCCTTAACAGCAAGTAACGGCATCAAGACTTTGGTGCCCATTGGTGGTGAAATGTTGGCCTCCTGAAATGAGGTCTGACTGACTCAAATACAACATCTAAGTTTTCAAGATAGTAGGACAGCACTGCAAAAAGGCATACCTCACCTACGACCTTTAAGATCTTAAAGCTTAAGTCTGGTGGTGTTTTATATTTCCCTATGTCAACAAATCCCATGAAAACACCAAAACCAACTAACTAAACAATGTGTTTGTGTATCCAAAACCTGATTTGGCTTACTGCTCTGTGCCATAGTTGTTATCCAAAAATGTTGGCTGGGTGACATTTTCCTTCATTACCATGAAACAGGACACTGTAGTGTATTTAGAAACAATTGCAAACATTGTATACCATCTTGCTGCTATAAATGCTCATTAGAGAACCAAATGTGTATTAATCCGCAGCTGAAAATAGTCCTTAACAAATGCGCTATTTACTCATGTTTGAGTAATGTTTGCTCAAAAATACAGTGCTCGGCTGTTTTAGGAAATGACTTACCTTTTTAAATATTAAAGTATTTAATTTAATTTTTTTTTTTAATAAATAAATAAAAAGATTTTTGTCTTCAGCATGATTTTGGAATTTAAAAAATAAAACAATACATTTCTAGTATTGAGAAACGGACCAAGACCATGTTAAGACTGACAGTAACCCTGCAAATGCAGCCCTCATAGCGGGGGTTCCAACACGGGTAAAACAATGCATGATCGTCCGGCAAAAAAAATTAAACCTGGCTCAGCTTTTGCCGCAACACGACATCACTCAAATACATACTAGGGCACATGGCTGGTAGATTACTTGTTGTTTGTTACATGAATATTGTATTTCTTCTGATTATTTTACAATTATTGTTGCTGTGATAACCTTCCAGGGTTGTAAAATTCTGTCTCAGAGTATTATAAACCACTGTGTAGTGTTTTGGCATCTAATAAGCCTTTAAATGCATTAATTTCTTCCATCTGGACATCCTGGATCGTATGTCATTTCTCACCGGTACCCAGAACAATACACCACCACCAATGCACCATCTTGTGTTGTCTTAATACAGGGCTGTTTTGGGGCACAATGATGATCTTGTTTCTTTCCTGGGATTTGTTGACAATAAGAAAGATAGGGAGTAACACCAGACTTATCCTTTAATGTGTGTGTTTACATTTTTCTGTGTACATTTTAAAATCTTGTGTTATCAAAGTTTTTGTAAATGCCTTTTGTAAATCTGAATTTGGTTTTCCTACTGTATTCGCATTACAACTTTTATTTTTAATATTAATAGTCATGATCAGGGATCTAACTAGGTTATTCATAAAAGCATTTATTTGTTGTCTACTGACTGTGGATAATAAAAAAGCTGGGTTGTTAGAACAAAATGCTGTTTGCGGCCTAGGCAAAATATACATCAAAGTTTTCCTTCCAGTCTTACCTTTATCCTTCCTTCCTTCCTCTTCCTCAGTGGTTTTACAGCTTAAAGTGAAGAAGAAAAGTGAATGAAAGAAGGATGGATGCATTTGTGCAAAAATGAAGACATTTGTGTTCCAAAGTGAGAGTTTAGTTTTGGGAGAATTTCATGTTTTGTTTCATCCGTTTGATAGGACGAAAATACACTTGCAAAAAAAAAGGGGGGGGAAACGCAAATTAACTAATTGACCACACGGCTGATTGAAAGCAATAACATTTAGAAAAAGACTCAGACTGATGCAGATTGTACAAGCCAAATCAGTGGCTAGTTAAATTTGAGCCAAATATAGCACAGAGAAGGATTTCCAGTTGGAGACTGTGATTAAAGCAAGTGTCCACATATAATATCAAGACATCGCTCTGCAATACATTTTTTTATTTTCAATTTGTCCTTGAACATTACCCAGGACAGGCAAAACTGCCCCATGTTGTGTTTCAGGAAAATTCTGATTGTTAATGAATGTAAATGACTGTTGATGTGGGTTTTTCAATATCATTAATAGGACAGAGTGATGACAAAGCTTGCCTTGCCAGTGACCCCGAAGCCTTATATTAGCTTACTGACTCAACACATCAGATGGAAATGGAGGCTTCAACCACCAGTAAGTCACATACATTGAGAACTGAGAAGAGAAGAAGAATTTTTGTTCACAAATATGAATGTGTTTCCTAAAACATCTGTTGTTTCTTTTTATTCATTAAGCTGTTCCCCACTTCTTACAGGGTGTAAATAGAAATAATAGATTGTATCTATACTGACCATTCTAATTTCAATATGATAGGGTCTCATAATAAAAGCCAACTGTACATTTTTGAACGGCTCGTATGTTTATGTACCACAGACAGACAAAATGAAAACACACATGACATATATATATATATATGCATATTTATTTCATCAAGGAAATAGGTTTAAGATACAAAGAACACACATTCAGAATCAGTAAACTCTCCAATGTATCCCCAAAGCACCATGGGAAACTTAACTGAAATGTTAAAGAAAAAAACAGGAGATAACCACAGTACAAGACCACATCTGAATATGAGTGAATTTTACATCCCCCAATCTTTAAATAGCACTGAAGAGTGATGTTTTTTTCAAAGTGCCTGAGATTAAAATGGTGAACAAAAGAGAAAACAGGAAGGAAGACCACATGCATATTTTAAGAAAAGGCCTGGCATAATTTCACATTTTATTTATCAACAAATCCCATGAAAATCCCCAAATCAGCAACATGTTAGTGTCAGCCTTGTCTGTCAGGCAAGACCATTTGTTCATAGTTCAGACAAAACATTACTTAAAACTGGTGTAAATAGTGCATTTGTTGGTGACTATTTTCAGTTGCAGATTAATCCACATTTGGTACACAAAAAGGGTGGTCACAATTATATACTTTATACTAAAAAGGCTTATTAATTTCCTAAAACAGCTGGATACAATTTTTTTTGCAAACATTACTCAAACGGGAGCATATAATGCATTTGTTTGGGACTATTTTCAGCTGCGGACTAATACGCATTTGTCACACAATGACCCATTGAGTATTTAGACCTGCAGGAGGGGGTGTATTCACTTTAGATAAACTATAGAGCCTATGCTCTTTGCAATGAAGAAACATATCACCCAGTGCAACAGTGTGGTTCATTGATGTGTTTTTAATAGTTTTTGGGAATAATAAAATAAATATATTTCAAATAAAGGAAACGGTACTTGTTGGTACAATCAATTCACTGTTAGTTTTGTTCTTTTCATGGGATTTTTTGACAGTAAGAAAAATGTAGAGTATTACCTGACGTGTCCTTTAGGGAAAATAAGAAGGAGAGACTGACTGAGAGCAGAACTATAAATTCCCTGTTTACCATTAAATATCAGGAGAAGCAGACAGGATTTCACAGAAGGACAGAAATGTTTTGGAAGAGCTTATTTCAGACCAGTGGATACAACATCCATAGCAACGCTACCTCTCCCTCTTGATGCCTAATTATTGCTTTGAATTTATGCCATTTCATTTCAAATGGAACAATCTATTGAGAACTCAACACATTAAAGCCCCCAGTGTGAGACTGTTTTAACACAGACAATGGAGAGTGGAGTGAATGAAAGCTCATTGAGCATATCAAACAAATGTTTTAATGAAATCACGTAAGTCAAACTGTAGTGTGTATTTAAAAAGATTTTAAACAGAATATTATTGTCTCAATTTGTGGTTTTATACATGTAGCTGGAGGGGGCTAAATCTGTGGATATAATAACCGACCACACAGGTATGGATGGATGTTTTGGACAAGGCCTCTGGGATGGCAGGAGAAAAGGTTCAGATGCATTTGTTCATGCAGAGCAGCAGCTCCAGGCGCAGAGCAATGCGTGTGTGCCATCCGAGGGGGAGGATGCGGATGTAACGTGCCACGATGGGTGGCCGCAGGAGGTTCTGCACAGACGAGGAGCGGTCAGAGTTTCCATAAAACACCTGAGGAGAGAGGAGTGAAAGGTCAGGACAGATTAGTTTAGACAGACATTAATAATGACTGAAGTTAACTGAATATACTGCTTTTGTAATTATATTGCAATCATTTTTCTTCGATTAATCAAAAAGTTTTAAAATCAACATATCAGAAAATTGTGAAAAATGCAAAATTAAAATTTCAAGGTCCAGGTGACCGCTATAGATGTTTTGTAGTGTAGATGTTGTAGTGTTTATTTGTCAGTACAACAGGCAAAAAGATATGAAGTAAAGAAAAGCAATTTCTTCAGCTAATTAACCTGTTCAAGAGAGCATTGTAGTTGAAACATCAAAAATAAATTGGCCAGTAACACATATTTAACATATTAAAAATATATTATAATAAATGTACTGTATGTATGCAAATGTTTCTATTTTCACAAAAATAAAACTCTAATGTTTAGTTTTTCAATTTATGATGTCACCATTAAGACAGTCAGTGCTGTGTTGTTAAATGGCAGAACTTTGATGTCAGATGTAACCTACACATACTGATTGTGTCTCATACAATATAGTGTTTTGGGTTTTTTTTAGCTTTGACTGGATTCAACTGACCCTGTTGTTTCCAGTCTGGTCTTTGTAGTAAATCCAGTTGAGGTTTTCATCTGTACGGTACTGAACGCTGTACTTGGTGATCCACTCATCAGCGTCACAGCGACCCTGAGTGAGGATCCCTGACACCACCATCACCTCCCTCAGGTCAATCTGCAGCCACTGACTGCTGTCCTGGAACTTAGACAGCCAGGCACACCTGGAGGAGAAACACCAACATTGGATGTAATGCAGGAGTTAGGCTTGTTTACAACACATGCACACATGGACGTTGGTTCAGTTTTGTTAGCTGATGTTTTCTCAGAGTGAATAACAAAGAAAGAGGCATAAAATATAGCAGGTTATATGCCTTTTTCATTGTAGGAAAATCACAGGTTACTGTACTACTAATAACAACAATAACAATGGCTCTGTTATAGTAAGTCATGACACTGGTGTGACAGTGACTGGAATACGCAATACCAGGACTCTATAGTAAACAAAATGGAATTCATTGTTAGTTTTATTATTTAACTGTGTGGTTTTCTTACTTTTCATTTCAAAATGTCTTTTGGTCTGTGAAAATGATGTTTGGTTAGAACACCAAAACTAAAGAAGCACCACATAAATGCAAATGCAAAACAAAGGAACAAAAGATTGAGAATCTGACCAAGCCTATGACACAAATGTTGGGTATTTCACAGTTTTTGATTTTTATAAAATCCATTTAATAAATTCATACAGGAGGGTTTAAATTGGGGTTAAGTTAAGTTGTTTTTGCTTGATATCTGAAAATATCTGAAAAAGTATTTTCTTAAAGAGAAAGACATTAAAATAAATAAAGTATAAAAAATATTATAAAATATATTTATATATTATTATATATAATAATATATAGAGAAATAAACACTGCAATATTATATTCTGGTTGAAGGTTTTAAGGCTTCGATACTGAGCGTACAGCTCCTTACAGTCAGCATTTTCATTTGGCATATTCTTGCAATGTCTTATTTATATTTATATTTTTAAGCAAACGCATATTGGCATGTCAACCTTAACAAATGCCCCTTACTTAATGAGAGATGGGTTACATTTTCTGTGAGCACACTTTTTATAATACTGTTCTTCACAGATGGCAGACGCCTAGACATTTGTTTATTAGGGTTTTTTTTCCCTGAGACAGAACAGTCTCTGGGAAAGGCAACATTTTACAAGCTAAAATCAAAGCAAATCTCTATTAAAAAATAGATTACTAGAATTACTATCTGGTAATATCAAGTCTACTTGTTGGCATGTACTTACCCAAAGCCCTGACCATTAAGCCGGGCCTTGCTTGGGAGCCATGATGAGAACCAGCCGGTGTACTGGTCCTGGTTGGAACAGGTGATCTGGTCTGGATTCACTGATCCGGCCTCAAAGCCCAGAGGCTTGTGGTACGGACACTCTGCAGGTAGATCGGAGACAAAGTTATAAGAGGTCTTTATTTAAATCTCTTTTGTTATTTATAATAATAATAATAATACAACTTTATTTGTATTGCACTTTTCAATACAGGTAACAAAGTGCAAAATGCAAAACAGACAATTCAAAAAGCAATCAGTATCACACAGAGAGGTGTACAACAAGTATACAAAAGTCAAAAGTCAATGTACAATTAAATACTCAATAAATGAAACATAAACAAGTCAAAGTTTTTTTGTAAAAATGTGTCATAAGAAGTAATATAAAGCCAGGAACAGACTCTGCGAGCCTGATCACCTCTGGTAGACTGCTCCACAGTGTAGGGGCCCTGACATCAAAAGCTGTCTCCTTTTTTTTTAGCCTAGACCTTGGAATAGCTAGCAGTGTCTTACCAGAGGATCTCAGTCTGCGTTCTGGGGATATATGAAGGTGCCAGCCCATGCCTGGCCTTAAACCTGGCACATTGCACATATTTGTTGTTAATTTGTTGTTCCATTGTTATTTTTATTTTTATTATCATTTCTATTTTTTTTTTTTTTTTTTTTTATATTGACAGTTGTATTATTTTTCTCTATTCTTCTGTTATTCTTATATAACTTGCATTTGTTTATTACATATGTATATATTTCTACATCTATTTATGTCAACTGTATGTCTGTCTGCACCTTAACACCAAAGAAAATTCCTTTTATGTGTAAAACACTACTTGGCAATAAAGCTCCTTCTGATTCTAATTGTGGTTAGAAGAATTTTTAAATCAATCCTAAAAGAAACAGATTGCCAGTGCAACGATGTTAAAACTGCTCGTCTTTTAACTCACTGCAGCTATTTCAGTTAATATCATTGTTTTTCACTAACAGACCTCCTGGATACATGGATTTCAAGGTCATCACCATGATGGAGAACACAAACACATCTGCCAGCAGCTAAGCATTAAAACACTGAAATGTGACCAGCAAGTGATCATCGCTAAGCCTTTATACAGTAGATCCTTAATTCTCCATCTCTCTATCCTTTCCTCTCTCTCCATGCTCACCCCTGCTGAGTCCCATCATCACACCGTCCTGCTCCCAAAGCCCCTGCCGTTAGCAGCCCATATCCCATCCTAAAAGCCTGCAGTTTAATTTTCCAGTTAGAGATCAGCGATGTCCATTAGGGCGGCAGGCGGACAGATGGCCATGCTCTATCCACAGCTTTAGCTCTGTGTTGCTCCCATGTTTTGATCTGTCAATCTGCCCTCTCACTTCCACTAAAAACACGTGTGTCCTTTGTTGACATAGTCAATATATATTCTAAATAAATTTATGGGAAAGATGAGAGAGCTGCATGAGTGAGGTTGTTTTCTGAAAGTTTCAGAGAAAAAACATCAGCTGCAGATGCATAGAGCAGAAACCTGCTGAACTTTTCTTACTACTGGCTTAAGCCTATCTGGCACAGGGTCACATCCTGTCTAATCCCAGTATTACAACGCATACAGCAGAGCCTGTGTGAGCGAAGGAGATAAGTGAAACATATTGAGATGGCTGAATTAATGGAAAAACCAAAAGGTGAGACATGAGGAACTGAGGTGGAATAAAGTCTAAGGCTGAGCAAGAAAGTCTGCCTCACTCATCATTTATCATCACCAGGTCCATAATTACTGGTTTCTGTGATTGTGTGATTGGCACAGTCTATTAAGAGCCCCGTAATCTGAGCATCATGTTCTGAGATAATGATTATCTGCTGAACTCCTTTCTCCTCTTTGTCACCGGTTGCCATGTGATTTGTGGCTCACTTGACACTCTGAATCACCAAGGAAAACCCTCTCACTGTACATCAATTCAGCCTTCTTCCCTTCAAGCCTGACATAATTCAAGTCTGATGGTTACATCTCAGGCCCAATGAGGCAGCCATGAGATATCTTTGTTTGTTTGTGTCTTTGCAGGAGATCTCAAAACAGGTAGCAGTTTTCACAGAATGAAGTGAAAAATGGACATTTCCATGTGTTTCCAAGTATGACTGGATGTTGAGATCAATAGATTGACAGCTGCGGTTTCCAAGGTCTAGAATGGAGTTTCATTTTTAACCAAGTAAGTATTTTTTGGTTTGTATTTGTGCGATACAATAATTCTTTGAGCATTTGAACATGACCAACTACACTTCCATGAATGAAAATAATCTGCCACATGAGAAAGTAAATTTTGACTCTGCAATGTTAGCGAAGGTATTTCTGTTTCTTTTCACAGCTCCATCTGCATCACCGTCTCTGAGGATGTCTAGTGGAGCATGTCCACCCTGTGGTGACAAATCTGGACTCTAATGCATTCATGCATGTACATGTACATATAGACACACACACACACACACACACACACACACACACACACACACACACATTTAAACTCTCGATCCATCTGCACGGTAGAACTTAAGTGATTCTTTGATTAATCAAATGACAGGAATTTAACCTGAAACTATTTTGATAACAGATTATTCATTGAAATAATTTTTCAAGCAAAATGTCCCAAAATTTGTGGTTTAAGCGTCTTAAATGTGAAGATTTGCAGTTTTGCTTATTTTATAGTAAATTGAGCTTATTTGGATTACAAAAACACAATGATGAATCCATTAATTACAGAAATATTTGACAGATTAATTCATAATAAAAAGTAATTGTTAGTTGCAGACCTACAGCATTGTACATTTCCAGCAGGTTAAACAGTCAGATATACAGCATACATACAGCAGATATACTCTTGTCCTCGTCCACTATCTCAGTTAGCTCACAGCTTTGCGTGTTCATTATCTGAATCTAACACTGCCATCACAATTTACTCCTCGTTACAAGTACTACTATTAGTTTAATGATTCATTTTGATCATCCAATCAACAAAATCTCTTAATTAGTAGGTCAAAGAATGGCCTCATTAGAGCTTGGAAAATCCGTGCTCAATGTGTGGTAAAGTGCACATGATGCAAAATGTAATTTCACACTTGGATAAAACATCAGTTTGAGATTTAAGTGCACTAAATGAAAACCATTCAATTGCACTAATGAATAAGTGTATTTTTAAGAAAGTTACAGGTTATTGGCATAAAGGGGGGTTAGAGAGAAGGCTGTATTTGATGGTTTTTAACCTGGCATGCAGTCCACTCCTCGCACCATGGAAGAGCCAGTCCCAATGGATGAAAACTCAGTCGGGGATTCTCCTCCTTCACAATCACATTTGCAAGACCTGCTGGTCCACGCCTCAGACACTCCAATCTCATATAAACACACACAAACAACATTTAATACATGCAATCTAAAATAGTATCATAAGAAATAGAAAACAGTCGTAGAAATATAATAGAAAAAATATTTTCACTGATGGCTGAAAAGACAATGATGCAGCAGAGACTGAAACCTTCTTATTTCTCATCACAGCAGATTTCTGGTGTTCAATTGGAGAGAAATAAACTCCAAGCTGAGATGTTTCTGGTGTGGCTGATCTAAACTGCTGCTTTTAAAGAGTAAAATCATCTCTGACATTTTGATTAGGTTTCTTCATACCTCTTGAGCATGAATGCTGATGAACACTGTTCAGGCAGATGGACAGAAAGACGAAACAAATGTCAGCCAGCCGAAGAAGCACAGAGGAAAAAACAAAACAAGACTGTTAGGACACAGTAGTCATCCATTGTAGCAAACAAAATCTGTGCATCAATCTGTCAATTTAACCACATATACGGTAGTAAATAAACACAGAGAGAATAAAGTATGATGTCACCTAAGAAAAACCAGGATGACAATCTTAAGGATTACTGAGGAAATCTGATGTATTTGTCAAATTCCACATTAGGAATCAGTTTGTTCAGATCAGCGTTTCAAGGTTTTCTTCAACATATTAAGTTTGAGGTGACTTAACTCCTTCAAAGATTTCTGCTTTCAAATCACACAGATTATGGGTTCACAAGGACCAAAGTGTAAACTGACTGAAATCGTACCGTTAGCTCCCAGAAGAAGCAGGGCCAGCAGGAAACGCTGCATGTTGAGAGCCATCTTCCAACCTACCGACTGTAGACTGAGCAACCAAGGCAGCAGTGATAGAGAGGCTGGATTACAATAATCCACAGGACACTAATGGCCTTACCTAATGCCGTCCTTATCTGACAAAGCCCTTCCTGCAGCTGTTCACGCACCACCATCAACGACCACCAGCACCACCGTACATTCTGGAAATCACTGCACAGTCAAAGGGGTCAAGTCAAAAATCCTGCATAAAAAACAAGAGCCAGAGTGGTCAATTGGTCATGTGACAGATTTGGGTTGTGTGTGTGTGCAAAAGAGTGAGAGAGAAGGAGCCGGAGGGTGGTGTTGGCTTATGCTGGGCCTTGTGATCCATATGATTGACCAGAAGGTCTACTTTTAGGTTAATTTATGGCTGTTTTTGTATGTATTCTGCTTTTTCTTAAAGCATTATCTCGTTAATGTTAATACTATATATATTAAAGAAAGAAAGATAGAAAAGTAAATAAATTTATATAGCCAACATTTAATGTATATAGCCAACATTTAATTTCCACTACTAGAAGAGGTAATGAAAAAACATTTAAAAAGAGATAATATGACAAGTTAGTATAGTTAGCTATTTCTTTTGACCCACAGGCATCTAGGGGTAAATCTTCTTAGAAACGTACTTGAATTAAATTATTTTTATTATCATTAAAGAAAAAACTGATATTGTGTGTTTATTTTTTTATTGTTTAATGAATTTTGAAGTAAATTATGGGAATATGGATTAACATGGTTAAGTGTTATCACATGTGAGGTTTTAAACAGACATACTCCTGTTGATACTTCTCTCTCCATGTTAGATACTCAGGCTACAGGCATCTGAACTGAACACCCAGGGATTCAAAGCATGGTGGGTGAAAGCAATTAAGCCTAATTAAGCAAAGTTGTGTTCTATTTGTGTTAATTAAAACATCTTTTTCACTCCTCACACGTTCTTTTTTCTATTCTGGTCTCGGGCTTGGTGGCCTTCTGAAGGAGGTGCTGTTAATTTCATCAGTTGGTTTCTTTTTGAGTGTGTTTTTGACCAAGTTAAACAGCGAAATGAAAGCTCCTGTCAGAGCCACACGCAAGTTTCCTTCACAAAGAAAGAGGAGGATCCGAGCTCACTCCACTCTCATCTACAGAGCTCATAAAGAGGTTAGAACAACAGCACCAACTTGAGTGGACACGTGATGTTTAAACCTTGACCAAAGACTTGTCGTCTTGGTTTTTTTTCATGGAATGATATATAATATTACAGCAGGTCTTTCCTAGTGGATTATACAGGTTACAGTGTCTTGGATGGAGACTATGAAAAGTGTCCTATAATGCTGCTCAAAACCTCCTTCAGCTTCTCATCTCTTCTGCAGGTCTGTCCAGCTGAGATGAGGAGTCCGGACTTCATTGACCGTCGGCTGAGTTTTCCCAAACCAGTCCTACTCAGACTGGTGAGCTTGGAGGCTTCCCGGCTGTCACGAACCAACAGACTAAAAGTGATCACGCTGCAGGAGATCAATGCTGCTGTCACACTAGTACGACGGAGGATTCATACGAGAACTGCAGCATGAAGAGTTGGACCTGAGCTGTACATAAATGTTGTTTTTATCATTAAAGACTTTATTCTAAATTAAATCTTTGCCTATATGCAAGTTTTGTATAATGATGCCAAGTAGTAAGTAAAAACATTAAGTCCTCACCTCTATAGCAGTAAGTGAGCTGATTGTTTATGGAACATATTAATGACAAACCGTCTTCAACAAAGCTGAACAATTGAAATGTTGAGATGTAAGAGGGTGTAGTGACAGGCTTTGTCAGGTTTTGAATGCTAATTCCTGGTATGGCTGGGTTTTTGTCTCATCGCAGTTCTCAAATTTGGTTCACTTGAAATGGTGGATTCCTCTTTACATATTTCTGGCTAACATGCTTTAGTAGGACCAACCTTATCTGGCTGCTTTCTGCAGTCTTTCAAATTTTAAAAAGGTGACTCTTAAATCCAGCAAGGTCGTCTCTGCATTCAAAACAGAAAATGAAAGCATGTTATAACTTGAGTCCTACTGCTTGCCTTTAATGTAAATTTAAATGTCACTGGAGCTGTCTTCGCTAAGTTTTATATTAACCAACTTTTCCACACATGTGGATGTTGACTTTGGATTTGATTGTATGTTTTAAACGAGACAATGGGTCCAGAATAACCTTGAAGTCACACAACAGAAAACAAGTGCTGTATTAAAGAACTTGTTATGGGCCTGAAAAGTAAGTCATGAGAACCACAATAATCCACAGCATTTTTCGTGGCTAGTTCCAGTAACATCATCGCAATACTCTGTGTTAAGTGGCACCTGTTGAGACTAAATAGTCAGGACATGGTGGTAATTCTTTAGAAAATATTGTAACGTCATGTGAAGGATGAGCAGCGATCCCTCCCTTTTGTATTACGGTTTCACTCCACCTCACCTCCTGCTGCAGGAGCTGCTGAATCCTCCACACCTTCTCAGCTATTAGCTTTTCCACTCAGACCGTCTCTTAACAATCGTTTGGCCTTTGTCTGCAGTTTCGATGCAAGCAACGGGTTTTTTTGTACAACACATGGATTGTGTGTCCCAATCATGATTTCTGGATCGCGCAGATACCAACTGCAGGTAGGAACCATCAAAAACCAACACTGTGATGCGTTGCACCGGATGCGTAAAATAAGCACGGCTTTGGAGTATACTAGGAAAATTATCCATATGCGCAATAAGCAATTTTTTTTCTTTTAATTTGATTTGTGATATACAAATTCTCTTATCTTCTAAAAGCACGGGCTGTTTGAGTGTTGAAGCGTGAATAGCAGCCATTTACAAGCTTCGTTTTACTTCTAGGGCTTAGTTACTGGAACCTGAGGTTTGTAAATTGAAGTTTAATTTTCATGAACATTTGCTTAAGGGTTGACACGAGCTGGAAGGAAACCTACTTTGAGCCTTAACCACTAATTATTCCACTAATTTGATAAATTGTGACTTTATAGCGGTATTATGTTATTATATTGTTCATATAAGAGTCAATTCTGACCCCTGCAGGTGTGTTTCTAGGTGTCTGTATTTCAACCACCATCTGATGCAGCATAACAACAATGGTGGTTTTACTTTTCAGGTCTCATGGCATAGCTTAGGAAAAACTGTCTGATGTTACCCTGGAACATCCTTCTGGGTCGTCATGGGATGTGGCACCTCTGTTGCTACTGAGACACAAAGGAAAGGAGTAGAGACAGGTAAAGATGTATGGCTGGTTTAAAGATTTTACTGGTTCAAAAGGTCAGTTGCAGTTGTTATTATGGTCCTTTCTCTCAGTCCAGGACTTTATTTTGGTCCCATCAGCTGGAAGGATTTGACTTTTGAAACATATATAGGTATCAAATTAGAATTGACATTTTTCTACACCTGGCATGTGGGACAAGCTTCCTTGGATGACTGAGAACCTTCACAGACAAAAGGGAACATAGTGTAACTGATGTGTCTTGTCTACATACACCTTGCTTTTATTTTAAAATCTCAAAAATTACATTTACAGTCCAACATACACACTGATTTCCCAATTTTCATTCAAAAAGTTGATCAATTACTCAATCGACAGAAAAATAAACAGATCTTTTTTGTCATTTTTTAAAAAAAGCAAAAATGTCAAACATTCTCTGTTTGCCGCTTCTCCAATATAAATATTTGTCTGTTTTATATCACAGTAAGTGAATATCTTGCACTTAACACTGTTTCTATCATGTCGATCTCCTTAAAGCATTTTGGAACATTATTTGGGAGATGCTGCTGTGTATTATTAGCAGTAGTCATGGCAGCAGTATATTAGTTCAGTATTTTAGGCATCAACACGATACTATGTTGTTTTTGCAGTAGTAAATTTTCCTCAGACTTGTTGCACACGCACACACACCAGATGTTTGACAGATGGTGCTTTTCTATCTCCAGTTTTATCTTCCTTCCTCTCTCTGAGCTTTGTTTCTCATGAAAGCTCTTTTAATTTGCTTATTTTTTCCAGTCCCACTGTTGCTCATGACCTCCCCTGTGTCTTGTTATCTCTCTCACTGTGTGTGTGTGTGTGTGTGGGGGGGGTGTCTTGCCTTGCACATGATTTTATTCAATTACCTGAAATGTATGTTTTCTTCTTACAGATGACACAGTTAAGACTCCCACCCCGGCTCTGAGTAAGATGCTGCTCATCTCTAGAGATCAGTCTGACATTTGCATGTATCTGTGTGCATATTTACGTGATTATGTTTTCCAGAGTGCTAATTTACAAAAGATGCCGTGGAATTAGCTTCAGCTTTTGGGTCAGAATCCATTCTTGAATGAGAGATGCATATGTAAAGGAACATTCCTCTCACTTTGCTGTGTTATACTAAAGAGCCTCACATGTCTTATTCATGTACTGTATGTATGTGACTCCAGATATTTAAACTTGAAACCCATTGAAAAACAAAATATAACAGCTGGTGTTTTGTTGTAGCTATGAAGGCGGCTGTTTTGATCCAGCGATGGTACCGGCGCTACATGGCCCGTTTGGAGATGAGACGCAGGTATACCTGGAACATCTTTCAGTCCATCGAATATGCCGGGGAACAGGACCAGCTACAGGTAACTCTCAGCATTTCTGTATGCTAATTTTCAGAATCATCATAAAGCTTAAACACATTTTTTTCTTTCTTTCTTTCTTTCTTCAGCTCTCCAGTTTCTTTAGTTTCATGCTCGACAACTTCACTCAGCTGAATGGAAATGGGCCAGGTTAGGAACCAAAATACTCTTATGTACAGAATATTAAGATTAGATAGTATTATGCATATTTAAAATCCTTGTTATTTGGAAATGTTGGAGAGTCAATTTTATGTTAGAGTAAATGTGCTGTCATGTAAGAATAGCAGAAACTACAAATTTACTCTACTTTATTAATTTGCACTGTAAAGCAGCCTAGCACTGAAACTTAAATCTGTGAGGTTTTTCTCAGCCATTTGTCTTTTTCATAGCTTTAAACAAACCTTTTTAGCTGGTGTTATTAAATGTGACATTGAATGATTAAAAAAGTTTTTTTTTAACTAATTTTTTTACACTAGAAGATTATATATAGAAGTATTTTTCATTTCCATCAAATTAACCCCATTTTTGTTAGTCATGCCACTGTATTTTCATCTAGAATAGAAACCAATTGCTTATACCCTGTTGCTTAGCAACTACTGTGAATGTGGAGGCCAATGTGTTGGTGTGTTGCACTGACACAGCTGTGGCTTATGTATTGACCACTCATCCAGCTAAAAAGCATAATGCTCCATTGACAAGCTAATCCTTAGGTCAGCCCTTATGGGTGAACATCTACAGCACATCCTCTTCATGGGTTTAACATTGTGTCAACATAAGTGATAGAAAGAGGCCAGACTCTGTTGTCTGTATTTATTATATCCAGCCTCTGTGTTTATGCGTGTGTGACAGAATAAAGGACATTTATTTGGAGACATGGGGAAATAGACAAAAGCCTTACAAAAGAGAAATAAGCCAGTAGGTAGATGTCTGCTCATGCCTTGTTTGTTTGCATAAATTAGAGGCCATCAGCTTCATTAGCATATTGGAGTGGTCGTTTAATACATCATTGAGGTCACACAGAGCCGGATGTGGTGTTTTTACAAGCTGTATATTACAAAGAACTACAAATTAAAATCTTTCTAAGAGATACATTAATTCAGTGCCTTTTTACATGAAAGAGGAGCCCACAAATATTGTCTGTTTTTATTCCACACATTCTTCTTCCTTGTCAAAACCTGGCGCCTACATTACCCACAATGCAACTCTGACCAAAGTTGTCAGTGGTCGAAGAGTTGGGTCTGTTATGTTAGTAGTGGCTAGAGCTGCTATATCAATCACAGATGGGGAGCGGGCTACAGAGGTCTTCTAAACGCACCTCTTTCTAACTCTACACCTCCAGATTTTTTTTATTTTCAAACTTGCAGTCTTACAGGTTCAGTGTGTAATTTTTTTGTGGCATCTAGTGGTTAAGGTTGCTAATTGCAACAAACTGCTCACTCACCGCTCACCCCTCCCTTTGCAAAAGCGTAGGAGAAACTATATGGCAACACTCTCTGTCTCACTTTTGTGCTACATAATATGTGTGGTCCTCCATTTGTCTAAATGTCACTTCTCTTCTTATTTCTAACAAACCAGACGACAACGATTACTACTACTTCTTCTTTGTACATATTTAATGTAGTGACAAAACGCGCTCTGTAGAGCAGTTTGTCTTTCTGGGCTACTGTAGAAACATGGCAACTTCCATGTAAGGGGGGACCTGCGGTGTATGTAGATAGAAATCGCTCATTCTAAGGTAATAAAAACATAACAGTTCATTACATAAGCTCTTTATACACCACTGAAAACATAGCTATGTATATTATATTGCATTTCCGTCAATAGATCCTCCTAAATATTACACAACGAACCTTTAAGCTCCACCCAACGCTCACTAAAGTGTGACCAATTACCTCCTTTTTTTCTTCATACGCAGTAACTTTCCAAGACGTGTAAAGAGATATCTGAATAAAATCCACAGAGTTCATCTTTACAGTTTCAGTTCATCATAGATCTGACAAAATTCATGATGGATCAAAGCATTACATTAATTTAAGTCATTATCACAGCATAACACAGTGTTGGGATTCAGCTTTTGCTTTCAATACTGGTTATACCTGAAATATCAGGTAATGATTGTATACTTTTGCTTTACTGTTTAATCCATTGCCCAATATCATATATGAAATAAATCATGACATAAGATTACATATAGCAGTATGTAGTATATGATTTTATTGATATTGCCTAGTTTTAGCATTACAAGTGTAAAAATGAGTCGTGCCCTCCAGTGAAAATGAATGTGTCCTCCAGATTTGATCTCCCAGCTGCTAGACCCGGTGGTCGAACCCTGGTTAGAAAGAGAGACCTGCTACAACTTGATCTCTGTCCCAGAATCATACACAGGGCCCCGACTATCATTTCCTCTCTCCGTCTCTGATACAAATGCCCTCCTCAGTGCATTTAAGGAGCAGCAGGTACAGAATATTGCTCTTTGGTCTCTCTCACTCTTCCTTTTAATTGTCTGGTTTAGATTTGGGTGCTTGTAAGAACTCATTCCTTTTCCTCCACACAGACACTACATGCCAGATATGTTCTGCAGCTGCTGTACGAGACCAAAAAGCTCCTCAAACAGATGCCCAACATCATCCACCTGTCAACATCCTACACCAAAGAGATCACTATATGTGGTGTGTAACCATGACCTCAGTTTCACTTGTTAATTCAAGATTCAAAATCGTTTGTTTGTTTTTCAGTACACATTTGCAAATGAGAACAAAAAAGTGAAAATGTTAATGTCTTATCATAACAATATGCTGCTGTGATGCTGCTACAGTTAACTGTATCTTAATGGCAGGGTTCCAAGAAAGGAGGTCTTGTTTGTTTGCACACTGATCAGGCACTTGACTTCTCTTCCACGGCTGCTTCCACCTGCAGATTCGCATGTCATTAAACTCAAGAATACTTGTGACTAAAAAAGAAAAACAACACTGTTTGGTGGATGAGGTGGAGCAATTTACCGTCCTGTTTAGACATGCTTCGAAAATCAGAGATCAATTTAGTGAAAAATCACCATTGGTGATTTTCCTTTTGGTACAGGTGATCTGCATGGGCGGCTTGATGACTTACTTCTCATATTTTATAAGGTAAAGCTATATATTTTTTTACACTTTCTTTAGCATCATTCACCACCGATTTTTAAAACGTGATGTTTTATGCAGAATCATCTGATTTTATATAAATACATATAAGATTTAAACAAACGAATGTTCATGACAGTCAAAGCTACATCAAACATAGCTGGAGCATGCAACTCAAGACTTCTCCAAGATCTGATTTAAAGTTTGTGACAGTGTGTTGATTTGGCACGTTGCTGCTGTTCAGAATGGCCTTCCCTCTGCGGAGACGCCGTATGTGTTTAATGGGGACTTTGTGGACCGTGGGAAAAAGTCGATCGAAGTGGTCATGCTCCTGTTCGCCTACCTTCTGCTTTACCCCGACTACATGCACCTGAACCGAGGAAACCATGAAGACCACATAATGAACCTCAGGTGGGCAGGAAGAAAAGTTGAAAGAAAACAGCCATCCATCTAGGCTTACCACAAGCAGGAGAGCAGTAAAATAATAAAAACACTATGTTTACACTATATTTACATTGTTGTTTCAGATATGGGTTCACAAAAGAAGTCATGCAGAAATATAAGGTACAGTAAAGTCCATATACATTTCATTATTCTGCTTTTATTATGTACAGAACTCAGCTGCATGTTCTGCAGGTTGTACCATGTAATTGCTGACTGTCACAGCTTGTGGAGCTTGAAGGAGTAATCTAGATGAGTTACACAAAGCTGTGAATTTTTTTATTTATTTTTTTACTCTGTGCAGATTCATGGCCACGAGATCCTCCAGCTGTTTCAGGAGGTTTTCAGCCTTCTGCCCATTGCGACAGTCATTGACGGAAAAATCCTGATAGTTCACGGAGGAATATCAGACGAGACGGACTTGGACTTCCTCAGCTCCATAGAGAGGCACAAGGTCAGTGGGAACAAGCAGCCAACTATCATCTACCTGTCCTTCATCCAAACTCTTTAACTGCAATATTTCATATTATCCGCTAGGGGTCAGAAAAACTTTTTTTTTTTTATTCTGAAAAATTCAGAGCCACCTTACATAAATTAATGAAAATAAATATTTGTGGTATGAGCTTTACTATGTGTCAAATTGTGCTAATTTAAAATAAAATTGGAATGATGCATCACAAAAGCACAATATAAACTAACAACAGTCTGGTGCTTACATGATGTCTATACCTAATTTAACTTGCATTTAATCAAATTAGATTGATTGACTTGGTTTCTGCTTTATCAAAAACAAATGTGTGGGTGCTGTAACAACAAAATTCTTCACTAGGATTCATAAAGTCTGATTGACTAGATAATCACATAGCTAACCAGGGGCCAGGTATTATATTCCAGCACAGAAAAACTGTACATACTGCTCAGTTAATAGGGGCCAGGCAGCTAAATTTAATTTCTATGACCCTTAGCAGGTTGCTGACCAGGTAGCACACAAGGAGTTTGTCTTTTCGGCTTCAGTTTTTGTGCTGATGTTGGTGGCCTAGACTGAACCAAATGGTTCATTTGCAGTCATACAACTAAAACACTTAACCAAAAGAGGGAAAAAAAGCTTAAGAGATGCAGAGTTAAGTAAAAATGCTGTTATGGTGGTACTATTAGAAACACTTGTTGTACACTAGTCATTTGATTCAAAGTAAAATAAAATTTAATTATGCAGGTTTTAAGAAACAGGTCCACTCTAACTTTTTGTGTGTGTGTGTGTGTGTGTGTGTGTTTTTATTCTTTTGAATGACTGACAGAAAGAAAACAGATAATCTGTCAGATTTGACTGAAAATTATCAATCATGAACCACACTAATTAGAAATAAACATGTTTTTCTTCATCAAAATAAGTCTCACTGAATTATAATTGAATGTGCATGTTCTCATAAAATTAGTAAAAGTAATTCTGGGAAATGCAGTAAATTACTGCTTAAAGTAGGGGGCATGGTTGCAATAAAATGTACAATTATTCATCATAAAGTAACTCCTGGAAAGCAATGAATCATCTGTAATGTATCTTTAGATTTATACTTTTTTTTTACTTTAATCCTGATAAGAATTAGTACAGTACAAGGATGTGTTTAAACTCATTTGTTAAGTCAAGTTACTTCTATTTATATAACCAAAACTCAATCACCAATTTGCCTCAAAGGTCTTCTTCAATCTTGACATACGTCAGTTTTGAAAAAAAATATATTGGTTCTCACTTTGTTTTTGTCTTTTCTTCTATTCTCTTGTAGGTGAAATCTGCCCTGAGGTTTCCCAGACACAGTTTGGAGCAGCTGGACATCGGTCAGTCCTGTAGACAGATGAAAAGAATGAGATCGACAGACGGCTCTCGTCCCAGCAGTAGTCGCAGCCACTACAAGAACCAAAGAACCCCGAACCAGAGGTCTGACAGCAACCCACAGACTCTTGCAGATGGTACATGGTTTTTAAGGTCAGTGTACAATAAGACAGACTCCCTTCTTCTACCCCTTTTTTCTTTAGAAAGAGGCGATGCAGGCTCAGCCGACAAGACAGCGCTGCCTCCACTTCATCCTCCTCCTCCTCCTCCTCATCCTCCTCGTCTTCGCTTTGCTCTCCTCGAACTCCGTCCAGCCTCACGCCGCATCCTTGCCTGTCTTCTCCCAGCATGCCTTACACTATCAATGTTCTCCAAGTGCCTTTCCTGGACTCTCTGTCCTCTGTTTCCCCTCCTACACCTCCACAACATGAACGGGAATGGAAACAGGTCAGAGGAGTTGGATTCAGTTGGAGAGAATTGACTATTGGTCACCTCTGCCCTATCTGTGTCTTATTTAGCACTTTCCTCTGTCCTGCAGATAGTGGATATATTGTGGAGTGACCCTAAAACCCAAGAAGGCTGCAGTCCCAACACATTCAGAGGAGGAGGGTGCTACTTTGGCCCTGACGTCAGCCAGAGACTGCTGCTCCAACACGGACTCCAGTTGCTCATCAGATCCCATGAGTGCAAGCAGGAGGGATATGAGCTCTGTCATGGTGGACGGGTAGATGGGAATAAATTCAATCAAATTGTCCAGAAGTCTAACATGTGTAAGTCTAGCGAAATATATGTGTTTGTGTTTGTTCTATAGGTAATCACCATTTTCTCAGCGTCAAATTATTATGAAGTGGGAAGCAACCGTGGTGCGTACATCAAAGTGGGCAGAGAACTGGTTCCCCGCTTCTACCAGTACCAAGTCAGCCGCACAACACGCAAACTCACCCTAACACAAAGGTACAACAGGTGTCTGATGTGTGTGTTTGTGTAAAATGGGGCAGAATAACTACAGCTCAGTGTAAACCTTTCTGTATACTACACTCAGCTGTGGATTCAGTACCAGCAATTTTGATGTTGGATTAGTTTAGGTCATTTAACAGTTGGTTCCAGCCTCTCCAAAGTGAGGATTTTCTGCATTTGTCTGTTTTAAATAGTTTTTAATTATATATTATAATTTTAATTTAAAACAAAACAAGCAATTTGAAGATGCAACCACTGGCTCTGTGTAATCGTTATGTGCAATTTCCACTACTTTATGACATTGTAAAGACAAAAATGTTTAATTAATTGACAAATGTATCAATAATGGAAATTGGTAAATAATGTAAGCGAGATCAATCTTTCAATCTAAGTTAATGACCTGTGTTTGCATATCTGTCTGCAGAGTACGAGCAGCTGAAGGCTCTGCTCTCAGGGCCCTGAAGGAGAAGCTGTTCACTCATCGCTCTGAACTGATGTTGGGCTTCCAGCAGTTTGACTATAATAACAACGGTGCGCTTCTCTCACTCTGTGCGCCTTACTTAACATGTATTTAACTCAGGTTGGCATGTGGAGTTGTTAAATGTCAGCATATGTTTTTTTTTCAGGTAGGGTGTCAGTCAGTGAATGGGCTCAGGTATTAGAGTCTGTCCTGAGACTGGACGTGCCCTGGAGGACACTGCGTCCACACTTAGCCCATCTGGCACCAGATGGCAGAGTGGAGTATCAGTCCTGTTTTGAGGATATGGGACCGGGGATTTCTTTGCCTCAGGTGAGAGAAGCGAAGAGGTCTTCTTATCAAAGCAACCAAGTACATTTACTCAGTACTGACCTTAAAGTCTACTTTGAGATCCTCATATTTTAGTTTAATATTTTAATAGTATACTTTTACTCCTACATTTATTTGATCCATATATAGTTTTTTTTTGGGAACTTTTAAAACTTGATGACACTGGGTTTGTTGGTTTTTATCAAGTTTTAAGTCTTAGAAAACAAAAGACATTTTCTTAAGCATGTAATCGGGCATGCAAAATTTCCACAAGGAGATACTTGAGGTTTTTTCACCTGACAGCAACAATAAGATGCACTTCTGTAGTATATATCCAGGAGTCCACGGTTATTATTACATTACATTTATTCATTTAGCTGATGCTTTTATCCAAAGCGACTTACAGGTCGCACGCCTCTGGAGCAACTAGGGGTTAAGTGTCTTGCTCAGGGACACATTGGTGGATGTGTCGCAGTGGGGGATTGCACCTGGGTCTCTCACACCAAAGGGATATGTCTGCCCCATCACCAGGAACTGACTTGTTCCTAAACTAAGACAAAACATTTGAATCCAGAAAAGTTAGAATTTAATATGCAATGTGTGCACAAATAGAGGCACTTAATGACACTTACTTTACTCTGCCTGAGGAGGCTGCTAGCTCAAGCCATTTTGTGTTTGTTGTGCCTTCTTTGCCTTTATGTATGCACATGTAGGTTTTCAATACTTTTTACGCTTAACTAATCCCCTTTTTGCTTATTTTAGGTCACTCCAAACTTGGCTGAAACTCTGTTCAGATACAGGACAGACATTGAGATAATATTCAACATCATAGACAAAGACCATTCAGGTAAAAAAAAAAAGTCTATTTTGAGACAATGTGTCAATAATTCAGAATTTTTTCCTTAAAGTCAGTAATGTGGTTGTATGTGTGTTGTCATGTTCAGGTCTGATCTCTGTTGAGGAGTTTCGTCACACCTGGCGTCTCTTCAGTGCCCACCTCGGGGTTGATATCAATGACAAAGCCATCGATGATCTGGCCCGAAGTATTGACTTCAACAAGGATGGCAGTATAGACTTCACTGAGTTCCTAGAGGCCTTCAGAGTGGTACACAAACTGGACAACAAGGATCAGCAACTCAATGGAAAGGTGGATGGAGACGGTGGATGGAGAAGTATTCATGAAGGGAAGAATCTGAATGCTAACTTGCGGGAAGTCCTGCATGTCTCAGCAGAGAAACTCGTGGAAAGAAAGTAGGAAAGCAGGGATATGATATCATTTAGTATTTCTTAAGTTAGGTTCTTAGCGGAAAAATCCACCTTTAAATACCTGAACACTTAAAAGTAGCAGTGTTTTGGTGACCTTACAATTATTGTCTGTGAGATACCTCGTCTACCACAGATACAGCAGGAGCACCAGTGATGCAGCACTTTTAGCTATGTACACATCAGTACTGTAGTATTACATGTATTGATGACTGAAGGCTTCAATATTAGAAGAAATAGGAACACACTGACATTAATGTATGCTGGTGTGTGTTCAACTGGTTACCAATAATGAATAAAATGGCTCGTTTGAAATTAAGAGTTGTATTTTGTGTATATTTTGTGTGTGTGTGTGTGTGTGTGTGTGTGTGTGTGTGTGTGTGTGTGTGTGTGTGTGTGTGTTCGTATGCTACTTCACTCTGCCTTCCTGCTCACTATAATTACCAAACGGTGAGAAATGTTAAACAGGCCCAGGCATTCTGAATAATTGATGGGTTCCGATTTTTCTGAAGGTGTCAATTTTTGCAGCACACACACACACTCTACTTGCAAGAGACTACAGAAGTGAAGGGCAAGAGAGAAACGGAGGTGTGGAGATGAAATTTTTTTACACTGATTGTTTGCTTAGATGTTGCCCTCTCTCTCAACTGCTTATTTCTAAGTGTGTCACTTTAAATGTTAAAACAAGTAAAAATGTTACAACTTACTATAAAGCTGGCAAAAAGAGCACTTCCCTGATACCTCACTATCCACTGAGTGGTTTGCGTATGCACCAACTTACCCCTCCTTTCTCCCTTTTTCCCTCCCATCTGCCCATCCTGTAGTAACCCCAGACCACATCTCCCCTCCCTTCAGTCTTCAGGCTCTCTGATTCTTCCCACTTTCACTCCAAGTATTTCACTGTTCAGCCTACCCTTTGTTATCTCAGCTCAGCAGGTTGTAGTGTCATCCTGAACACACATTCAGATGGGAGCTCAGATGGGACTCCTGATAGCATTGTTCGCTCTACTCTGCATCTATGCTCCAGGTACTACTTCAAGTTAATTTTGTTTAATTGTGTGTGTTGTTAAAAGAAGCAGACCTTCATTGTGAAACTGTCTACAGTGTGTGGAGCTGAGGGATGCAGTGGTTTTAAACACCTGGAGAACGGGCAGACATTTTTCCGTTACAGAGGACTGCTGGTGATCTTCCGCTGTCATCCTGGCTATAAGCTCCATGGATACAAAACCAACAGCTGTGTGTCTGGACACTGGTCCCGGGACATCCCAGTCTGTGTTGGTAAGGAGCTTCATTCATGAGGAGCATGCACTGGAAAAAATTTTATTTTAGGATTTCAATTTCTGTTTTTGTTGGTAGATGCATTTAGAGGACAACAATAATTATTTTCTTTTCTTAAAAGTTTTTTTTTTTTTTTTTACTCTGTTTCAATTACAGTACTCAGTAGAAAGTTGTGTAGTAGAAGTTGAGTGGAGACAACAATAGGCAACAAAAGTCCCTGGTCAGACTTACTAAGACTAACTTTGAATCACTTTCCTTTATAAACCCCCACCCTCCTTCAGGCTCTGGCTGCTCCAACCCAGGGCCGCTTACCCACGGGACAAGCAGCGTGAATGAGGATGGATCCTGGGCAGTGTTCAGCTGTAATAGTGGCTTTCGGCTAAATGGGCCCTCAATGTTATACTGTAAGGGCCACACCTGGAATACCACAAAGCCTGTATGCAAAGGTGAGCATGAAAAGCTCTGTTATTAAAGCAGAACAGAATGAAACAGAATGACATTTTACAAAATAAGCATATTTGCTTTCTTGCTGGGAGTTAGATGAGAAGATTGATACCTCATATGTGTTAGGTAAATTTTGTAGTTGGAGCTAGTAGCTACTTGGTTTAGTGTAAAGGCTTGGAAAGGGTAAACAGCTAGCTTGTATCTGTCAAAAAGGTAGTAAAATCCACCTACAAAACCAAAGTACAAGCTGAGGAGAACAATTTTAGGGTGGTCAAGGTGCCAGACTGTTTCTTGGCTGGTAGCAGTGAGTCTCTGGTTTCTCCAGGCACTTTGGACTTGATACAATTAGTTATCTGTAGAAGTGCTGGCAGGTGTATATTTTACCTTTGGACAGAGCCAGGCTAGCTGTTTCCTCATGTTTTCAGTCTTTGTGCTAAGCTACCCAGCTGCTGGTTTCATTTGCTGTATAGATGTGGTATACATCTTTACATCTAACTTCTATCTGCAAGAAATGTAATTTTTGTATCCAAATGTTACCAACTCATTGATTCCAAACATCACTAGGTAGAACACTATTACTACACTGCAACTGAAACTAACTGTAGCTGAAGTGAAACTGTTTTCAGGCCTTCTTTTCAGTCATGTTCAAAAGTTGCTGTAAAAATAGACTTGCCTTGCCCTTTACTGCCCTTAATTTGATCTTTTTTTCCTCCTTTCCTTTTTAGAGTCTGACATGATGAGCTCGGTTTCAGCTGTCAATATGCAAAAGCCAAACTTACACCAGAATGTCCAGACTGCCGTAGTTCTGAAGACCCAGCAGCAATCTCACTACGATACCCTCGTTAATACAGCCTCCAAAGAAGTAAACCTCAAATTTGGCTATACACCATCCCAAATGTCCAACAGTGAGAGGATTAAAGAGACTAACCCAAAAGTTCAGCTGCAGCAGCGTATTCAGTTCCCCAATTTTAAAGTCAAAGACGGGGTCCAAACAATTCATCTCGAGGCCCAACTTCAGGTGGCAAACAAAGCTCAAGGAGCAGAAACAGGAACTGGGAGGCATGGCTCGGGTGCAAAAGCTTCACATGAGGAAGCAGAAAGGGTGGACAAAGTTACACAACTGTTTGCCTCTAAATCACATCTATCTACCACTGTCTCATCTACCTCATCATTAGTGGCAGAAACAGAGCGATTTACATCTTCACCACCACCACTTTTAACAGCTCATACACAAGCTATCACTGCCGTCACAAATGCTGCCGTCTCACATACTCTTCCAACTGTGATGTTTGTACCAACTTCACCACTCCACTGCACAAAATCTGCTCTGCCTGTGCATCGGAGTGTAAAAATGCTCAAAGTTGAAGAATCTGTCACACCACAGGGTGCTGTTGATTTAATTTCTACCAGTTCTTCATCCACTTCATCACCTGCTACCTCACATTCCTTATCACTCCCCCTTCCCTCCTTTTCTGCCTTAACGTCCTCAAGTGCCGGCTCCAATGAGCCCAATGTGAAAACACTGCCGCCTAATGTCACCCTTCCTTCAAACACCTCCACCACCACTGAATCTCTGCTGTCTCTGAGCCTCAGCAGACGACCTGTGTGCCCGTACCCACCTGTGCCCATTCATGGAACCTTCTACTTTCGTAATGTAGAGAATCCACGTCCCAGAGAATACAAACATTACATACAGTATGCCTGCTACTCTGGTTATACGCTGGCTCATGGAGACATTCACAGCTACTGCCAGCAAGAGGGCACCTGGAGCGGAATCACACCTGTTTGTCTCGGTGAGTGATGTTGCTGCTTTAAAGGGAAAGGAATGACGTGCTGATGGCTGTGTAAGATATTTATTTGCCAGTAAAAGTAGGAAAACTTAACATTCCTGGAAGGCAATGGGTCCTAGCAATGGATAAAAAGTGCTGATGTAATTATCTTTAAAACAGATATCCAACACCAAGGTTATCTGTTTTAAAGATAATTACATCAGTGCTTCTACGATACAGATCATCTCATTGTGAAATGAAAGTGCCAAAGATTTTAACCGTCTCTACTGTTGTTACACATGCACAATTGGTCGTCTCCAGTGCTATACCTCTCTCTGATAACTATCTGAAAGTCAGCTCACATAAATGCTTGAATTAATTTCTTTTTCTTTTTTTGACCCTTGAACTTGTAATTACCCCGGAAACGAGCCACCCTCCATCTTTACTGTTTTTCTCCAGAGATGACACCATGTTCAGTTAACAACGGAGGCTGTTCCCAGCTTTGCTCTCACTCTCAGCACTACAACCAGAGCTCCAACCAGACCCAGACCAGAACTCATTGCCACTGCAGACCTGGATTCACTTTGCTGGATGACATGCGAACGTGTCGAGGTAAGCATATTTGTCTTTTCTCCACTGTGAAGTAACATTCTTCCTGAAATCCTCTGTGGACCCCCCCCCCTAGGCTCTTCCTAATGACAGCACAGCGTGCACCTAGGCATGTTACAACACAAAAGGGAATTTCCTTCACATGTTTTCTGTGTTTGATGTTTCATAGCTCACAGACGAGCAGAAGTGCCTGTGAAATTTATGGCAGCATGATCACCTTGTAGCAATGGTTACACATGCCTGCTCACAGGCAACCTATCATTCATGAGAGCAATCAGTGGATGGTGTTGATATTATATTATATAACAGTGTTCTTATGTTTTGTGTGCACTTTGACATATAGTCCTGTCTGAACAACTGTGGTTTGACTGATTACAGTTTAGTTTTACATTTACATTTACATTTACTCATTTGGCAGACGCTTTTATCCAAAGCGACTTACATTTGAGGAACAACATACAAGAATCAACAGAGCATCAACTACAGATCTACAACTGACAATACATACTAGTAAGAGCAGCAATAAATACTAGTAAGAGCTCACAGTACATATCACATCAATGGGGTAGATACCTAGGGAAGGAAGTAAGAGTTAGCAAAAAGTGCAATCAAAACAAAAAGTGCAATCAATACAAGATCATTGTAGGGGATAGAAGAAGAGCAGAGGAAGTGCATGATAGAGGTTAGGAGTTAGAGGTGTTATAAGAGGAAGTGTTCTCGGAAGAGATGAGTTTTCAAGAGCTTCTTGAAGTTAGAGAGGGACGCCCCTGATCTGATGGCGTGTAGTAGCTCGTTCCACCATCGTGGTGTCACAGATGAGAATAGCCGGGACTGGGATTGCTTTGTGTGAAGGGATGGCAGAGCCAGGCGGCGTTCATTGGAGGAGCGTAGCGGCCGAGAAGCAACGTAAGTTTGTATTATGGAGTTTAGGTAGATGGGTGCAGACACAGTAGTCACTCTTTAAGCATTAGTGACTTGAATTTGATTCTGGAGGCCACGGGGAGCCAGTGGAGGTCACTGAGTAATGGAGTGACATGAGTCCTTTTGGGCTGATCAAAAACCAGACGCGCTGCTGCGTTCCGAACCATTTGTAAGGGTTTCACCGCACAAGCTGGGAGACCTGCTAGGAGGGCATTGCAATAGTCGATGCGAGAGATAACCATGGCCTGTACCAGAAGCTGGGTGGCGTACTGAGTGAGGTAGGGCCTGATTTTCCTTATGTTGTATAGAGAAAAGCGGCATGACCGAGAGACAGTAGCAACATGGTCTGAAAAGGACACCTGGTCATCAATCATGACACCCAAGTTTCTCACCACCTTGGTTGGAGTGATGGTTGCTGAGTCAATTTGTAGTTTGATGTTATGGTGGATAGATTGCTTGGCTGGAATGACCAAGAGTTCAGTCTTAGAGAGGTTTAGTTGAAGGTGGCAAGCCTTCATCCATGCAGATATGTCTGATAGACAGTCCGTGATCCGCGCCGAGACAGTGGGATCGCCTGGCGGGAAGGATAGGTAGAGTTGCGTGTCGTCTGCGTAGCAGTGGTAAGAGAAGCTGTGCGAGCGAATGATCGGCCCCAGTGAGGTGGTGTAAATTGAGAAGAGAAGGGGCCCAAGCACTTGCGGTACCCCTGTGGAGAGGCAGTGGGAGGAGGATAATTGTCCTTGCCACAAAACATTGTAGGAACGCCCCGAGAGGTAGGATTCGAACCACAGGAGTGCTTTACTCGAGATGCCCATTGCTGAGAGAGCGGATAGCAGGATCCTGTGGTTGACTGTGTCAAAGGCAGCTGATAGGTCAAGCAGGATAAGAACTGAGGATTGGGCTGCAGCTTTAGCTGACCTTAGGGCTTCTGTTACAGACAGAAGAGCC
>NC_060169.1:11200024-11231613 GCF_021292245.1 Micropterus dolomieu | reverse complement strand
CTCAATTGTGGTCTCAGCCTTGATAACTTGCGCAAATAGCCGTGATACACAACTATGCTGCACGATTAAGTCGTTTTCGAAAATCTGCAATTTCAACATGTTCAAGCATCTAGAATTATAGCCACGTTAATAATGTTTGTAAGAAACCAAACCGTTTGTAAACCCGTCAAGATTTCAACGAGATAAGAGTATTTGTGTAAGAAAGGAATGCAGAGGAAATGAGGAGACAGAAAGAGAGAAAAGAGAGGAGGAGCAAGGACCAGAGAGGAAAGGATACAAAGATAAAACAAGGAGGGAAAGGAAGGCCAAACAACTACAATCTGTGGAAAGTTGAGAGGATGAAGGGGGGCTTAGATGAATACAGGGAGGGAGTGAAGAAAGGAATTACAGTGAGTGTGCACCTCTTATCACGAGCATGGGGTGTGCCGCGATCCACACTGCAAAGACGCCTCAGTGGAAAGGTGACTACCAATGAACATGCGACCTTCCAGAGGAGGCGGAAAGGGAGCTTGCTGCCACCCTCAAGACCTTGGCACAGGGGGGGTTTCCCTTCACAAAACGTGATGTCCAGCAAGTGGCCTTTCATTTTGCAGCCAAGAACAACATATCTGGTTTCTCTAAGGCAGCAGGGAGGGCCGGATATTACTGGTTTCAGAACTTTCTAAAGTGCAACCCAGAACTTGGGATGCACAAGTCAGAGGTCCTGTCTGCAGTATGGGCTGCTGGACTCAACAAAGAGGTGGTTAGCCAGTAGTTTAACCAGCATGAGAGCCTTTTGGTCGAGCTGGGTATTGAGGGCACACCGTCACATATATGGAACTGTGACAAGTCTGGGCTTCAGGACCAGTTCAGTTCGACAAAGGTCGTTGGACAGGTTGGCCACCCATGTGTGGAGGTGTGTGCCGGAGAGAAGGGGGAGACAACGACTTGTCTGGCAGCGTTCAATGCAGAAGGCACATACAGTCGAACGATGATTATTTTTTGAAGGGGAAGCATGTTCGTTCTGAGTGGCTACAGGGATGCCCGGAGAACACCAGCGCAAGGTGTTCAAACAATGGCTGGATTATCTCTGACCTCTTTCTGGAGTGGGGTCAAATGTTCATTCAGTCCCTCCCCAGGGATGACCCCAGGCCCCACCTTCTCCTCCTTGACGGCCACAGTAGCCACATCTATAACCTGGAGTTTATTAAGCTACTGAAGAGCAAGAATGTGCACATCATGTGCTACCCTGCCCACACAACCCATGCGCGGCAACCGGCCCTCTTCAAGAGTCTAAAAAACCACTGGGACCAGGAAGGGAGGAAGTGGACGAGGATGATGGCTGGGCAGAAACTGTCAAGGATGGAGTTCTTTGCGGTGTTCAGCAGGGCTTGGGCAAAGGCTTTTGCCCCCAGCAAGACCACCGAAATAGTGCTACCATCCGCTCTACCATCCCCGCCCACAAGACCACAGTCTCTCCCATCCCCGCCCACTGGACCATGGTCGCCCCTGCTGACCTTGACCCACTCTGCCCGCCAGCCATCAGCCCTGCTCTCTGGACATCAGCCCTCCCACCCACCATCCAGACCTCAGTCGCCTGCCGATCCGCCAGCCAGACCTCAGTCCTCTGCTTCCCTGACACCCCTGCTACCTGTGGAACCACTGTACTTTTTCCCAGAAGATGAGAAGGTGGTGTTTCAAGAGGTTGTGTTGGAGGATGTACCGGAAGAAGATAATGACCTCTTCAAGCAGTTCACACCACAGGAAGAAACCCACTCCCAGGATAAGGGACCTTTCTCCTCCACAGAATATGTGGGTTTGCACCCAAAATGTTTTTTTTTAATCGCACATATGAATATGTTTGTGTTTTAAAATTAAAATTGATGATAAATTACTATTTCCCTTTTGTTTGACTGGCCCATTGTACCTGAGACAGCTGGCCCATTTTACCTGAAACTGCTCATGCAAAAAATGTTGGCACAGCGGATGTTTTTAGAACTGTAGGGCCTAAATAATTATATTTTATTACATAATTTCAACACACAATTATCAAAGTCATTTTTATTCATAAAAACACATGGAAAAGGCATATATGGCATTGTATTATTGTCCCAAACAATTTACCAAAAAGTGGCCCAATTTAGCTGATACATATAATAAAATCACATTCATCATTCATCATCAGTTTCCTATGTTAATTGTAAATAGTGTGATCTAAACTCAACAATATATTATAGATAAGAAAATATTCAGATGGTATTTATAGGTTAAAATTTTGCATATATGTTAGTTGAAAGTAAAAAATGAAAGGTTGATATATACTGTTTTATTTTGACATTTCTTTAAGAGACAAATGTGACATTGACTGAGAAGTTTCTCTGGTGTGAAAAACAAAGAATTATCTGCACACTGAATGGTTTTGAAGCCCTGCAGGTGGTGTAATTTATTGCGATCTTAGAGAAGGTCTTGTGTGGCTTACATTGTATAGAATGCAAAAGTGCATTCGATCAGCTCTGAGACCTGAGTTTGCAACATCACAATAAATACCAACTAGTGGGATTCATAATTACTCTGTGCTGATCATTCTTTGTTTCAGCAGTTACCCACAGGAGGGTTTGGAGGTGCCCACATTATTCTGTGCTTCACATTGTTTGTTTGAGATGTAAGTTAACGTTAACGTAATTAAAAAAACTGATTCATATTTAACTGTTAACATTGGTCTAAGTAAAATCTAACGTTAGTGTTGCAAAATAACATTACATTTATATATTAAAAAGCATTTAAAACCTTGTGAAGTATAATGTCAATAATAGATATGTGAGTTATTTTAAGATAGGATTTTCTGGTGTCTTACCTTGATTGTAAGCTGGTAATGACCATAAACACGGCCACAGGTTCCAACCTCCACCATACAGCACCAGGGGTGTAGAAGCTACCTCTGCTAACGCAGAGTAGCATATAGCATTAGCTTCATTGTCTGAGCAAACTCCGTCAAGTCGAGCTAGGCGGGAGTGGTGTCAGCAATACTTCACCTCAGCTCCACCCACGACCCACCTCTTAACCCATTTCTGGTTAACCGGGAGTTACGCGCTGCCAAGATGGCGCCGGCCAACTCCGCCCAATTCGGGCTTTAAAAACACAGTCTATGGTTTATGCACACACGCTGTGATGGTTATGCTAAGGGTATTTGGTTTCGGGGGGCTGTCAAGAATAACATAGCTAGCTAGCCAGCAAGCTAGCTGGCAGTATCAAAGAAAAGAAGGGTCCTACAAATGTTGTTCCAGTCCTAGGATTTGGGGTCCTGAAACTGCAGCCTCCGCTACTGCAGCTACATACTAGAGAGCTGCATTGGGATTGTGATCCTGCAGGTCTCGCAGGACCCAACATAAATCGTGCGGGAGCGGGCGGATTTAACTGTGCTGCGGGCGGTTAAAAAATATACTGCGGGTCCCACAGTAGCGCTGATAAGATGGAGTCAACAAACGAAGTTGAAAAGAAGATTAGATTCTTTATCTAAACCATCAACCTGCCTCTTAGACCCCATCCCGACTAGGTTGCTTAAAGATGTTTTACCCTTAGTCAGCACTTCTATACTAGATAATATCAATCTATCTTTATCAACAGGCTATGTACCACAGTACTTTAAAGTAGCTGTAATTAAACCTCTTCTGAAAAAGCCCAAACTTGATCCGGATGTTTTAGCCAACTACAGACCTATATCTAACCTTCCATTTCTCTCTAAGGTCCTGGAGAAAGCAGTTGCTAAACAGCAGTGTGATCTCAACCACTATCTTTTGTAACCAGTGGTCTGTGTGGTCCGGACTACTAACTTTAGCTCCCCTAGTGGCAGGGACCAGTGGCCTGGACCAGACCAAATGAAGGAGAGAGGAAGTATTGCTTCGGAACAGACGGTCTTTATCGTCGTCTAATGACCGGCCTCTAGTAGCTACACAGACATCCAATTTATCAAACAATTCGTCTGCTCCGTACAAAGAGAAAGAGCCCACTTACAGCCCTGTAGGATTCTGTTCTTGAGTTGTGGGCCTTTAAACCATGGGAGTGCTTTTGGTCACAGGAATGTTGATGAATATTTACTGTTTTTAGTCACTATTTCAATGTTTTAGAAGCTTTGTGTTATTTGGAACGTGGTTGTATGGACAGAAAAAGTGCTTTGAAGAAAACTCCCAATAAAAGTGAACATATAAACAGTGAATATGGCCAGGTATATTTTTGAAAAGTTGTGTAATAACTGTTGTATATTAATCTTCTTTTACAGTTACAGTTGTATCCCAGGTGTATTAGAAGATATTCAGTTGTATTATAATCTGAAGAATTATTGTTTTGATGAAAATGTTTTTTTGTTGCATCTCCATTTACTCTTTAGTAGAAAAATAAATAGGTTAATTTCAGTCGATTCATATTCCTTAGCTTCTGACCTATCAAAGTAGACCACAATTATGCATCAGCCTAATAGCTGAGGAGTTATTACCGATTTATATCGGGTTTGTTATTTTAGGCGTTTTTCCTGGAAATAGGGGTCCGTTTCCAAGAACTGACCGGATTCCATGTTTAAACATCTGTTGTTCCAAATCAAAGCACAATCACAAAACGTATGTTTTTGTGGTTCCATGGATATAAAATGTGTGTGATGTTAAACCTCAGAAATCAACCAGACCGTTTTAGAAAAAAAAAAAAAAGCTTGTTTTTATTTATTTAACAACTGGCTATAAACTTCCAATCTGAATTTAGTTACATCCACAATTACAAAAACCTGTAACAGTAGTAACTGCCGTTGTAATTGTTCTGTCACATGAACCCATTTGCAAATATGAAGGAATTAACAGCGGCTGGTGAAGCTCAAGCCATCAGCTGTAGATCAGAATGAAGAGCTTTCATGTGGACGCTCATGGTTTGGTAACCACACTGAAGCTGTTCACATTACTTTTGCTGTTGTTCTACTTTCTGAGCCAAAGTTCTGTTAACACTCCTTGTTTGATCAAATAACAAATCCCCGTTCCTTGGTCACTTTACTTTTCTTTCAACTTTCACCCCCAATATGGGTTAAGCAACTAAATAAGATCCTGTGCCCACAAAACCCTTTGATTTCCATCCCCACCCCACAGCCTTAAACCCAGCAGGCCACCTCAGTTCTTCTTGGCCTTCGGTGAATCGTACTTCCTTTTGCTGGAATACCAGAGGAGCAGAGGGATGCCGATGGAGGGCAGAGTCATCACACCAAATGCTGCCCAGTCCAGCTAGGAAACAGAGAAATGGGAAAGTGAGTGAGGTGGTTTAAATCTCTGGGTTAAATTTGAGAGTTTGCCCATACTGCAGAAGAGATATTAGATATAAAAAAAAAAAAATGCTTTATAAATATAAAATCATTTGCTAAAACTAAAGCAGGTAACATTAATGAAGGTTATGATATTGAGTTTTTATTTGGACTTTCCAGTTCAACTGCATGATCCTTTTTGAAGGCTGTGGTATATTTATAAAGCCGCTGCTCTAGAAACAACATTTAGTTATATTTTAAATATTACATTCTAATCCTGTTCTGAAGTTACTCTTTTTAATGTAACTCAAGCCTCAAGGATTTGAGGGACAAGACTCAAGTCTCTTATAGTTTTAACAAGCTTTCTATCATCTGCATTCTATCCGGTCTGCTTAGAACGCTGCATAGCTATTTCTAAAGAATTTATAGCATATTATGATCACATCACACACGATGACTGTACACAAGTCAGTTTGTTGGAGCAATTCCACTTAAAATGTTTATTGCACATTATATGTAATGTCAGTTGAAATTGTAAAAATCAGTGTTCATGTGTGTGAGACAGAATCAGTGAAGAATTAACTATCACTCATGATGTGACTGGCTGCATTGTTGGAACATAATTACTATAATATGGGAGAATATGTTAATATTTCTGAGTGAGTCGGACCATGGTGCAGATGCAGAATGTAGTTTGAAAGTGAGAGTTTCTTTTAAAAATAGGCTGGGAATAGTCTGACCATGTATTACCAGCATTTCACTGACTTTGTTTAAATGCTTAAGTAATTTCAATAAAGCCACTGAATGCTGCTTAGCAAAGATCCAAATTAGGCCTGCAGCTATCGATTATTCCATCAATTAACTGGATAAGAAATTTTTGCTTTATTAAAGAGCAACATTAAATATGCAAAAGAGAATATAAGACTATTCTTTTTAAAAGAAACTTATTGGTTTCCTTTTTAGAAAAATCAAAAAAATGTAACGTTTAAATTGCATAGATTATCTGTCAAAACCTAAACCACTTTCAGCATTTAAGTGTAAAAAATGTAAGTAATTTTTTTTTCTGAAAAGTGGAAACAAAAACCTTTTTCTTTAAAAAAAAAAAAAACAAAGTTCAAAGCGCTTTTACAGTACATCTGCATTCACCAGTCATACACATTCATACACTGAGCCTAAGTGCTCAAACGGAAACTAACATTCACACACATTCATACACTGGCGGAACAGCCGCTTAACAGCCGATTAACGGCCAACCCGCCACCCTGAGCCACAGCTGCCCCAAATGTTCTGCTTGATGCTCAGATACTGAAGCATAGTGCTATTGTGATAGGCTAGTTCAGTTTTACAAGAGTTTTTGTGGACACTGTGTTGCTTTCTCTGGCCTGTCTCTTCTCTGCACCCCTCGCCATTTTCCCTCTCTGAACAGTCTCTGATCACACACAGCAGAAGCGCGTTGTGCAGTAATAATCATCAATGCGAAACAGTGCATTGTATAGAGGTATATCGATTAAACAAAGCTTCAACAATGCAAATAATTTGATTCGATGCCTTTTCAAGTGCAAACCATCAGACACATTGGTACTGGATTACATTGTGAGCTTACAATTTCTTCCTCATCAGAATAAAGCTAAACAAATAAATTTAAATGTATTGTAGGCTGCAGCCCTACACACACTCCGGTTCCACCACTGTATGATCCAGTGACGACTCTGACTCTGGTCAGCTTATACAAGCATCTCTACGTCCACTGTATCAAAAGGAAGGCCCTGCCTTTTATTTACCTGTTGCCATGGTGAATCAGTGGCAGTGCTTAATTTAGAATGAACACACTCAGTTAATTGACTGTTCTGGGCCGGTATTTATCAAGCTTCTCAAAGTTTTGTGATTTACCTTCTCCTACTTTCAAACTTAAGCAAGTTATCAAATGTCTTAAAGTGGAGAATCACTCTTACTCTCCCAGTTATTTAATGCAGCTCGAGAGGTCTTAAGTGGTTAGGGGTTGCCACTAGGGGCGTGTGAGGTCACTGTGGAGAAGGAGACATGTGCGAACACTTCAGCAGAGGAAGAATGTTTCTGAATTCTTTAATGACACTAATTAAACAGTAATTAATTAAACAGTATCGTTTGGACAGAGGAGGCATCAACTTTGTCGGCCAGCTGGTGAGGGACGTCATCTCACCACCGACTTTAGCAGCAATGCGTTTTCAGCTGAACTGAAGGTGGTGATGGCGCGTCGTTCCTTAGCCACAGGACAAATGCCGCAATGCTGATGATTTAGAGCCATCACAACCATCAATCAGCAGAATTGTCATGGAAACAATTATGGCACTTACAGCTCCACACTGTCGCGCGTTTCATCGACTTCCCAACAACACCCCGTGTAATCCAACAGAAGCAAACACAATTCATGCAAATATCCAGGAGTAGGAGGCTCAACTGATGGCACTCAAAGATCATTGCTCCCAGCGTAAACCAGAACATTTATATGAAAAAGAAGAGGTACTTAAGGTAAGAGGTAATTCTTTGTCAAATATGTGTCTAATATAAACTCTTTAGATCTCACCATTCAATGTGAATTTATCTGAGAATTTTCTTAAATAAGGAAATCTCTTCAGTGATTGGTCCTCGCCTACATCATCATCCAAAATCCTGTTTGCAGCACAGCAAAGCGTCGTGAGTCAGCTCCAAGACCGACACTTCTGAGAAGCTTGATAAACACAGGCCCAGGTGCTCTGGAGGGTTAGGTTCAGAGTTTGTTAAACTGCCTTTCTGGAATAGACCCAAGCTGTCAGGTTGTCTTTTCCTTTTCTGTGTTTAGGAATATAAATGTATATCCTAACTGATTATGTCTCTGACGTCAAGGTTCGCCTTGATGGACAGTAAAATAGAGAAATGTAGATAGGCCATTAGATCTGCATTAGACTACATGTAAGCTGCAGTTTCATTTTACTGCCAATAGATGTCCCTATAAACACAGCCTACGACTGCATCCCCCTACAGACAGAAGTCTGTTGTGAAGTGTGCGGATGACACCACCATCATTGGCCAGTTTTCAAACAACGATGAGACTTCATATCAGGAGGAAATTGATAATCTCCTGGTGGTGCTCAGAGAACAACCTACTACTCAATGCCAGCAAAACCAAGGAGCTGATTGATTCCAGGAAGAAGGAGATAAAGACACACACTCCTGTCTACATCAGTGGTGTTGAGTTGGAGCAGGGGAACCGTTTCAGGTTCCTGGGAATCAGCATCAGAGAACCTGACATGGTCATCTCACATCTCCATTCTGGTGAACAAAGCTCAGAAACGACTGGATTTCTTGAGGAAGCTTAAGAAGGCCAAATTCCCACGCCAAGTTCTTGTCAGCTTTTACAGAGGAGCAATAGAAAGCATCCTGACTGGAAACATCACTAACTGGCATGGGATGCGCAATATAAAAAGCCCCATTTTCTAATAAAATCCAATGGATTCGTTTACAGTGGTCCTGTGTTTCCTCCGCTACAGAATAGAAAGTACTACAGAGATTATGTATACGACATTTTACTAACTCTGGTCATTGCTGGTCAGTCCACTCAGGTAGGAGCCTGAGTGAGCCAGCGAAAAACACTTTTTAAATGTAACACTTACATAGTGTGGGGAGAAGCGCCGGTCGAACTCCCTCTGGGCCAGGATGCCTCCCTGGCCGGGGGCGCTGGTGTAGCCAACCTGCAGGAAGGACAGACACTTTAGCTTCCATCACTTCACTGCACTACTTCAATCCATGAAGATATTCAACTGCTTTTACCACGACTTGTCCTCCCTCCTGGGCCAGATAGCTGACAGTAGCAGAGGTGAAGTTGAAGTAACCAGCCTTCAGGGGGCGCAACACCACTGTGTGAGAGACATTGCTGGCTCTGAGAGTTCCACAGTTAAATTTGACAACTTGAAAATGATGGAGTCCATAGATGCATAAGTAAAACTAATTCAAAAATATAATACAGCCCAACATACACCTGAATGTGTTAAACAAGTTTTGGAAAGGTGCCCTGCTTTGCTTTTGTCATATGCTGCCCTGTTCTCCACCGATCACTGAACAATTCAACTTGTCCTCTTAGAGATACCAGGGTACTTCACCTGCCAAGCTTTGATTAGTTTTATACTTGCCCTATAATTTGCAAACAGCTGCCTCACTATCAGTTCTACTGAGTTGTAGCTTCAGCTGTCAGTGACGTTGACTAGTCATCATTTCATCTTTTGTGACAGTTCATGTGCACAATAGTGGCTCCCAGCTGTTACACAGTGATTGACAGTGGACAAAACTAGCGTCAAACCCTGAGCACCCTAAAATGACATGATGTGTGTTTGATAGTCTGTCTAAGAATGTAAGCCTTTTCTCCCATACAGCACCACTGCAGGGTCAGAGGAGCATTAAGAAGACAGAGGTTGAAGGATACGGTGCGATCCTGTCCCATTTGACATTCAACATTCCTGAAACGATTCCAAAGTCTTCAGGAGGAAAAGAATCATCTGACAGCTCCACCTCCAGAGCAGCACTGCAGAGACACAAAGGAAGAGGACACTGTTTAATTACTGTTTATCTCAGAGGGAACACCAGGGAGTCATTTCTTTTATGGTTTTTTCTTGTTTTGTTTGCATTTAATTAAATTTTTCATCCACTTCTTGTTTTTCATTTGTTTTAGTTTGAAAGGCTCTAGATATAAAATCACTTTGCTCTGCATTGTATGTATGAAAAGTGCTATACAAGTAAACATTATTAATATGCATGGGGGCCTTAAAAAGCTGAACGCGGCTGGTCTTGATCATGCTGAATTCTCCTCTGACTGACACATGGCTGCAGTCTGAAGTATCCTTCCAAACCTTTCCTACTCCTGTGACTTCAAACACTGAAGCTAAATCAACCTATTTACAAAAAGGTTAAGTATCTTGGAAACGGACATTCAACACGTCACTCGGTCAAGTTGTAATTTTTGAGGAGGGAACAGCAGGTCTGTTTCTTCTAATGTCTAAGGAAATGTTTCTCACATTCATCCATTGTATTTTGTGACACTGAATAACCAAATCAATGTCTGAAGATCTGTACGCTTAGCCAATGACGAGCTGCTGAATTAGTGACTGATGGATGCACAGACAGGCTCAGTGTGGGATGATTATTCTGGTTTAGCCACAGAGTACCGTGGTGAGCATATCATCACCATCTTGTGATCTCAACAGCAGCTTCCAAGCATGGGACAGCTGTGCCAACAGCACCCAACCAAGCTGAGTTGTTGTTTTTAGTGCTCATTACTTTTATGAAAGATGCGGCCACATAACAGTTTGCACTTTTACACAGGCTTACATTCACCAGACTAACTATCCTGCTTCACTTTCTCCAGCATGTGTACATGTCCACTCTGGCCTGTTATTATCGTTAAAGTCTGTGGCAAGTTTTTACATTCTGCTTTTAACCGACAAAATTGTGCTGCATAGTATAATTGTCCGTAGTTAGTTAAGAAATAATTAAAACAGGCCATCTGGTAAAAACTATTAGGGATGTCCAGATCCAATCTTAAAGATCAGGATAGATCAAGGCATTTTTTAATCAGTTTTTTTAATCAGTTTTCCTGAAACTGCAGCCTCCAGTACTAGCTACATAATATTGACCAAGAGCTCTGTGATGCTACTTCATACATTTACACACACAGAGACCAGACACAACAGGAGATCACAAAGTAAGCACCTGGTAAGTTCTGAAAATATGTGTATGTTACAAGCCCTGATCAATCAGAACACCATTTAGAAACCAAGAATTTTAAAAGTTGATTGCTTGTCATCTTGCTGACAGTAATGACACCATGTTGTTACATGACTTGCTGTTTCGCTGTTCACTGTATATCATGGTATTTCTCATGGTGTTGGATTTCTTCAGAATCGCATAATTTGCCCCACCTTTATGATGCAGAGAAATTAGTTACCGTTAGAAATTACAATAGTAACTCATGATATTTCATTGAATTTAGAAACAATGTTCTATAACGGGATATGAATTTTTAGTCCTATCGTATAGCCCTACTCCAAAGAAACACACACTGGAGGATACTTAAAATGAGAGAGAAATTTAAATTAATGTAGCCTAATTGACGTGTGCACTGTGCAACTGTATCATCTAAGAAAATACAATATATAATAAAGTATCAGATTGACTTGGAATCAGCGGACACTCATAATTAAATGACTCGAATCGGGGGCAAAAAAACACGTGATCGGGACGTCCCTGAAAACTACACTGGAGATAAACTTCACATACACTAATACTATTGCATGAATCATTAGCATACTGTTTGTGTAGTTTTCAGGTTATAATGCTGAATTTGTACAAACTTGTAACTCAGAATCATGTAGATTTAAAAACTGCATCCTATCAAGTTACAATAATCTTAATAAAAAGACTTCACAGCTCACAAACCAACATTTCTGACACAGAGGTTTGTGTCCCTCACAGCAAGGGGCAGCATCACACTCAGTACAGTCCTGACCTGGAGCCCACATTGTAGATGTTGTACTGCAGGGTGAGGTCACGGCCCTCCACAGCATAGCGGTTCAGCAGGGATTTAGAGGCCAGCAAGCGGGCCCCCTCTTCTCCGGAGCCCAGACCAAGCAGAGCCAGGAGCAAAAACACATGCAGCATGTTCCTCATCTGCAAAAAACAAGCCGCAATGATCCAATTAGAACCTGAAAAACTGTTGAGATGGGTTATAAAGACACATACACTGAGGTCACAAGTGTTTGGACCCCCCAGTCACGGCAGCCAGGGTCCAAAACCCTGCAGTAAGCCTGTACAGAGATGCCCGTGACTTTGAAATGACACGTCCATATGTCTGTGATGTTCGCTGGCCACGTACATTTGGCTATGTAGTGACGAAGGCTTACTGTGGACTTTGACTGGACTAGCAGACAGTTTAATAAACTTCATAATCAGAAGGCAGTTTTTTGGGAAACATGTCTATGGAGGAAAAAACACAACGTTAACGTTACTCTTCTGAAGGAAAAGGTGACATTAACGTTACTTTTACTATGTTCATAGCTAACTGTTAGCTATACACGGAGCTAGCGTTATAGATATTTCATCTAACGTTAAGCTTTAGATACTAAAATAATACAGCAGAGCTTGTGTTGAAAACATAGAGAGCATTAGTGAATAGTTGAAACGTTACACTTTAGTTTGTCTCAACACTGACTGTGACAGACGCTTAACGTTACGTGGACCTACCGACACATAGCGTTAACGTTAGCTTTCAGTTAGAGAATGACACTAAGGCTAAAGCACAGCGCTCAGTTTACTTTACAGAAGTAACGTTTAGCCAGTAATGTTTATGTCTCTAGCTCCAGAACATCAAACACGAAATTTGTGAAGTTTGTAAGGTTACGGTTAAACAGAGCAGAAACAGTACAGACCGTTCAGTGGTGCTCTTCCGACCGCAGATCTTGAAGGAGCTGTGGAGGCGCATGCTCAGAAGCTTTACGCTGCTGTTTGCATGACGTGTACCGGGGGGAACTTGAGGAAGTCTCCACACAGCGCAGCGCCCCTAGCGTCTGGGAGGGGGCGGTTTCCCCGGCTTGTTAAAGGGGAATCACATTTTGACATTTAATTTTCACAAACGTTTTTTAAAACATTAAAGTATCTACTGTAGTTTTATTTAATGTGTTTTCTATGTTAAAAAATCAGTTTAGTAAATTGAATTTGATGCGGACACAGAAGTGGGCATGTCTCTGACCCGAGAGAATGTGTGGTCCTCCAGGCAGCCTACCTCTGAGCCACGTAGGCTATGGACATAAACTGGAGAAAGGAGAAACTGCGACTCAGATGGCAGAGAGATGTAACTGTTTGAAATGGATACTTGCTTGTAAAAGAAATGGAAATATTAGCCTACCTCAGAGAAGCCTATTATATAAACCTTACTAGCCTATATTATATGACTTCATTTGCTAAAACAGATAAATGCCATTCTTAAACGAATAATTAAAGACCCTTTTGATTGATATTCCCTGAAGTAGGCAATAAAAACATGATATAAGATAATTTATTAAAAATTAAATATTCTCTCTTGTTTGACTGATACTCCCTGGAGTGCACAAGAAAAGAACTATGATTTTTTTTTTGAATCGGGAATAATTAGATAGCCTATATAACTAATAATTGCACACTATGAATTGTCTTCTCATAAATAAAAACAGTAGGACAAATTACGTTTTTGGTGCTATTTTCGATGCAACTGTCGAGTAAATATGAGGGCATAGTTTCATATATTGTTATCACATGTTCGTTGCCATCTCCCCAGGCATTAAAGGCAAACGATATGGCCAGCATGTTGATGTGATGTGTCACTACTGAGGAAGAATTCCTTATCCTGCAAGTCGCTAATCCAGGGGGTCGAGATAAAGCTCCCCTTTTCTCCGGAGTTTTGACCACTTCTATCTTATCTTCTTTCTTGTTTCAACCTCCCCAACAAAAACTTCAATCTCACAATGTGTGGCATTTCTATTTTAGATTTTCTGTAAGAATGTGCCCTCCTAATAGGATTTATTAGAGGCGTTTAATTTCACTATAGGCAACTATATGGGCGTTTAAAGTGTAAGACAAAATCCTCACTCACCTGCGGCAATGTTCAACTTGGCTGTGGTTTAGAGCCAAAAATCTGTGGATGGATCAAGTTGTCAAAATGGAAAAACCAAAGTGTAAAGCTGATGATACATGGGGGCAACTTTTTAGCAATGTTGCTGGGCAATGTTGCTGGTGGCAAGTCTGACTGTGTTTTGAACGGATAGCGGCGGGTGGGGTGGTTCCTGAATGGTGGGGGAAGGGGATTACTGTGGTAATCTTTACTCATTACCATTGACCGCAACGTTGCCCTGCACGATTGCTCTAAAAGTTGCTATGTGTATCATCAGCTTAAGTGAGGTGCGAAGTAGTTGCGGACCAAAACAAAAAATCTTAAGGTGGATGCCACAAAATGTGCCCAAATCACAGAAATGTTTGCTACCGGACCATAGCCTAAATGTAGACATTAAAAGGTTTATCAAATCAATTGACAATGTATCACTCTATTTTTCAATCACATTCATCACATTTCTTCAATTACTGTTTGTTGTGGCCAGAACTCTATAAGTGCAGTCCATTTACAATCCGTTAACCAAATACCAACGAGGAAGAAACGATCAAGACTGAAAACAAAGGAGAGTAAGATGGACATTAACAAATGACAGCTCCTACTGTATGTAGGCAACACACAGACATTAACTTTAGTTACATTTGGTGGCCTAAGATTGCTGAGTTACATGTAGCTACTGTAAGTAGACATCTTAGCCCATCTTATCCATATCTACATTGCTACAATAAATTAAGGGAACACTTAATCAAGTAAATTAAAATTGACTTGATTAAATCCCCCAAAAGGGAATGGTTTAGCAGGTGGTGGCCACAGACAAGCTTCAATGATTGCTCTCTAGTTTTGCATTATGCCAGCGTCCTTGTCACTACTGGTAGCAGAGGTGGTACCTGTAGCACATTCAGGTTGCACAGATAGTCCAGCTCGTCCAGGATGACACATCCATATGTGCTATTGCAAGAAGATTTGCTGTGTCTCCCTGCACAGTCTCAAGAGTGTGGAGGAGATACCAGGAGATGGTAGTTACACGATGAGAGCTGGACAGGACCGTAGAAGTACATCAACCCAGCAGCAGGTCCGGTATCTGCTCCTTTGTGCGAGGAGGAACAGGAGGAGCACTGCTAGTTGTTTTTTTTTCTTATGGCATCTTTCTTAACTAATTTAAAGCATTTCGAAGAAGTGCCTCAGCAAAAGTATCTTGATGGTAAAATCAAGATATTTGGTAAACAGCTGTGGAGTCTATCCAAAAGCTTTAAGTATCTGTGCACTACCCATACTTTTCTATAAACTGAAACATATTCAGCCACTAGGTGGAGACAAATAACCTTCTTTTAATCCTGTAAAAATTAGTCACACAAATGTCCCAGCTGCACCAGTGTAGGCATCAGAGGCAGTCAGAGACACATTTAATCTGACCCCCATAGGTTACACAGATCCAGTCTGAAAGATTCTGAAGCCTGCTGGAAACTTGGGGTTGATGAGCGGACACTAGTGCATGTACTGTGGCAATCCAACAATTGTGGATGAAGATTCACAGTTACATGTCAAACAGTTTAGATTCTGTCCACAACACTGGTGGAGACTGTATGCTATTCAGTCATTGAAGGACTGGACACAGACAGAAGTAGCCTAATGATTGGACTGCAAATTACTTTTGGGACCTGGAATACCCATGACAGAAACATAACATGTTGCTGCATATGAAACAATTTCACAGAGGATGTTGACTAGAACAGAAAAATATCCCCTCCAGTGGTAAATGGGTATATTTTAGAAATGTCTAAGAGAAAAGAAGTGGAGGCATTTTGTTGACAAGGATTTCAATGTGTGGTTTCTGCTTTTGTACTTTTCTCTCATATTATATCCTTTCTTTTTGTGTCTTTTTCTCTACATTCTAAGAAAACGACATCATATTTTGGTAAAACCCTCCAAAAAGTTGTGGTAATCAAGATTTTCACTTGAATCACGGGCATTTATTTTATTATTATTCAAGAAAAACGGGAGCTGACAGTAACGTTTGCCTACAGTGATGCACATCTGCATCCGTATAGCCTATAAATTTTGATACATAGGCAGTAAATATTCGTCACAAGTAAATAACGTGAGGCAGGTAATGGATGATGGCAGATGACCGACAGATGTTCTACGATTTTATTGGTAAAAAGAATGAACCCGCTGTAATTTACTCAGAATGCATCACTGCGCACAGAGAAGACTTCTTGCTTAGAGAGATTTGGAGCAGCAGGAGTGACTGGAGCTCGGTGCAGGCTGCAGTACAGGTGGGTGTTCCGTGTTCATTCATAAAGCGTCACTACAGTGGAGGATATATAAACCCAGCCGCGGCAGGTTGGTCATTCATCAGGTGTCACATCAGTCAGGTGCAGTCATGCTCCGTCTTGCCTGCGGACTCCAGCTCCTGGCGCTCCTGTTGCTGCTGAGCAGGAGCAACTCAGCTGTTCACAACGACGCCACAGAGTCAGTCAGTACTCAGCCGGTCCACCACACTGAAGACGAGCCAGCTAACGAGGACACAAACCAAGCGAGGAACGGCGGGAGACGGCTGGCTGACGCGGTGCGTAATGGTGAGTCCAAACGACGCCGTGACAGTACATTTCCATAACTTTGCTTGGCACATATTGTTTCTGACTGATGACACTGAATAGGTGACACTGTTCTCTCTTACTGTAGTGTTGCGTGAGGCAGGTGGAACAGGTGCATTTTCAAATACCCTAAAGGGAAGTTGGATCTCCTTGATTTTAGAAATAAAAATGACTTAATCCATTAGCAAGTGTCCCCATCAGTGCTCCTGTAAGGTGCATTATCACTGTGATTTAATCAAAAGTCAAACAAGTAAACAAGGGAACATTAGCTTAAAGGCAAGACTATGTATTGGAACTTCGGGATGAAGAAAGTAAAAAAAAAAAATCGTATTGTCCCCTTGTGCACCAGAGGGATCACTTGTACACAGGCAAAACGTCCATTGTTTATACAGAGATTTTTGTGGTTTTATTATTATTTATCCTTAGCAACCAAGCAAACAAAGAACAAAGAAATCCCAGCTCCTGCCCTCCCAGGTGAATGCAGTCCTTTACCTGCCTACCTACAGTATATAAATCCTGAGGTGCCTATTGTGCTGCCCAGTAAACAAAATGCATTATGTGCAAATGAAAATACCAAATTTAAATAAAGCAAACATTTAGAATAAAATAAATAGAACAAATTTCATTTCATTTCATGGACAGCAACGACAACACACATTAATCAGCATTATGGTAAATGTGCCAGTGATAGGCAGCTGGCTAATTTTCAACTGCAGTCCTTTGGCAAGATGTTTTAAACCTAAAAAATGATAAAAATGTATGGAACGGGGACATCAAAAAGACAACACTATAAAGACAGAAACAGCAGCAAAACAGGAATTCCCAAAACACAACACAAACCAAAAAGAAACAATAAAACATCAATACAATCATACAGTGACAACAAACATTTCAAGACAGTCACTCCACGCTCTGATTCCACCAGGACCTGGCTAAAAGACCTCAGTCATGGCAGACAATACAAATGGGTCAGCAATATCAGAGTTGACAATAAAAATTGTGATTATTTCAACCATGTCTCCTAGAAATAACCTTTGTTTACCATTACCATTGTTTGGTAGCACTTTACAACTTTTTGAGTAGTTATTAGGAAACGAATGAGGAACTAACTGCTAGTGAACAATTAGTTAATGAGTTACTCTTAATCAAATCTTATAGAGTAGCTAATAATTAGTGAATGAATAGTTAATTAAGAAACAAGTGTAAGTCCAAATGAAGGACTATAGAATAGAAAATGATGAGCTACTAGAGAATATACTAAGAGATCCTAAATTTAAGGTTCAGTAGGAAACTTATATAAAAATAACTTGTTGTCAAATTTGCTCACTGCCACTATATCCACTATATTCTGCTCCTTGTGCCATTTGCGTTTGTGGATTCTAATTCACGTCAAAATGAGAGCCAGGAGGAGTCTCTAACACAGTCAGTCAGCGCTGCTTCAGAGGTTTTGCAAACACAATGTCTGAGAAAAAACCAGCAGCAGTGAAAGAACTGCCCATCCCTCCTTTGCAGACAACAGTGTGGTACAGTGGTGGTGTTCGATGCCAGGACGCTCGTATCAACGAGCGAAAAGGCATGACGACAAACAGTGGGGAATAACTTTTGGGGGGGCAGAGGAGTACTAGCCTCTCATCCTGCTGTTAGAAGTTTGACTTAGCTGCTTCTGAAGCCTGGGGTTCTCTGCCCCGGGCCACCACGCATCAGAGGGGCGTCTTTGAGCCCTACGCAGGATGAGCTCCTTCTTGTGGGTTTGCTGGGAGGGGTTTAGCAGAGTAGCATATTGCGATGCGGAAGGTTTTGCAGTTGTTGCCTACTGCAGCTTTAATGAATCATTATATAATTAATATAGTCCTCCAACAGGAATTATTAGAGAAGTACTTATTAACCATTCACCAGTTATCAAGTATTTTCCAATTTGTTCCTCACGTGTTTCTTAATTAATGGGTCACTTTTTCTATTCACTATTTCACTATTTTCCCAGGTTTTTGTGTCTGTGTGACTAATGGGGACAACATTTCTTTAAAACTGGTCCAGTACGAACCGAGCGCGCTGCAGTCAGCAGCAGTACACAGATAAACTGGTTTTGTTAATGAAGTCTGGTGGCTTTGAACAAAGTTGTTGCAGGTAAAAACAAAAAGGATCTTATTCTTTAAAAAAGTCTGTCTCTGTAGGGATCCTTTCCATACTGTTGTCAGCCACTTCTAATCTAAACAATCTGAGCCAGTCAGTGGCACTTTAGTGGACGTACTTTGACACAGTAAGGATAACGTTGCAGTCCTGTTTGACTGGAAAAATGTTGTCCCAATTAGTCACATAGACACAAAAACATGAGAAAATGGGGGCTAGGTGGAAAAATACCATAGAAATCCTTTAACTTATCATTAACTAATCGTTAGCTAGGGTTACAATTTGATTAGGAGTTACTCATTAACTAAAAGCACAGTTAGCAGTTAGTTCCTCATTTGTTCCTTGGCAATAACTAACCAAAATTTGGTAGTCTCTCATTGTAAAGTGTAACCAATTGTTTTCTCTAACATGTAATTAATAAACGTAATCAGTGGCTGTATTGCAGTATACTTGCAGGCAACATATTTTTGAGTGAATGAAGAGCTACATTTATGCACTGCACCGGAGCTGCAGCGAGGTGGTCGGGGCAGGTGGTGGGCGTACAAAGCAGGATGCAGGACTAGTCAGTATAGGCAAATATCTTGCCAGAATATGTTGTAAGTGAACATTTTACTAAGGTTTAGAATCAACAGTTTTGTGACTTGCCAGATAAGTTTATAAAGAAGTTAAAGAATGGCACCTAACCCATAGCTGATACATTTTCTCAGAAGTAGATCTGTACAGTAGCAGTAGAAACAGAGTATATGTAGCCTACATGTAATTCACTTTTCATGTCTCAGGCCCAGACCAGAGCCAGGTGGGCTGCAGGGAGCTGAGATCCACAAAGTACATCTCTGATGGCCAGTGCACCAGCGTCACCCCCATTAAGGAGCTAGTGTGTGCTGGAGAATGTCTACCAGCCCACCTGCTTCCCAACTGGATCGGGGGTTACACTGGGAGATACTGGAGCCGACGCGATGCCCAGGAGTGGCGCTGTGTCATCGACCGGACCAGGACCCAGCGGATCCAGCTGCAGTGCCAGGACGGCACCTCCAGGACCTACAAGATTACTGTGGTGACCTCCTGCAAGTGTAAGCGCTACTCCAGACAGCAGAATGACTCAGGACACAAGGACACGTCCGTCCACAGCAGTACACAAAGGAAAAATCAGAAGAAGGCTGGCCGCCCTGACGAGACAGTCGGGGGGCAGTCTGACTTTTAGATCTTTGTGACAAAAAAAACTGTTTTAAGATTAGTATGTTGCCCAAAGTGCAGCATAATTAAAGGGTAACAATATTTTTCAAACTATAGCCTATTTCTATGTTTTTTGTGAAAGTAAGGTCCAGCTGGAAAATTAAAGTTACCCTTTAAAGGAAATGTTGAACATTTTGGGAAATACGCTTATTTTCTTTCTTTGATAGACTGAGACCAGCACGAACCTGAAGTCACGATGTGGTTAGTCTAGTTTAGCATAAAGAACGGAAGCGGGGAAATCCACTAGACTAGTCCTGTCCAATGTTAATAAATACCAACACCTCTAAAGCTCACTAACACATTCTTCATCTTGTTTGTTTAATCTGTACACAAACAGAGATTCTTCATGAACAACACTTTATCTATTTTCTGTAGCATCTCACTGGCTATAGCGCAGGTTGCCAGACGCGATTAGTGAGCAAAACAAACAAGATACATTATGTTAATTAATTAATTTACACATTTGGTGCGAAACTGCTGTCAGAGATGCACATCGAGCCACTGTGGCCCTCCAACAATGTAATCAGCTGGTACACAGTACGTTATTCTAATGGAGGTTCTGGTGGCAATAAAGGCACTGTGTCTTGTAATAATATGCAACAGTTGGCCAGTCCAGGAGGTCTGCTTTGTGTTGGACAGAAGTGCCTTGATAGGTCATAGTTTTGGTTTATAATGTCACAGATGGCAGGTAGTTTTTCCATCTTAATGTAAAAATAATAGCAAGCAATAATCTATTGCATAATTCAAAGACTCAACAGACTTTGAATGTAAATGATAACATTACCCTGATTCATAAAAGTATGAAATGTGAAGTTAGATTTGTATAGTAGAGTGATGATTAGATTGCCTATATCGTGAATGTAATGTACAATATGTGGGTAAAGTTTTATGGGTTTTTCAGAGTGAATAGTATGTAATTTATTTTTGTAACAGAACAGTCAAAGTTCTTTTTATATTTTTTGTCACTGTCTGAAATAAATAGTTCAATGAAAATTGTTTACAAGGCTGTGTTTCTGACATAGTGCTACAGGCATGCCAGACAGGCTCACTGCAGACAGGAACTTCCTAACAACAGAGGCATTAGTCAGTGATGAAACTTTCCTTTCAACAGACTCCATACTTTGTTTTATTGTGCAGGGATACCTTCACCTGCAGGCTAGTGGGGCTTGTTCCAGCTGCCGCAACATGTTAAGGCGCTTCATTGTCTCATATATCCATTCATTTTTTTTTTTTTTTGAAAACTGTGGGCTAAGGTTGGCAGTGAATAGAATCACCTGCACTTGATGACAACAGGATGTTTAACTTATGATACCTGCAGAGAAAAAAAATGGATGTCCCTTTGTCAACAACATCCTGTAGGTACAGAGAAGGTGCATCAGAACAACGTAGTCTAGGAATGTTAATTAGCACATGTGGGGGGGGGGCATACAGTTAAAGTAATCTTTGAACAGGGTTGTATGGTTGGTAGCAGACACTAATTGTTAAAGGTGACAATAAATACATTCACACAAATACTCTGGACTTTATTTTGTGATAAATTTCAAATGGTAATATTGAAATATTGCACCCAACAACATAGTGGCTGTAGTTACATTGTAGTTTTGACATTTTATAAGCAAACATACATTCCTTCATTGTTTGGGAAGATGTGGATGCAGCAATCGCACCCAGGTGCACACCAAAAGCGGACCGAGACCTCCTTGAAGAGGTGGTACGCTTTCAAACAAACTCTGGTGTGGTTAGCTTGTGGTGTGAAAGCAAACAACCAACCACAGGATTTTATGATAGCAAAGATGTGATATGAGCATTATTTCCAAAGTTAAACCACTAATAAATCCATCTGCTGACCGCGAAATGTGTTCAGCGATCTTATAATAAGATCAATTATAAGTTATAATTGATCTGTATAAGCCATGCTATGTTTATGAAAATCATTTGGTAACATATACTTGTCAGCGCAGGTATTTTCCCTGATTAATGGGTCAAAGTCTGTTTAAAAAGGAGGGCCAGTAGAAGCCTACTCTGTTTACCCTGTCAGTTCATTAAGTCCATGAAATATTTTTGACAGCGATCCCACAGTATACTATAGGGCCCATAGTATAGGCTAATAAGCCCTGAATTATTACTGTACATGTCCTGTTTTTACGTTATTTTTCATAATAGACAATGTGGTCGATCTGCGGTCTAAAATTAAACTTCAATTCAATTCAATTCAAATTAGCTGTATTATCAACAACTTACCTGTAAGTCTGTAAAACGTTATGGTTACTTCTCATGGTAAGTTTGCAGTGTGAACATGAACCATACCAGAACTAAAATGCAACTGTGTTTTTTTTTTTTTCTCTTGGTCAGGAACATAGACTGTATATAAGAAGTGGACGTAGTCATCGTGATGTCACCTGTTTGGGGACAGCCATTTTGAAGCATCGAGTTCGTCCGATACTGTGCCGCCATGTTGAGTTTTTGCAACCAGGGGCACTGGACGTGATCATATTTGGACGAGACGGTTGAGCTAATGGAGCAAGCTAGCTTGCTTAGCTAGGTGCATCTGTAATTCAATGGTAACGACTTGTCAATGATAGATAATCCCGCCCTGAAGCATGGTCCATTTTAAAATAAATGGGACCATAATGTGCCAAATGAACACCATTTTGTATTGAAGAAGACATGAAACTAGCTACTGAGACGATAAACTCATCAGGAAAGTGTTTACTGAGATAGTTATTCAGGTGAGAAGTAGGGTCATTTTGCCATCATTTCTAATGGAGCCGGACTTCTTTTTGCAACCAGAAGAGTCGCCCCCTGCTGGCCGTTCAATAGAATGCAGGTTTAAGGGACTTGCGCATCAGATCGCTGACCGGAAGCTTCCCGCTTGGTACGGACCAAATGAACTGAACTACAGGTGTGAAAGCACCCTAAATGTGTCCCTCTGTCTAAAGCAAGGTTATTATAGTTTTAGATTTTTCATTAGTTTTTTTTTTTTCTTTTTCGTTTTGACTTTTAGTTTTTAATTTCAGTTTACTTTTAATTAATATTTAACATGTATTAACAGGTTTAGTTTAGTTTTCATTAGTTTCCACATTCATTTTAGTCTTTGTCGCTGCATGATGCCAGGCTCAGTTCAGTTTAGGTTAGTCCACTTTAGTTTTCTCACAAAACATTAACATACAAGTACAATCATTAGAAATACTGCAGATTTGTGAAAAGGGAAACCATTTTTAAGCTATCTGAAGCTTGTACATGGGAGTCCGAACACTAAGCACATATATATATATATATTTGAAGTACACATTGTCTAAATAAATACTACAAATAAATGAAGCACATGCAATCTACAGAATAATTTCTAACCTACATACAGAAAACCCTAAGATCAAACTACACTAATCCTACTACCCAGGGGTCCCAAGAAATTCATTACATCAGTCTCTAGCACTATCATTCTTGCTCTATCAATTTACATTTACATTTACTCATTTGGCAGACATTTTTATCCAAAGCGACTTACATTTGAGGAACAACATACAAGAATCAACAGAGCATCAACTACAGATCTACAACTGACAATACATACTAGTAAGAGCAGCAATAAATACTAGTAAGAGCTCACAGTACATATCACATCAATGGGGTAGATACCTAGGGAAGGAAGTAAGAGTTAACAAAAAAGTGCAATCAATACAAGATAATTGTAAGGAGATAGAAGAAGAAGAGCACAGGAAGTGCATGTTAGAGGTTAGGAGTTAGAGGTGTTAAAAGAGGAAGTGTTCTCAGAAGAGATGAGTTTTCAAGAGCTTCTTGAAGTTAGAGAGGGACACCCCTGCTCTGATGGCGTATGGTAGCTCGTTCCGCCATCGTGGTGTCACAGATGAGAAAAGCCAGGACTGGGATTGCTTTGTGTGAAGGGATGGCAGAGCCAGGCGGCGTTCGTTGGAGGAGCATAGTGGCCGAGAAGGAACGTAAGTTTGTATTATGGAGTTTAGGTAGATGATCGCAGACCCAGTAGTCACTCTGTATGCAGCACTAGTGACTTGAATCTGATTCTGGAGGCCACGGGGAGCCAGTGGAGGTCACTGAGTAATGGAGTGACATGAGTCCTTTTGGGCTGACCAAAAACCAGACGTGCCACTGCGTTCTGAACCATTTGTAAGGGTTTCACCACACAAGCTGGAAGGCCTGCTAGGAGGGCATTGCAATAGTCGAGGTGAGAGATAACCATGGCCTGTACCAGAAGCTGGGTGGCGTACTGAGTGAGGTAGGGCCTGATTTTCCTGATGTTGTATAGAGCAAAGCGGCATGACCGAGAGACAGCAGCAACATGGTCTGAAAAGGACAGCTGTTCATCAATCATGACACCCAAGTTTCTCACCCGCTTGGTTGGAGTGATTGTTGAGGAATCAGTTTGTAGTTTGATGTTATGGTGGATAGATTGCTTTGCTGGAATTACCAAGAGTTCAGTCTTAGAGAGGTTTAGTTGAAGGTGGCAAGCCCTTATCCATGCAGATATGTCCGAGAGGCAGTCCGTGATCCACGCCGAGACGGTGGGATCGTCTGGCAGGAAGGATAGGTAGAGTTGCGTATCGTCTGCGTAGCTGTGGTAAGAGAAGCCGTGCGAGCGAATGATCGGCCCCAGTGAGGTGGTGTAAATTGAGAAGAGAAGGGGTCCTAGCACCCCTGTGGGAGGAGGATAATTGTCCTTGCCACAAAAGAGGTAGGATTCGAAACACAGGAGTGCTTTACTCGATATGCCGATTGCTGAGAGAGCAGATAGCAGGATCCTGTGGTTGACTGTGTCAAAGGCAGCTGATAGTTTAAGCAGGATAAGAACCGAGGATTGGGCTGCAGCTTTAGCTGACCTTAGGGCTTCTGTTACAGACAGAAGAGCCGTTTCAGTAGGGTGGGCACTCTTAAAACCAGACTGATATGGATCTAGGAGGTCATTCCATGAGAGGGATTCTGAGACCTATTTGAATACTGCCCGTTCAATAGTTTTGGATAAAAATGGTAGAAGAGACACTGGCCAATAGTTCTCAACTTGAGTTGGGTCAAGTGAGGGCTTTTTGAGCAAGAGTGTGACCCAAGGCCTTTTGAGAGTGGTCGGGAAGGTTCCTGAAGCCACGGAAGTATTTATCACATGAGTGATTGCGGGGGCCACGGTAGGAGATATGGCTTGGAGGAGATTTGTAGGAATCGGGTCCAGTGGGCATGTAGTGGGACGGTTATGGGTCAGGAGTTCTGATACTTCGCTTTCTGTGAGAGGAGTAAACGAGGAGAGTGAAGAACCATTGACCTGGGAGGGCAGAGGAAAAGATTGCTAGACTGCTACAATGGTTGAGTTTGAGTGTTTTAGAGAATTGGCTAGTTATAGCCTCCACTTTGCCTGTGAAGAAGGCAGCAAAGGTATCAGCAGACAAGTTTGTGGGTGGTTGAGGTGGAGGAGCCCATAAAATACACACTAGCTGACATGCAGTAAATATAATACCAGCAGACACGACATGACATGACATGACAATGACATCCTCCAACACTCAGGATGAGCACTAAGCCAGACCGTCAGAACAGAACAGAACAAAACAAGGAAAAGAAAACCACCAATACAGTGACTCACTACCTGCTGTTCAAAGGGCAACAACACTGCCGCTAATCCAACCAAAATGAATAATGAAGGACTTACTGTACAATTTTCCTTTACTTAAAAGAGGAGAAATACCATATCCACATTTAAAGTCCTCAAAATTCTACTCAAGTAAAAAAGTATTCCATAGTGAATGTACTTAAGTATCAAAAGTAAAAGTGCTTATTCTGTATGACAGATAATTGTTGTGTATCAGTTCTTGCGTGCATTCGGTCCTTAATAAATTAATCTCTAAACATCATGTGAAAATATTGGGTGTTCCAGTTATGCTGGCTGTGATCTTAACAAATTGGAAAACATGACATTTGAAAGTGCATTATTTTCAATGTCAAAATTTATTTTATATTTCTCACTAACTTGTAACAGATAATTAACAATAAATATAATAAGGATTTGAAATTAAGGGGAGTAAAAGTCCAAACCCCCATAAAAAGAAAATACTCAACCTCAACATTTGACCTAAGTAAAGTACTTGAGTAAAATAAGCCCTAAGTGGGGTCACTAAGACAAAACCAAGAAATATCTTTTTTTCTGATCCACAATCTGGAGACTGAAATGACACTTATTTAAGATACTGTAGAGATCTCATCTTTTGATCAGAGTAAGAAAGAGTTTTTGCTCCTGAGACCAATATGAGAAAACTGAGACATATTTGAGAAGAATTATGAGATCCCAGGAGTCATAGCTGAGTTTTCTTTGAGCTCTTTCTCTGATCTCATGGTCCAACGTTCAGGAGACTTATTTTATAAGACTTATTTAAGATCAGTTAGAGATCTCTTGTTATAATCAGACTCAGACATAGATGAGATTTTATATGGTTGTTTCTCCTGAGATGAATTTGAGAAGTGGGAAAAAAGGCCTTTGGTCTCACCTTGGTATTAAAAGCAGCTCATTTGTGTCTAGGAGAAAAGAAGGAAACAACTATGAGATCTCATCTTGGATTTTGCTTTCCTATGGGTCACCTCCTGCTATGCTGGTGGCAGACGCCGCCCTGACCCCGGGCTCTCTTGACAGATAAAGCAATTGTGGTAGGATAGCCACACGACATGCAGCGTGCCAGCTCTTCACGCAACCAACTGCCACGTAAAGTCAGTTCCCAGGCTTCATATCAACTCGAAATGTAGGCTTATTTCCTATGAAATAAAAAAATAAATACTTAAATAAACAGGACCAAGGTAAACCAGGAATGCAGGTACAGGGCAGAACACTCCATCCATCATCAACCGCTTATCCTGCCTACAGGGTCGCGGGGGGATGAAGCCAATCCCAGTTTACATCGGGCGAAAGGCGGGGTACACCCTGGACAGGTCACCAGTCCATCGCAGGGCCACACATAGACGAACAACCACTCACACTCACATCCACACCTAAGGACAATTTTGGAGACACCAATCAACCTAGCCTGCATGTCTTTGGATGGTGGGAGGAAGCCGGAGCACCTGGAGAGAACCCACGCAGACACGGGGAGAACATGCAAACTCCACACAGAAAGGCCGGGCCAACCGGGGTTTGAACCCACGACCTTCTTGCTGTGAGGCGACAGTGCTAACCACTAAGAATGGGACGCTCGACACTGACTTTTCGACGCTGTGTCGAGATCCAGAAGCACAGACAAACACTGCTCCAAAGCATGGTTCAAAACGTCAATGTCACATGTCCATAGTGAAGTGAGACTTCGGTGCGTTTCACCCCCATTTCGACACCTGCCGCTTCTACATTTGATTCACAGTGTTTGGAACAAACCACACATCTGCCTCTAACTCATTTGACAGATTTGTTGCAAGGACACACAATCATTTGATTTCTTGGAGCAGCGTGGTGTAGTATATCCGCACCTGTAGGTCTATGATGGCAAAACAAAACACTTATCTTTGCTGGCAACAAATATTCCATGTGACCAAATTTTTCGAAGGCTGGGGATGTCAACGATGAAAAAAACCCTGACTCAGCTCCAAAACAACTGAATATTTCTGAATACAATTCTTGACATATAACAAATGTGAGACATTGTTCCGCTTTTCATTTATCATTCTGGAAACAACTTCAACTTTACCCAGTTATGGATTTTTAATCTGTTACACCTCATCACTGCCAGCACTCATTATTATTAATTATTATTACACTAGGGCCTATATCTACACCTTTGTTAATAAGCTACTGTATATCTACATTTATTATCATTTATTATTAGGCTATTTTCTTAGATTTGTATACTTTTTATTTTTTATTATATTCTTTACTCACTAACTTCAACTACCTATTATGTCTTGCAAAAGTATCTGCAACAAAGACTTCACCCTCAGAGATCAATAAAGTATTCCGATTTGGAACATGAACAACTTGTCTCTATGGGGTAGTAGTTCAGACATATGCTTTTGGTGTGAGAGACCTGGGTTACGATTCCCACTGTGATACGTGTCCCTGAGTAAGACACTTAACCCCTAGTTGCTCCCGAGGTGCCCCCTCTGACATAGCAATTGTGATTCGCTTTTGAGCGTCGGCTAAATGAGTGAGTACTAATGAAACAACATACAGATGTGTTTTATTTAAACACACTTTTATTGCAATCCCCATTTGTGTGTTTGTTGGATGGAGATTTCTCCGAAATCCTGTTGTTCATGTTTAGAATTGTAAACGCGGGTCAGTCATTGTTTCAATGAAACCCCTACCAAGATGTGTCGATATCAAAAGGGACCAGTAGATGTCTCTGTGGAGACAGAAGCCTCAACACAATTCCGGCACAATTGCTTCAAACGTTTCATCCATCCATCCATCTTCATCCGCTTATCCGGGATCGGGTCGCGGGGGCAGCAGCTCCAGCAGGGGTTCCCCAAACTTCTCTTTCCCGAGCCACATTAACCAGCTCTGACCGGGGGATCCCGAGACGTTCCCAGGCCAGTGTGGAGATATAATCTCTCCGCCTAGTCCTGGATCTTCCCCGAGGCCTCCTCCCAGCTGGACGTGCCTGGAACACCTCCCTAGAGAGACGTCCAGGAGGCATCCTTACCAGATGCCCAAACCACCTCAAATGGCTCCTTTCAACGCAAAGGAGCAGCGGCCCTATTCTGAGCTCCTCGCGGATGGCAGAGCTTCTCACCCTATCTCTAAGGGAGACACCAGCCACCCGCCTGAGGAAACCCATTTCGGCCGCTTGTACCCGCGATCTCGTTCTTTCGGTCATGACTGAAACGTTTCAATGTTTCACAAAACCTCGCTTTGCCCATCACCACTAACCACTGTACCACTGTGCTGGCCGGCTGAATACTCAACACTGACAAAGGACATCACAAAAACTGAATAGCACAAGCAAACATTTAAACACCAGGTAACGAGCAGGGTGGGAACAAAAAACAGGTGGATCACATCAGGAGCTAATTAGGCACAGACACAGGCAAGCAGGTGAAACCAAATGAGGGGAATAGACAGGGCCAGACCAAAATGCAGAAACGTAACTGAACACCGAAAGACAAACTAAACATGACAGGAAAGAAGCACACATGACTAAAGTCAAATCACCAGACAGAGAACACAAATCAACACAAGGTAGACAGAAAACTAAATCTTACAAATTAACTACAATCAAACCAGAAACAGACTAACACTATAATAAACAGAACGCAGAGCAGACAAGATCAATATAATACAAACATTGAACAAGGAATAAATACTAAGACAGAAAACCAGACTATGGGACTAAAAAGTAAGATGCAAGGCAAGACACATACTAAGAGAACTAAGCAAACCAAAATAATAAACAAGGCTACACAAAACCACAGACCAAGAAAGACAGAATCAACACAGGAAAAACAACAGCACAAAACCAAATCCTAACAGAATCTGCTCTGTTTACTTCTGTAGCCTACAACAGCGTGCTGTGTGTGACGTCGTGTTCTTCTTCTGCGCATTCGGGTCACTTTCAGGCCGCGGACAGTACACACTGGAGTCTGATATGGGCCACATTTAAGCAATAGTGTGAACTGTCAAACAAAAATGGGAATATGGGAATTAAGCATTAAAGCCTGCAGTCTGAACGTAGCCTTAGACTATTCACAATGTATGAGTAAAACAATCTGATAATAACAATAACAATCTGGGTCACTTTGGCCTGTAGTCTGAAGTCAAATCTCTGAGTCAGGTACTGGGACAATGTGGGTTAAAAACATAGATGAGTAACACTGCCCATGTCAAAGCGCACTGTAGTGTGTGACCCCGGTCCCTTCAGTAGCTACAATTTGTTGCTTACTCAGTCCTCCCCTATAATTACATGTCTATTGATGTGCTCCTCAAGCACAGGCTTACCATACTTTATCTGAACAGACTCCACATCCTGCTGAACCCTGGCATGTCACATTAATAGAGCATTCTTTGAATACATCAAACACACATTTCTACCTGCAGTGTTCACACATAGTTGAATAGGAGGATTACAGCACAGTCTGTGATATTGCTGGCCTCCGAAAAGTCATGGATGTAACATCACAAGTGGATGTCAATCCAGATCAGAACAAGCAGCAATTAATAATGCAATAATATCGTGCCACTGTTAGGTTACAGCCACACTATAGCTTATTAATCCCCTCTACCTAAGTGTTAATCTTTCTCTTTCCTATATTATGAATCATACGAGGAAGCTATTTTTTGTATTGTATACATCAAAGAGGGGGCGGGAACCACATTGAAAGCTGCAGAAAGTCCTCTTCCGCAAACATGCTTTCTAAAAAACCCAAAATAGAATCATACAAAGGTCCATTTTGTTGAGTGTCCTGAGGCCTGGAGCTGTGAAAAGGTGCCTGCTGCTGGATGTCTGTCTACATGTGTGTTCTGCAGTCAATAGCCTCAAACAGTCAAAGACAGTTTAATCTCTCTGCTGCAGACACACCTGTTTCTCATTCAGGCAGGATGTTGGTGAAGGATGCCCTCTTAGCCACAATGCTCAGAAAACCCTCGCCAGACAAAGACACAGTGTTTCACAGCAGCTCAGAAGCGAGACAAAAGAGAAGGAAAGTAGAAAAATAGCATACCTTCAAGCAGTTAGGGGTTGACTGGTATGTGCGCTGTTTGCATTTGATTTGGAATGAGTTACAATGATGGCAATGGAGGTATTTAAGTGTACAATACAATACACACAACTTTATTAATCCCACTAGGGATTGTACACAAAACACAATAAGATAAAAACAAACAAACAAGTAATGATACAAAGGAGCTAAACATGGAACAGAGTCTATAAATATTGTTTCAAACACATTTTGAAAAACCCTACAGAGCATTTAGTATTGGAATTGCAGAGGGGAAGAATGATTTAGAACAGCGATTAGTTTTACAAGCAGGCCCGGCATAATGACATCCTCGTAATAGAGAAAATTCCCTTGCTAACATGTCGAGAAGAAGTCAATAACGAAGTCATTACAGTTCAGGCTGTTTCTGTCTTTCACTGTGAGGCTGTGAAACCAGCAGATATTTCAACATGTTCTCATCCCGTCTGTAAAATACTGATGCTTTGATGCACAAGATACCCTTCAGCAAAACCTCAGAGATCTGAAATTTGGGGGCGGAGCATCTGAGGGAGCTCTGAAATGAGGGGTGTATTTGTTTGGCAGATGAGTTCAAATATCATCAATACCTCTGCAGAATCTTTAACTCTCCCTTTAAAACTTTAAATAAGTCAACTACGGCTGTCCCCAACTAAAGATTTACATAGTCGAATTAGAATTGTCAAGTCTATAGTTGACTGATTGTGAAATCATGTGTGTGTTGGTGGGGGAGGGGGCACACAGTAGCTTTGCTTTAATCTTGCGAAGCTGCAGAGCTGCAGTCTCTACGGTAACTTAAACTACATTTACACCTACACTGAGGCTTGTTGTTGAACCTTTTCTCACTGCTCTGCTCGCCTGCTATTCACTGGTCTTGTGCCAAGTTGTGCCCGCCGACAACTGCATGCACGTCGCGGTTCCTCACTTGTCTATTCCTAGTACTATTTAAAAAACAATATTTATTTTTGTGGTTCATTTATGATGATAAATGATTTGAATGTCCCGCAAAGTGCACACAGCCATGCGCAACTTGACACTACACCAAACTCTGTCTCTCTTCCTCTTC
>NC_060169.1:11161663-11199924 GCF_021292245.1 Micropterus dolomieu | reverse complement strand
GTTTGAATACTGCCCGTTCAATAGTTTTGGATAAAAAAGGTAGAAGAGACACTGGTCGATAGTTCTCAACTTGAGTTGGGTCAAGTGAGGGCTTTTTGAGCAAAGGTGTAACCCGAGCCCTTTTGAAAGTGGTCGGGAAGGTTCCTGAAGCCAGAGAAGTATTTATCACATGAGTGATTGTCGGGACTATAGTAGGAGGTATGGCTTGGAGGAGATTCGTAGGAATCGGGTCCAGTGGGCATGTAGTTGGACGGCTATGGGTCAAGAGTTCTGATACTTCCCTCTCTGTGAGAGGAGTAAACGAGGAGAGTGAACCACCACTGACCTGGAAGGGCAGGGGAAAAGATGTAGTAGGACTGCTACAATGGTTTTAGCCTGAAAATTCCACTGCAATGAAATAAGGCTTGTAAACATTCCTGTCTTATATATTTTGGTCCTCTTTTCAAAATATGTCATTATTTCTGGACTAGACATTGTCCACGTGGCCTTCTATATGTTGAGATGTGTCTGAAAATGCAAAAAAATTTAACCATTAACACAGAAAAGGCAGGTATATCAAGAAACATCAGGTTGGGAAATGGTGCCTTCCTCGGAAAACTAGGGCAGAGCTGATATACAAGCTTGCAGAATTCTTTCTGCACATCCTTGTTTCCTGTCTCTAAAGAACAGGATGTCAGAAAACATCTGTGTTATTACAGGCCAAAACAGCAAGCAAAACATCAATGAAGTTTCAGATTCCAGCTCGATTCAGAGCAGCAAGGGAAATGGCTACCTTTCATCTGCTGCTCTTTTCTTTCATCTCAGTGATGCAGGGTCTGTGTGTTTTTGTCAGATTGATTGTACACAAGAGTGTGTGTTTTATTAAATCTGTGCCATTCAAACCAGTGCAAGATATGTGTTCGTGGTATTTATCGTTGTGCGTAGATTTAGATGAGTGTGTGGAGGGGCAGCACCAGTGTCAGCAGAGATGCATCAACACATTTGGTTCCTATAAGTGCACCTGTGATAACGGCTTTCAGCCAGCTCATGACCAGACCTCCTGCACCGGTGTGTGTTTGTCTTTTTATATAATTTCCATCTACGAATAAGGTGTTTTTCTACATCGCTGTCCATCTTTCCAGATGTTGATGAGTGCTTGCTGCCTGTAGCTGTAACAGGCTGTGTGTTCGGCTGTGTTAACACTCCTGGGAGCTTCCATTGCCAGTGTCCTGCTGGCTACAGCCTTCAGACTGCAGACAGCCACTGCCAAGGTTAGGGGACACTCCCTAAACATTACTATGAACCATTCCTTGCTCTTTTTAGCCACGGTAAAAGCATGTCTCTACGGATGGTAATGTCAGCCCGCTACTTTCCACACTGAAATAGCTCAACATCTGCTAGATGGATTGGCATGAAATTTCAGCAAAAATATGTTTTTCTATCAGTGCACCTCTGTCCTAGTGCCTTAAATCTGCAGTTTTGATAATATAACCGTACAATAGAATATTAAAATAAAATAGAAAAGGTGTAGACTTAAGCTTGGTTTTTATCTTCTCCTAAACTTCCATTTCTTATCCAGATATAGATGAGTGTGCTGTTAATAAGGGGCTTGGACCATGTATGGTGCAATGCCACAACTCACCAGGATCCTACCGATGCTCCTGCACATACGGGTACATCTTAGCTGGAAATGGTCACAGCTGTATCGCAGAGTGTCCACCTGGGTACAGAAAGCAACCAATAACACCTGAGAATTCAACTGCACACACTCTCAGGGAGGAATGTGTAGGTAGGGGAAAAAATCTATAGATTTCTCTCTAATTTAGGTCAAAAGTCTCAGCTTCCTGGTTGTGTCCACACACAGATATTAATGAGTGCCAGGAGGAAACGTGCGAGTGGCAGTGTGTCAACCTGCCTGGCTCTCACCGCTGCATCTGCCCCAGAGGATACACACTCCATAGAGATGGACGACGATGCAAGGGTCAGTGGGGTCATGCACACACATCTGTAACAGTATGGTGTATGGTATGTGGGGCATTTTCACATTATTAGTGTATCTGTGTGACAACATTGTGGCAATAACTCAATACTAAATACTCAAAATTGTGGATAACTTGGAGGACAATGCTGCACAAAATTACTATTACTTAAAAAACAAAAAAATTTTATATTATTAATGGCCTAATTAATCAGGTTCATGTAAAGGAGTAGTCCAACATTTTGGGAAACACCTTCATTCGCCTTCTTGCCAGGAATTACATGAGACCACTCTCATATCTGTCTGTCCAGAATGAAGCTGGCGCCAGCAGCTGTTTAGCTTAGCTTAGCATAATAACTGGAAATGCTGGAAATAGCTAGCTTGGTGTCATGTCATCGCAGTGAAGTTCCCACGCAACCATTGGATACTCCAGAAACTTACTGCGCCCGTTTTACTATTATTTAGTCAAAAATTTGCCACCATTGTGTGTAGTTTCCAGTGTAGTGAACCAATAATCCCGGCTAGTAAAAAATATTTGAATTCACTTATAAAAATTATTTTGTATCTTACAACCCCATTTATGAAGTCAAATGTTTGCAGTCAAAGCACTGCAGAAATTGAAACTGGCAGGACATCTATCATGGGTTTCCTTATCCTCATTATGCAGCAGTCCCTAATCAGAAACATTGAATTAAATTTTTAAACCTGCCATGCTGGGGATGAATTAAACAAGAAAATGTATTACTATATACTTTTTTTTTATCCTGTGATGCTTGTATCCAGTGTAGGCTGCAGTCTTTACATTTCAGCAGTTTCATTTTTGCTACTGTCTCACAGTAACAGTATATTGCAAATTGGGAAGTGGAAATGAGTGTAATTCATATTTATTGGAGAGTTTCTGTAAATATTCACTGTAATTATGTATACTGAGTGAGTTTTCTTCTTCATTTCACTGTCTATACCCCAGACATCAATGAGTGCAGTCAGAAGAATGGAGGGTGTTCCCACCTGTGTGTGAACCAAAAAGGTTGGCATAAATGTGCCTGCCCAGCCTCCCATCGCCTCTCCCCCTACAGCTGGAAGAAATGTCTACCAAGGACAACAGCAAACACTGCTGGCTGAGCTGGAAAGCACTAGTCAGGTGGAGTCACTACTGTCTTTAACAGTCTGTGTGTATTTCCTTGTGTGAAGATACAAGAAATAACACATAAGCAAGGATCACTATTATTTTGACTACACTGACGGAGCACATCATCCTCTGACTGTGGTTTTCACAACCAAAAGAACCCTTGGACACATGACTGTAGGACTCCCAGTGAATGGTTACAGAATAAACATATGAACTGTCTGTCCAACTTGTTAAATAGATTTGAGTAGCTTTAAAATACATATAAAATATACCTTTAAAACTGTATTTTCCAATTGATTCAGAAAAAAACATTTGAGTTAAAAGTAAATAGCTTTACATTTTATTGTGGCTGTGGCTTTTGCTTACATTTCTTTCAACTAGAGCGTGCCATATATTTATATTTTTTCCATTTGTAATTCCATTCTCAGTATTTCATCCTTATTCAGGTATTCAAATTAATCAGTGCATGTGATTATTTGAAATATATTACTTTTCTTAGTTCATTACTGCTACTTACTCAGGCACAGTTACACTGCATATGTACACAATAGTAATTATGTGAATCCAGTTTAGTCAAGTTTGTTATGGACCAACATTGGGTCCATGACATATTTTATTAAACCCTAGGACACACAGAGCAGCCCGCTCTATGCCCACAGTGGATCTAGAGCATGGCCCACTGGAGGGCCTCAGTGTCTAATGCTGGTCCAGAGCAGGCCAACCACTTTCCCACTCGCTATAAAGCTCCAAGAGCGGCCTTTTCACATTGTTACATTGTTTTCACTTTGTCATTTGATAAATTATTGTAAAATATCAGTTATAGCTGCTTTACATATGTGTAAGCAAAATTAAACCAAGTCCAAGCCATAGAGTGATAGCTGGTCTTTAACTGATAAATAGGTGACCTGCATAAATTACTATAATAGAATAATATTTAACAGACTTAACATACTTCAGACATCTCTGGTACTTTAAAAATATCTGGCTGTACTGCCATTTCAGTCTTTGTGTATACATCATGCATATACTGTGTATATACACTCACCGGCCACCCGATTAGGTACACATGTTCAACTGCTTATTAACACAAATAACTAATCAGCCAATCAAATGGCAGCAACTCAGTGCATGTAGACATGGTCAAGACAACTTGCTGAAGTTCAAACCGAGCATCAGAATGAGGAAGAAAGGGGATTTAAGAGACTTTGTAGCATGGTTATTGGTTGGTCTGAGTATTTCAGAAACTGCTGATCTACTTGGATTTTCAAAAAGAGAAAATATCCAGTGAGTGTGGACAAAAATGCCTTGTTGATGTCATGAGGGCAGAGTAGAATAGGCAGGCTGGGTCGAGATGACAGAAAGGCAACAGTAACTCAAATAACCACTCATTACAACCAAGGTCTGCAGAATACCATCTCTGAACACAGAACACTTCACACCTTGAAGCAGATAGGCTACAGCAACAGAAGACCACACCACTTGCCACTCCTGTCAGCTAGGAACAGGAAACAGAGGCTACAATTCGCACAGGCTCACCAAAATTAGACAATAGAAGTTTGGAAAAATGTTGCCTGGTCTGATGAGTCTCGGTTTCAGCTGCGACATTCAGACGGTAGGGTCAGAATTTGGAGTAAACAACAAAGCATTGATTCATCCCGCTTTGTATCAACCGTTCAGACTCGTGGTGGTGTAATGGTGTGGGGGATATTTTGTTGGCAAACTTTGGGCCCCTTAGCACCAACTGAGCATCGTATAACGTGACAGCCTACCTGAGTATTGTTGCTGAACGTGTCCATCCCTTTATGACGACAGTGTATCCATCTTCTGATGGCTACTTCCAGCAGGATAATGCACCACGTCACAAAGCTCAAATCATCTGAAACTGGTTTCGTCTTCTGAGTTCACTGTACTCCAATAGCCTTCACAAGTTTATCTTCTCTGTATGTGAATTAACTGCTAAATATCTCTAGCAAAACCTTGGAGTGACATTCATATGCAGACAGATGAATTCATTTTCACCCATTGTACAAAACACACAACACATACACAAAGACAAAAACATCTTGGCAAAGAAAACTATTCTTTTTCCCATACAGGTTAATGTTAATACAAGACTACAACAAGTTTCAGTATTGTCAACATTAAGAGCCAGGGAGCAATCAGAGGTCCAATTTGTGTGAATTCATATGCACAAATGATTCATTTGGTTTGGGGGAGTGGGTGATCAAGTCATTTGAGGCTACAAATTGGTTTTATGTTTGATATTTTATTATTTGTTCCCACAGTAACTACAGTAAAACAATATATTATTATATTAATAAATACAGATAAAACTAACAATTAAAATGTACCAATTATTGGTTTGAGGGAAATAATTAATAATGTGTGCACATTAATGATCAGAAGGTTTTCTGATAATGATAAGAATAATAACATGTAACATATTAAATTACAAGACATAACTGTTGATATAACATTCTCACACGCAACACAGAGCACAGAGGTATGCTATTTTGTTTGCAAATTTCAATTGACATACAATGCTTGTAAATTGCATGTGAGCAGCATGTTTAACTTAATAAATAAGTTCACAATCCAGACAAGAAAACATTAATTCAATAGTTTTGCAATCAGCTGCCAAGGCTATGATGTTACATCAGTGTATGGGAGCTACAGATGTTATTGAGAGTCAATACTTACAAGCACCACATGAATTGTATGAGCTGATAATGAGAAACTCTGCTGTCTTTGGACAGTTGATCCTTTAGTTACAAAATGTGTCTCTTCAGGTGTTTGTCAGGAGCAGCGAGACACACTAGTCAGGTTTTTCACTGCATCAGGCAGCTGGAACTTGGCAGGAAGTCCTGGACATAAGTGATTGTCGCCTTGGACAGATAGGTCATGGTGCCATAGCTGCCACTGGGGGCGCTATCGTAGAAAAAGTTGCAGATTCCTGTCGCTGGGTCCTTCTCAAGGAAATAATCAATGGCACTGTTGGATTTCTGGGGATGCAGAGGTAGAACAGAGTGAACCCCGGTGAAAATGCACAAATACATGAACATCCTTTCAAACAAAAAAGTATCTCTTGACAGTAGCAGTACCTGGTCACTGAGGAACAGGTCATTAGCCAAATGCAGGATGCGGTCCACGTGGATAATGCCACCGATGCTGTCCACATCCACATCAGCTACCAGGCCTAGAACCATCACGGTCTCCACTAGCAGCTGTCGGTACTCTGGTTGAGGAACATGGTTCAGGACGGACTCCACCTGCACTGCAAACTTGATCTCGCCCTCTGTCATCTACTCAGAAAACACAGAATTCAAAACATCTACATCCATGCATCCACACAGATAGTCCTAAATCCAGCTTTAGCTACAAGTCTGCGAGATGCTACCTCTCTCGTAGTAGAAGAGGGCAACACATATCCATCTATGGACAGGCCATGGCACTTCTGCAGGATCTTCCAGACCTTCTGGTAGAAACCCATTGGTACTCTGTTGATTGCGCCATCCAGCCTGCGTCTCCTCAGCCACTGGCCCTGTCTTTCCTCCCAGTGCAGCTGTCCATCTCCTGGGCCAGGGCCCACTGGAGACAGGATCCCACTGGGAGTGGAGGGGCTGCTGCAACGCTGTGGTAAGAACATATCGTAAAATGTACTGTATTCCTTCTTTACACCATTACACTTGTCAGTAGTGTCTGTACCACACAGGCAGGCAAAACTGCAGTTTTTTCCTAGGCCACTTCCCTCTGTTCACTGTTGGAGCTCGCATCCAAGCCATGGTCAAACCATACAAATTCTGCTCCTGCACTGCATTCTTATTACATTGTTGGACTCATGATGGATGGTCAAAAAAACGTTTTAAAAAGTGTCAAAAGTCGTGGTGCCTACATTACCCACAATACAACTCAACTGACAACAGTTGTGTTGGGGAGGCAGGTATGTTATGCTAGTAGCAACTAGTTTAGCACCAAGCCACTAGCTTCACTTCTTTCTAATGCCACATCCCCATTTTTTTATTTTCAAACCAGTCTTCAGACCCAACTAACACTTTACACATATGCAGCAGAACTCTTCAAGACCTGTAAACAGACTTAGATGTGTAAAATCGGGTTCCCCTATAACAGAATGATTAGTTCAGTCTTCCTTCTATTCTGCACATAACTGCATTATCAGGTTTATGATTTGTGGTGGTGAACAGAGCCTTTTGACATGATACAGTGTACTGACAAGAGTAATGGAAAACAGGTTTGTCATACCATAAAAAATACATAAAGTTGAAATATTTAGTGTAGTAGTCTCACACACACACACACACACACACACACACAATGACACATATCCTTATTTACACAATCCATGCAATCATTCATGCATCTTGATATCATGCTCTATTACACTTGGCAAAGCGAGACACTTCAGCAGACATACTGATGGACAAGGCTGGTGTTATTGAATTTTATTTTTGTGTTATTAACAATTACTCTAAACAATTACTTTAGTTTTAAAAGTCTTGTCTGTGTAGCTACAGCCTGTCTGGTAGATTATGCCTCCACAAATTATTTAGAGCTATAGCGCTGCAATGGCTGACATATCGCTATGTTAGTGTTATACAGTGTGGTTTATTCCTCTCAGGTTGTCAAAAGAGGGACAGACTTGAAAATGCCAATTTAACTACACCAGCCATGTTTATTGCAATGATGGAATATATCGCCATGTGCTATTGATTGTCCAATATGTGTTTTTGCATAACAGTTAAGTTCAGACACAAGCAATATCAGGCCTTGGCTACACAGATAATACTTGATAGTATGGTAAATGTATTGTTGTTTTTGGTGTCTTACTACACCAAACTACAACAAACCAAGTTTGAAGTCTGAAGCAGGTGAGGTGAAATGTTTTACCGTGGAGCGAGGAGATGTGACATTGCTACTCAAAGAGAGACTGCCGCTGAAGATCTACATATGAATATGGATGACAGAGAATAGTTTGAGATGGTTCACATGGTTCTACTGCAGCCACAGAGAGTATAATGTTACCAGCATGTTTGCTCTGTAGTCTAATTCAACTCTACAAAAAACAACTAGTGAGAAAAGCTTCTTGGAAACAAAATAACTGTTCTGCATGGCTGATCACAAGAAAGACTGTCCATCAAACAAATAACGCCACTCCACGCCGACATGATATCACAAAATGAGTTATTAGCGTGGACTACTTAAAGCAGCTGAATCAAAGTCTGGATTGGTTCAAGAGCTCATGAATTTCCAGCAAAGCATGTTCTCCTGCTGATATGTGATGAAGTGACAGTTGTTCCAGCTATGGAGGGAGCTACAGGGAGTGGTTTAAAAGCAGGACTTAGCCGGCGGTTTGATTGTATAGACCGACGTCAGAAACAGTCACATGCTAGATATTATCAAACCCAACCCACACTGTGAGGCCGAGAGTCATCTAGCTGCAACCAAAAGCAAGAACACTGTTATTCTACTCACATAGAGACAGAGAGTCAGAGACAAAGAGACAGAGAGAGAGAAGCATATTCCACAGCATATTTACAAAGACACGCTGATTATTAGCCAGGTTTTTTAAATTTTATTTGTGCTTCCCACCTGTTTTATCTCACTCTTTAGCTTGTGTATGCCTGTGCGTTCAGTCTTGGTGGCTCCAGTGTGGCCTAGTTCATGAATGGAGATGGCAGGACTGGTGGCTGTTGACTGGATTGGGCGCACTGATGAACAGAGACAAATATAAACAAAAAAATCAAACAACGGGGCAAAGCAGACCTTATAAATGGTGACAACATCGTCCTGTGCCAGAGCCATAAAAAAAGGTGCTAGCATGTTGATGTTTAGCAGATATAATGTTAACAATGTTCACCATCCAAGTTAAGTATGTTAGCATGCTAACATTGGCTGATTTCCACTTAGGGCTGCAACTGACTATTATTTTTATTGTCGATTGATCAGTCGATTATTTCCTCGATTAAATCGATTCGTTTTCTGATCTATAAATCTATATATCAGAAAATTCTGAAATGTGATGATTGGTGTTTCCCAAAGCCCAAGAAGACGTCCTCAAATGTCTTGTTGTGTCCACAACCCAAAGATATTCCATTTACATGTGTAAATTGAATTAATTTGTCATAAAGGAGTAAAGAAACCAGAAAATATTTACATTTAAGAGGCTTTAATCAGATAATTGTCTTTAAAACATTACTCACTTATTATCAAAATAGTTACGATAACGATTTCTGACTATTTTGACTTTCTTCATTCCCTAATTTCTTCTCTAAAATGTCTCACTCAAACTGAGAGTGCAACTTATTCCCATAAATTATCATGAACACATTTACTGTAAAGACAATGAGAAAATGTGGGGGTGGGGGGACTCACCGCTCCTCTCCACCCCAAACTCTTTGCCACTGAGGATGTGATGCAGCAGGTTCTTCATGCCAAAAGGACTCAGGCTCATCAAACTCTCAGACGCCTCCTCCCCTACAAAGATGTCAAACATTTTTTTATGTTTACTGCGCAGGCTAGATTGTGTATGTTCACAGTTGTGTGTAAGTGTGCTTGGTTTTCCTACCAGAGCAGTGCAGGCTACGAGCCAGTTCAGTGGCCATCACTTGCATGATCAGTCCTATCCTGAGCCGTAGCATGTCCCCAAAAAGAGCAGGCTGGGAGCGCATATACATGGCTAGATAGACCATGATTTCCTGTATGACAAACACGCAGGTGACAGCCGTAAGATTAGTGTCTGAAAAGGTCCTGCAGCGGTCCTTATGGTTAAAGGTTTACCTGAGTGAGTACAGCTATACTGATGTCCTGGCCACTGGCTTCATAGATGAGAGTGTTTAACTCCTCAGGAGGTAGTGGGCTGAAACAAAAACAGTGAGGAGGAAGAGTCGGTTTACTAAATGGTACTTAATTCAACAAAGCCTTAATGTGAACACAAAATCTCGTCACCAGTTATTGTGACAATAACTAGGACTTACACTGTGATGACTCGTTCCCTGGGTTCAGGGGGAAGACCTACAGTCAGCTGCTTGTGATGGGAAATCAGATCTGTGCAGGCCTGAGGAAACGACAAATACAAACAGAAGGGTTGACTACACTAATTATTCTTCAGGTATAGCTTCAGGTAAGGCCGAGTACTGGTGTCAGTGGGTTATGATGCAGTTTTGATAATGGTCAATAGATGGGGTTAAAGCCTTTTCTTTATTTTAATACAATACACAAACAAAGGGTTTTTTCCCTGGTGATTGATCCAGATGAAGACACCAAGAATATGGTTTGATAATGATTTTGTTTGATGAGTTTTTTCCTGTGTTTGTTAATTCATATTTTGGACATTGCTGATTAGATCAGAGCGGATTCTATAAGGGTGGTTTAGATGTTAATGTGTGTCAATTTATATGTAACATATTTTAGTTGGAAGGACGATTACTTTAGTGGGAGAAAATGAGAGAAAATGAGAAACATTTTTCTTTGTGGAAATGCTCTTTATGTATTTAACCCATAAAAACCTGATTTGAACATATAAATAGGATGGGTGAGTTAAACTTTGTGCAACTTAACTGTAACTTTGTGTAAGAATGTGGAGTTTGTTGCCACAGATGGTTAAGGCCTTCAAAGCTACTTTATTAAGATTTTTTAAATAGTGTTCAATATCTTAAGCATCATGCTGCTGATGTTGGTATTCTCTGTTTTTAGGTGTATTCAGGTCAACACACCAGCATTCTGGATCGGGTCTAATTGTCTCCAGATACCTGTTTGATCAGGTCTTTTTATAATCTATTTATTCACATCCAGCTTTGACAGGTTTTACACAGGTCAGTTTTGTATCAGGTCTAACATTTTAAGATGTCTAATATCAAGGTTTATCTAGAGCCAACTTTATGTTCCTGATAAATAACTTTTCAGTTTAGTCTCTAACTGGCTGCTAAGCCTCCCTGTTGTCTGTGATAAAAAATGACTCTGACTTCTCACTGACCTCAGCGAGGACCTCCACTCTCTTGCGTAGTATTCCAGAGATGTATCTGATGAGTCCCCACTCTTTGCAGGCTCCAGCTTGTACATACAGCTCCTCCAGCAGAGAGCGCACACTGACCCCACCCTGTCCAGGACCTAACAACTCCACTGGCCAATCAGCTCCTCTGTTCATCAGAAAAACAAATTACTTAATAGTGTGCCAATACAAACAATAAGCTCAATGTGTGTGTAGTTGTCTCTATGTCCATACTTCATTATGTAAAGGATGTAGAGTATATCAGCCTGGTCCTGTAGAGTTGGACACTCTTTCAGCTGCCTCACCAACGCTGCAAAGTCTGTGTTGCCCTGAGAGTCTCGAGGCAGGTGCAGATCGGCGGCACTGTGGGACTTGTGAGAGATGTCAATGTAAGACAAACACATTTCAGAGCAATTGAATCACAAGAAAAATGAGTTTGCTTGGGGAAGGATCTGCTGTGCTTACCTTGTCTTGCTTTGTATGTGAGCCATGCTGAGGATGAGGAACTTCAAGCAGGTTCAGAGATCTGCGGTGTTTACTCTTAATAGGAGTCACAGGTAGATACATGGAAGACTCTGAAACACACGCACGCACACACACATAAATTAAAACAACTCATTACAAAGTGAAACAGGAATATTTTTGAGATTCTGCCAAATTTATTTTCATTTCTGGTGTACTTAGTTTAACATGATTTTTCTTGTGATTGTTTACCCTACTAAGAGATGTCCTACATTTCCCACTTAAGCTTGTGACAACCCCAACAACGTGTGCTTTCACTGTTTTCTGGATCAGATAAGATTTAGGGTAGGAAGGTATATTGAGTAAGAGATTTTACAATTGGGACGTTTTGCTCTTATGATAAGTGTCGATCAATATTATTCCATAAAGCTTTGCATGTATGTGTTTGAACAACATGGAGAGCCATGTTAACGAGGGTCTAGATAAAAGCAGTATATTTAGTCTAGTATTAGTTGATGCCATTAACTGGTTGGCAGCAACAAATACATAGCCTAAGTTAATCCCCAACCATGAACAGCGACTTTTTAGGAAACACTATTCAAAGAGCAAACAGACTTCAACTGACTAACTCACTGGGCATGTTCAGGCCCTGGACCTTGGCCATAAAAGACAGGATGTCTCTGGTGGTGTGTTCAGCACTGAAAACATGGTGCTGCCCCGTCTGGATGGGAGGTAGATGGCTCTTGGTGGTGGTGCTGTGGAGGAGCTGGGTGAGGTACTGGTCAAACATGTCTTTTGAGCCCTCTGGAGTTAAATACATAAACTATTTTAATTACAGTTTAACTTAAATAATCAAATATCACTGAAAAAGACCCACATACACACTCTCTCATCACTAACTACCTGGGGGCCCACAGTAGTTATATTCCTCTCCATATTCGTCCTCATCTTCCTCATCTTCGAGTAAGCTGTCATCGTTCTCTTCATCCAGGAAACTGAGGTGAGTGTGGAATGAAGTGGTCTTGAAACTGGAGAGGTCTGACATCTGCACCCTGTAGTAACATTCAAACAAAATAACCACACATGCAAGAGAAGTAACACATACTGTGTTACAGACATTTCAACACACTAAAAAATCAGATATCCTATTCACAGTAATCGTATGATGTCCTATGTTACAGACGGAAACAGACCTTGCTCCAGCAAAATAGCCATCCTGTAGTTTCCTCAGGGTTGCTAGGATACACGGATCAATCGTATCTCCATCTTCTGGATATAAAAAGCAAATATATGCCTTGAAGTGCAATAAAATAATTGGCAAAATAGTAATATGGAAATGAACAGTATGTACATTCTAGATCACATCCATCGGCGTCGCCAGGTCATTTTTCCGAATGTAACCCAACAACAAAAATATTTTTAGTATTAATATGCAATAATCCTCATGACACCGCCTGTCTCGCAGGTCTTCAAAGAACAGAGGCTACTCGCAATAATATTGCTACATTTTGTTTGAAGTTCATGTGACGTGACCCCCCACCGCTATTCAGTGTGCCTGCATTTAGAAAGAGAGAGAGAGAGAGAGAAAGCATCACTCACAGCTTCAGGGCTTTTAGATGTAAATGTTGACAGACTGGGGGAACAGAATGTGATTCTTACTGCTGAATCATTAATAACTGCAAGAATGTAGGCCTGGGGCTGACTGTGAAAGTATCAGCCATGTTTGTCTTGTTATTATTATTACTAACATACGTATGTAGCCATTTTGCTACAATTACACTTCACAAAACGGCTGCGACTGTGTTTGCCACCTGACCTTTCTTTTCTCTCTGAGAGGGAAGAATTTAGAAAGTGGCGTTGCGCTGCGGGGAGCCCAGCTGCAGTAGTGCACGGACCATGCGTAATATTCATCCAGCCAGAAGGAACAATCATGAACCGTTCACAGCACGTCGGTCAAACTAGCGACACAACCTGTACTGGAGAGCGAGTGGGGTGGTGGAGCGTACAGGGCCAGGGCCAGGAGATCGCGGAGCGACCAGCCCGCTGCAGACGGTCAGTGATCGTTCACTCTGGTTGGATGAAGTATGACGCTGCTGATTTTACACATAATCCATGATGATAGAGTAATATAGAAATTAATGGCAATAAAGCATGCTGTCAATATTTTACAGATCCCCCAAAATATCACAAATCATGCTTTTAGGGGAGCTGATGTCTTATTAAGGCGAGCTAAGCTCCCCCTGGCTCCCCCGCAGTTCTCATCCTGCCTACATGTGTGTTGACCTAGCAGGGATAAAATTAGATGAAAAAAGTTGATATACTGGAGAAACATATCTGACAGCAATACAGAAAGCCTGAGAGCCTTACTGCATTATGTTAGACTATATTTTTATATTTTGAATTATGACCTGTCACCTTAATTTTGTGTTTCCTTGTATGTAAATAAAGACATTTCCTCAATAAATTGGTGCAGAAAAATTCACCAGAATGCAGGAAATTAAGTGTTACACAAGCACAAATTTTCCAGGGGGAGGACCACCAGAACCCCCCACCCCCAATTATTATTAGTGTTAATTATTATCAGTAGTAATTATAATAATCATGATAAATGCATTTATATGGCCTATGCTATTTAATAATTAAAATGTAGCTCACTGATTTATTAAAAAAAGAGTGAAATAGAAAGTGTAAAAGACAAGGTTCAGTTTGACAAATGCCATAACAAGGTAGCAACAGCTGGCAACCAAAGTGAGTACACCCCTAAGTGGTGGGTTAGGTTTACGTAATAGGAGCAAGATTCGTTAGGGTTAGGGAAAGAATATCATGGTAAGCCAATCAGAGGCAGAGTATGACAGGTCATAGCTGTCACCCTCCTAAGTAAAGAAATATTGCGTACTGTAGTGTGCACACAGAAAAAGTGACAGTGTGAAGAATAAATTTCTCAAAACAGTCAGAATTGAACAGAGTGAAAAAATTTCCCCACAATGCACTACATAAAATGAAATGGAGTCCTGTTATTCAATGAGCGGGCACCATCTCTGAATCTGCTATCCAGTTCCTATAAAAAAACACTTTGAGGTCTCTTTGTTAAGTTTAACTGGCAGAAGCATTCTAAAGATGCAGTTTGATTTATGTCCAAGTTTTGTGTCATTCCCTGTTAGTATAAAACATAAAGTATGCTAATCTTTATTATACTATAAAGTATTCTATATGGGATACTACATGGGAGACTGATTTGCTTTGAGTTAAGAGCCTTATTACCCAGCATGCTGCGGGTGATGGGGAAAGCGAGTGTGGGCCGTCCTGTCATCCGCCAGCAAGAAGAGAGATAGGCCAGCTCTGTTCGTAACATCTCCACAATCATCTGGTTGTCCAGCGCCAGGTAGAAATGGTGATGATCCAGAAACTGGACAGTGAGCACAGTAAAGTAGAAAATAAAAAACAGACAGAAAGAAACCAACATATTAATTTGGTAGTATTCATTACTACAGCCTTGTCTTCAACCTAGACTTGCTTATGAATCACGACATCTCAAGGTTAGTTTTACCTGGGGAGTGAATATATAAGGCCGGTTTCTGATTTCATAGAATTTGGATGTTCCCAGAACTCCAATGTGTCTGTAGGGCCTCCCGCTCAAATTCAGCTTCTTGCAGTTCCCTGTGGCAATGACACAAGATGTTAATCTTATTTTTACACAAACACACACACACTCACACGCACACACAAAACTGAGCCCTGTATCAGAAAGCGGGTTTAGTGAAAACTCTGAATTTGTTAAGCTGGTTAAGATGAGGGAAACTCTAGGTTTTCCGTTCCAGAAAGAGGTTGCCATCTCCGGCTTAACCAATTTAGTGCTTTAGTGTTTATTAACCCTGCTTTCTGAAACAGGGCCCTGATCAATCTCAGTGAAAGACTACTTCCCCATGTGGAGGGAGTAATAACAACAAGTAAAGTAGACCTGTTTACATTGGCATGCACAGTCTACGTGAAGGCTCATGAGATGCATTTTTAGGCCAAATAGTAAGGACAGAGATTGTTTATGAAATGGATGTAGCTCAAGGAGTGCTTGGTGCTTGTTTACCCAGTCTGGCATAAACATGACTCAAGATGCGAGCAGGCATGACCCTGATAGGCAGAACTTCTGACATCGTCTGGACTATAATCCCATGATCACTTAACAACTCCTGGATCTCCTTCGATTCTGCCACAACACAAACTTACACAAACAAATAAAAAGAAACACATTATCTCCTGCCTGACATAAGGAAATCTGTACATAAAACAAAAACATCCGAACAATGCGATTTATGTCCCCTCTCTCATAATGTCAACTAAACTAAACAAAACACAGCTGCACAGCAGTGGTGAGTGACACAATCACAGGGTTCCAAACTACTATTGTTAGGGACGGAGGAATGCTGACTTCCTATTCTTCTTCCTTTATTCCAGTATCAGATTTTCCCATTTTCCTGGGATCCATACAATTTTTTAATCCAGCTTCTGGGCTCACATTTCCCTCAAATTAATAATGGATTGGATGCACCAACCTTGTACCACAACATCTGGCTTGAAGTTTGTAGAGAACCTTCTGTTAAGAGGATCTATCTCTCCTGGTGCTAAAAAACCCTTATAGCAAAAAGAAAAAGAGAGACAGAGAGGGTGAATTATTATGAAAGAAAACAGTGTAAGTGGTTTTACTGTTTTAAACAGTGTTTAAAATAGAAATGTGCTCTGTATGGCTCCATTGTCTGTTGAAGACATCTCGTAGCAGTGCTTTTTCCTTTTCTTTACAATATAAAATCTGCATTATTCCTGATTTGTGATATTGTCTATTACTGTGACAGTCACAGTAATAACAGATAGCAGCCAAGTGTTGCAAGATAACATTAGAGGTGGTGTAAAATGATCCTGTGACTACCTCGGCCAGAAGACTGCCCAAGATGTAGAGGGACTGTCCCCACATGTGTGGCAGCTGCCCCATGGCCACTCTGTCCACTGAGTGAGGATTGCTGTACTCCTCCTCCACCTGTAAGAGGCAAAATATGTTCTCATTCTTATGTGGTTGCCAAATATACAGTTACAGCAGTCAAGACGCAACAAACATTTAGTTGCCCTGATTTTATTGCCATTTATAAAGCATAATAACATTCCAAGCATATTTATATCTGACAGGATTGCAGATAACCCCACCATTACCATAGTATACTTAATACTGGCGATATGTACAAAATAATCCTTGGACAACAGACAAAAAATAGACTAAAGAAGAAAAAATGATCAAATACATGAGTGATATTATATATTATTATATTGATAAAAACAAAAAGAGTCTACAGCCATGCTGTGGCTCTGTGAGGCTCTACAGTACTTACTAGAGCTAACATCAGCATGCTAACATGCTCATCTTAGTTAGCATGCTTAAAAACTTGCTACTACTAAACGAAGTACAGCTAAGGCTGATGGGAATGTCATTAGTTTTGAAGGTATTTAGTAATAAAACAAAGTATTGGACAGATGGCAATAGCATGCTGTTAACATGGCTAAAACAGAAATACTAACAATCAAGAATATGTAAAAACTATTTTCTCAAACACAAACAACTTAATTTTGTTTAGCACATCAGAGAACAAGGGACTGTACTGTCCAAAATTAGAACAAAAAAAATATTTCATGTCATTTCAAGTCTCTTCAGACTAGTTTATAGGTTTTGTGAGACCATTAACAAGAATGTGACTAGAATAAAATAACATCTGCTGTATTTATACCTTGTCATGTGGTACAGAATATAGTTCAGGCAACAGTTTGATGCCATTCTTCCCTCTGATCAAAACTCCCTCCAGTGCCTCGCGGTACTCCTGCACCTGTGCAAATTACACAGTATTTTGTTTAATTTTAAATCTGCAGCACAAGTCATAAGTGGCTTCATGACTGTGTGATTACAGTAGAAACTGCATATGGAGCAGTGCGTTTGGTTTTATTACCTGTTCTTGATCTTCAGCAAAGATGCCGTCCAAGATGAGGTAAGTCCAGAACACAGGCCACTCACATTCAATATTCTCAAACAACTTGAGCTCTGCAGGATCGTAGTGCAGCCTAGATGGGTCCTAGTGACACAACAGACAGGAACAGTAGTAGCGTCTATCTTAAATTATACAATACATAATTTTCTTACAACAGAAAAAAATATTCATACTAAACCACCTGTGACATCCACTCAAAAACTGAACTTCTTCTCTCATTTCATACTTTTGGTGTTGAGTGTTTATCAGTAACATGGAGATGTTCAATATGCAGAATATTTCACCTCTTTAGGACAACGATATCCATCCCTGATGAAGCGGCAGCAGCCATAGCGACCCTGAAATTACACCAAAGAGTGGAAATTTTCGTATTCTGACTGACTTACATGTATGTACAAGGAAACATTTCAGGGTAAAATACTGAAGTGTGTAATGTTTCATCATCCAAAACAAATGATTTGGATTTCTCATGTTTAGACTATACCTGCAGTTTGCTCATGATTTCCGACTTAGTGATGGCAACCAGGTCAGCATCCTCAACAGCAAAGGCAGGGAAGGAAATGACAGACAGAAGACCAGCGTCTATCTCCTTTGAAGTTGAAGCTCTTGGCAACATGGAGCACAGGATGGACTGAGGGAAAACACAGACAGATAGGTCAAGATAGTGCAGATATCACAGTCTTGGTTCAATGTCCCATTCAATAAGCATTGCCGAAATGTCATTTTTGATAAGGATAAGACTATTTCTCTCTGCCAAAAAGCTGGAAACTGTTATTCATGCCTTTATAAGATTATTGTTATAAGAATAGATTATTGTAATTCCTTGCTCTCTGGTATCAGTAAAAATCCTTCTCCCATCTCCACCTCATCCAAAACTCTGAATAGATATCAAGATATTACTGATTACTTACAAAGCCCTAAGAGGCCTAGCCCCAAAATATTTAGCAGATCTGACTTTAAAATGTGCTTTATAAATAAAGTGTACTATTATTATTACCTGACAATGTTCCACTTCATCTGGTAAAACATGGATGACTGACTTAGGCCCTCCGTGGGCACCAAAAAGATCCAGCTCATCTATGGCCTCCAGAGCTGCCTGCACACCCATTGCACCCACACACACACACACAAATGCATGCAGAGAAAGTGGATAACACATGTTATCCACTTTCTTCTTTTGGTCTTTAATGTATAGTGTATCATAAATGCTGACAATAAATACATAGATATGTGGCTCCTGTACCTTAGCAATTCCTACAGAGCTGCCATTGAGCTCTGGGATGCCCTGGTTAGTCTTGTCACCTCGCTCCCACATCCCATAATCCTACCGGGAGGAAAAAAGGAATTATCCATTATTCAACTCGACCACCAACAGTACAGTTGGATATTCAGTTCTGTTATGCAGGTAATGGCTAACGTAGTTTCGAACTGTTAGCCTCAAGCAGACATTTTTACTTGAGGGCAATTTGTCATCCACCAAAGGCCTTACACAAATTCTTTCATATCTGCAGTAGTACTCCCCAACACCTGCAAAGTGATTTTGATATGTAAAATTTTGTTTTTGCTCTGGTTTCTTTTCAGTTGGCTGTTTGTTGTGAGTTTCTTAGTAGCCTTAATTTGGTTAACAGGTGAGGTATGGGTCACATACAGGTCACGCTCAGGGTCACTAACTGTCCCCTGAAATAGAAATAGAAATCCTTAGCCATAGGTCTTTGCCTCTGTCTCTCACCCTTTAAGGGTGATGACAGCTGCGCTGATAGAGATACATTCTAGTTCAGACACAAGAATAGCAGCTAACAGGGTTTTCACTAATGGAATAGCTGAGCGTTAAATATTGTGGACCAGAGGGATTCGGCAGAATGTTTTTTTTACTACATTGTGTCCGCACTCTGTATGCTGTTACATTCTCCCCGGCCAGGCTTCAATAAACAGTGGTGTGTAAGTCATCTTAAGTGTTGTGAAACCTTGTGCTAAATAAGAGACAATGACCTGCTCAAGGAATTCCACAACATGTGTCATCCTCTAACCCCCTCCCAAACTTTAGAAAATGTTACTCACCGCCACTTTGTATGCAGCTTCTATGTAGAAGACCAAGTTTTGGATAAAGGCTACCTCATCCAGGTTAGAGATGATACGAAGACCTGTGTTATAACACACACACACACACACACACACACACACTCAGCGACCAAAACATGTTTGTTGCATAATGAGCTTGTGTTCTGTACAAGAGAACCATGGTTAGGTCCCTCTCTAGGACCTGCAGTGCTGGCCAAAAGGGAAGCTGACCAAGCAGCGTGCATTGCTGTTTGCTACATTGTCTTTTTTGATACTACAGTATACCAGAGTCAGACATTTTCAAATCCATCACTATGTGTGGTGTCTTTAATCCAAAAGTCACATTCATTTTAGTGAGATAACACAGCAAAACATCACTACTGTACCTGAGGCCGTCATCTGTGCCAGCATCAGCAGGTAAATTGAGGTGGCGTCCACCTGGAGATGCCCCCACTGGTCGTCCCCAACCACGATGGCACAGGTGGGGGTATCGTATTTGGCATGCAAACAATCCTTTGTACTCTGGGTGTGTTTGAACTTCTCCACCTTAGCCACCTGAAGACACATGAACATGCAGTTATGCACAGACATCAGCGTTGACATTACAGTGTTTGTGTTGTCTGGGCCAGAAGGGACCAAAAATGGCAGGATTAGCATGGTGAGGTTACTATTACTATTTCTTTGCCCAATTTCAGTTTCACGGGAAATACACTGATCAAAATTACGTAACACTTTTGTTTTTGCCCCCATTCATCATTAGCTGAACTCAAAGGTCTGTTAGTGAGCACTTCTCCTTTGCCGAGATAATCAATCCACCTCACAGGTGTGGCATATCAAGATGCTGATCAGACAGCATGGGTATTCCACAGGTGTGCCTTAGGCTGGCCACAATAAAAGGCCACTAGAAAATGTGCAGTTCCATCACACAGCACAATGCCACAGATGTCGCAAGTTTTGAGGGAGCGTGCAATTGGCATGCTGACTGCAGGAATGTCCACCAGAGCTGATGCCCATGAATTGAATGTTCATTTCTCTACCTTAAGGCGTTTCAAGAATTTGGCAGTACATGCAACCAGCCTCACAACTGCAGGACACGTGTAACCACACCAGCCCAGGACCTCCACATCCAGCATCTTCACCTCCAAGATCGCCTGAGACAAGCCACCCGGACAGCTGCTGCAACAATCGGTTTGCATAATCCAAGAATTTCTGCACAAACTGTCAGAAACCGTCTCAGGGAAGCTCATCTGTATGCTCATCATCCTCATAGGGGTCTCCACCTGACTGCAATTCATCGACGTAACCGACACGGGTGGGCAAATGCCCACATTCGATGGCGTTTGGCATTTTGGAGAGGTGTTCTCTTCACGAATGAATCCCGGTTTTCACTGCACACGCTGTGGATCAAGTGGCCCACGGTGGCAGTGGGGTTAGGCGTATGTTATGGACAACGAACCCAGGTGCATTTTATTGATGGCATTTTGAATCCTGAGGCCCATTGTTGTGTCACCTCATTTTGCAGCATGATAATGCACGGCCCCATGTTGCAAGGATCTGTACACAATTCCTGGAAGCTGAAAACCTCCCAGCTCCTGCATGGCCAGCATACTCATCAGACATGTCACCCATTGAGCATCTCTGGGATGCTCTGGATCGGCGTATACGACAGCGTGTTCCAGGTCCTGCCAATATCCAGCAACTTCACACAGCCATTGAAGAGGAGTGGACCAACATTCCACAGGCCACAATCAACAACCTGATCAGCTCTTTGCAAAGTAGATGTGTTGCACTGCGTGAGACAAATAGTGGTCACACCAGATACTGACTGGTTTCCGGAACCCCCTGCACCCCCTCAATACAGTGAAACTGCACATTTTTGAATGGCCTTTTATTGTGGCCAGCCTAAGACACACCTGCGCAATACCCATACTGTCTGATCAGCATCTTGATATGCCACACCTGTGAGGTTGATGGATTATCTCGGCAAAGGTGAAGTGCTCACTGAACTTACTGAAAGAAATAGGCCTTTTGTGTACATAGAGAAAGTCTTACATCTTTGAGTTCAACTCATGATGAATGGGGGCAAAAACGAAAGTGTTACGTTTATAATTTTGTTCAGTGTAAGTAGATGTTTTATTTTACCTAAGCCTGCAACACACAGTTTCCTGCATAAACATTACTTCAAAAATGAAACTGAACAACATTAATTCACAATTAATGCTTGATGGGTCCCTGACCACTGTGGCATTTCAACACTCTGCTGTGGATTTGACATCTTTATCTTACTTTCAGTAATGGAAGTTAAGAGCAACAAATAACAGACAATGTTACAGCAGGCAAACTTCAACTATCACTATCACTTCAACGTGTAGATCACCAACATATTGTTAATCATTAGAAAGTTTGTTTTTCTGACTAACTACCTATATCACTCTATGCGTTCAGAAACACAGAGAAGCTGTTTACATAAAACAGTCTGTTCAAATACCACAGTTCCCGAGATAACATATTCTCAGAACCAGAACACAGGCTTATCGGATTTTCTACCACTAGGATATGATGTTTAAACACAAGTACACACTTGATGTGAGCACATGTGTATCTTACCTGTCTCATCATGCACTGCAGAAGTCCCTGCATCAGCTTTACCACACTCTGCCAACAAACAACAGCTTCATCAGTATTATACAAAAATCAAACAAAATGTCACTAAAACTTTTTACTTTCTAAAAATTATTTTGAGTAGAGGTAGAAATCACGAATCACTCAAAGATTCGTGGTCACTGACAATGTAGTTTGTTCAGACAGTGATCACTGTTAAAATGTACCTTAGTACATAAACCTACTTTATTTAACCATAAAGTAATAATTAAATGATTAAAATAAGAGATGCAAGTAACATTTTATTACAGAGCAATTGAACATTGTATTAAAGTTATTAATTTACTGTTAATCACTAAATCTATAAAATTACTCAAAGTTACAAGAGCTAAGAATTACATAACTGGTAGAACAAACAGGCACTGGTGTAGAGATTAACCCCCTCTCTTGCTCTCTGTCATAAACACACCTGCTCCAGTTCATATGCCTTGGCCTTGTCTTCATCGCGGTCTGCATTCTTGCGGTAGGCCATGCCCAGCCCCCACACAGCCAGGACACTGTACACATTATCCCTCACCCAGGCATCCTTCTTCTGGGCACTGGCGGGCAAAAGTCCTGTCACTGGGTTCTGAAACAAACACACACACGAGGGCTTAATTTACAATAAGGACTGTAACACATTTACAGTTTCTGTTTGAGTTACTGACTAATATCTCTGTAAATCGTTTTATTGACCAGTTCCCATAATTCAGATAAGAAAATGTCTGACAATAAATATCAAGAAAAAAAATATTTTAGAGCTGCAGATAACAATTCCTTATCACTTTTTCTGCAAATTATTTTATTGATTCCTTTGGTAATCATTTTATTTAGAAAAACATCAGAAAATATCACAAATTCCAAAAGTGACAGTTTAGTCAGTTTTGTCTGTTGTCAAACCAACAGTTTAAGTCTATAGGTTTACTATGATATAAGACAAGGCAAGCAGCAAATCTACACATCTGAGAAGATGTAATATTTGTAATCAGATTCTTTTCTGTTGACTACCTATCAATTACTTTCCATTCTAAATAATTTTCCATTCTAAATAATTTTATATGTATTATGATTTACTGTTTACAGTGTCTTATTATCATACAGTGTCTTATTATCATATTACAGTGTCTTATTATCATATTATTTCAAGGAAAGGACATATCTTTTTAGTTAAGAGGCTCACGCTAATAAAACATTATGACAGTTTGACGGCTGAATGAAAGTGAATGAGATTTTAAGTTGGGCTAGTGAGTTACTAATACAGCAATTTAAATAGTTTCAGTTTTTGGTTCATTGTGCCCCTTGCATGTACATGCTTTGTAAGTGAAGTTGACACTGTTCTCCATCAGCTGTGAATCCTCTGGGTCACAGTTTTAAACTTAGGCAGCTGTGTATAGCACCTCTCTATGAGATCAAGTGCTGATAGACAAAGGTGAATAGTTTTCCAGGCCTCAGCCTATTCCAGGGGCTGAACTTTGCTCACCCCTTGTTTATCTCTATGCAGCTCAACCTTGTTCCATTACCCTACATTTACCAGCGACACTAAAACGTTGCTTACATGGTAATGCATCAATAATTATGATCAAATTATAAAATATATATATAATTCTGAAATGGGCCATGAAGCAGAAGTACATTTACCTTGTAACTTTGAGTATATTTTGATGCAAATGCTCGTAAGTCTCGAATGCAGGACTTATATTTGTAACAGAGTATTTCTACACTGTGCCACAGCTACTTTTACGGAAGCAAAACTTCCGTAAAACATCGGCTTCAGCAGCTTCACAGAATTGACTTTTCTCCTGTATCCTAGTACGTATTTTTAGACTCACCTGGTGGCACAGGATAGTCTCATGGACCAGCCTGGCATAGCCATCCAACCTCACTCCTGAGTTACTGCGGCTCCTCATCCTGAATGATCACTGCACACACAAGTTATATCTGAACAGTATACGGCACTTCAAGCTCGGCCATTTGCGAAATTGAGTATATTATAAATACAGCGACTAAATGAAGCTTAATCACTGTGGTGACTTACCATACAGTGACGCATCCCTGTAGTCCTGCAGCAAGGATTTGATCTGACACCTTCTGCAGAGGCTGCTGCTCTGCTAGAGCTTGCTAGCTGAGTAGCATCCTGCTGTCTTTGAAGACAAATACAGTTAAAGTTAAACGCACAACCTGCACTCACACACCAACCCACAGCCCGGTGTTCCGGGTGTGGTCAAACGGCTTGGTCTGTACAGCCAGGCCCTATGCGTGAGGGGCAGGCTACGTATGTAAGTAGCTGTATATCTGCTCTGGGAAAAAAACAATATGCCCTTGTTGTTTGATTATTTGACGACAGGGGGCGCAAAATGACCTCTATGTCCTCCCTTTCCAAGGTTTCAAGGCACAGTCCAAATGTGAACAGGCAGCCACCTTTCCAAAAGGTTCAAGTTTACTTGTGAAGCAACTTTTCATAAAAAATAAAGTGCTATAAGGGAGAATTAAAAAGTCAAAGAAAAAATCATCAGAAAAGAAGAAAAACTAAGGAGGATAACAGCACAGAAAACATAATAACTAGAGGTAATTTAAGTATTGTAATGAATTACTTCAGTAGAGTGAGTCCTGCACTCAAGATTACTTCAGTCAAAGTATAGAGGTATCAACAGCAAAATAAAAAGTATCAAAAGTTGCCCCTTCTTATGTGATTATTAGTCTTATATTTATTATGTTGTTATAATTATTATATTGTAAATACTGATGCATTAATGTGTAGTTGGTCAAAGCAGAGCTAACTACTTTTGGTATAGTTCATCTATAACAATGCATCATATTTTACAAAGTGATCATATGTGTAACAAATTACCCATTGTTGTCGACTGAAGGTTAAAAGCTGGCTGTATACTTTACATATTGTAGACATGCAAATACTGTAGGTACTTGAAACACTACTGTAATCCCATTCAGTTTACAGTAATAGCTTTATTTATTGACACTGTATGTTGTTAATTTGTATTTATGTATATTTCCCCTGATTGCATGCAGATAAAACTTGCATGTCTGTGTTTGTTGTAGTTGTATATATAGTATGAAACTGTCATGTGGTAGGGAAACACTTTACCAAAGATAAGTGGAAACGACTGTGGTAACTTTCAGCCACAGTCTATGAAATAAAAAAGAAGAAAAAAACATACAAACAAAAACTTTCAGCCACCGTCAAAGCATAACTGCGTGCTAGGACTAACGTCACGTATAACGGAATCTTTCAGCCAATCAAAATCGATAGCTGTCCCTTTTTTCAGCCAATCACAGCACAACTGTCTTAGTGGTCGTCTCACCAGCAGCCACCATCCGGTAACGTTAGGTAGTTTAGCGTCAAGCTGGCTAAGAAGCTAACCCACAGAAATATCTTGTGTTTTTCGCTTGAAACATACTGCAGGTAGCAGTCGTCCGAGTGACTAAGTCGAAGGCCTGGTTGAAGGTAAAGAGTCGTGTTTTTCTTCTCGTATGTGCTGTAGCTAGCCGAGCGTCGCAGGAGGGGGCGCAAATGTCACATAACGTGTTGTTATGTGGCCAGTTGGTAAGGTTAGCTAACATAAGCTAATGAAACTTTGAGCAAAAACCTCCTGGACGTCAAATTTAGGAAATTTTAAATAACGTTATGATCAAATGGCTAGGGCGTGTTACCGTCGAAAATAATAATACATGCATTTCGTGGTCGGGCGTTTCGTATTAGTAACGTTATTCCAGTAGAAGAGCTTACGTAACGTTACTGAATGAACTTTCTTCTCATGGATAAATAATAATAAGCACGATGACAGATCACTTCCCACCGACCAGTCGGTGCCTTTACCACTATTATGTTTAACTTCTTTTAATATATCTTTCTCTCAAAACAATGTAAGTTAATGTTTATCTCATCTCAACCGTGGATAACTTTCAGCTAACTTCCTTCCTCAGATGCAGTTCATGCTGCTGTTCAGCCGGCAGGGAAAGCTGCGGTTACAGAAATGGTATGTGCCTCTGTCCGACAAGGAGAGGAAGAAGATCTCCAGAGACCTGGTGCAGACCATACTGGCCAGGAAGCCCAAGATGTGCAGTTTCTTGGAATGGAGGGACCTCAAGATTGTGTACAAGAGGTAAGTGAAGTACTGGCTGTGATATCCTTACAGTCACTCACTTTGTCTACAGTATGCTTTACACTCATGGACAAACATACAGTCCAGATGTATTTTGCTGTTTCAAACCTTTTCAGACCTTTGTCTTGTCATCTGAACAAGGTTTTCAGCACAGCTTGATCTCTCAGGTTGTTTTCAGTATTGTTACTCCACTCATCTGTGACATGTTCTGAAACAGGCTTGATTTTGATGAAAATATCTATTCAAATCAAATCAGTCTCGCGAAAGCTGCTGACTACTTGCTTATCATGAGATATTGCAGCCAGCTTTAGCACGCTGAGTTTATTCCTGCCTATGGAAATAGTTTCACATAATAATCTTAACGCCCAAAGATGTGTTGATATTCAGTTTGTTACATCACTTGTGTATCTGCCATGGCTTGTTTATGAAAACCAATGATTCACTGATTATTATGTGAAGCACTGAGATTCCTGGCATTTAGATCTCACCTTCTGGTGTGTTATGAAAGCCAGAAACACCTCCTCTCTAATAGCAACTGCCAAACAATAGAGGACAGTGATACAAATATATAAGGAGTGCCTGATTTTTTTCTGGACATATGATTGCTGTGTCATAAAAATACAAAATACATGTCCTTGTGTTCAATATAATAAAGATAACTAATAAACAAAGACAAACAACAAAACAGCCAGGAGACAGTGACGCAGTACTGCAGCACTGAAAGAGATGTTTAATTTATCCAATGTAATATCCCTGCAATAAATCCTATCTGAGTAAAGCCTACAATGTTCTAGAGATGTTGATTCAAATTTCATTTATTAAAATGTGTTTTTATTCTATTTGATGGAAGGGTTGAAGTGTCAGGACTGTATAAAAACAGATGCTTTCATTGGTTTATTAATGCCAAGGTACACCATGATGTAGCCATAGCACCAAATACTTGCATAAACTAACGTTTTTCCTTTAAAGGCCAGGTGTTGTGTGACTGCAGCTGAGTCCCTGTGTTTTATTTCAGTACAGATCTGTATTCTTGAGTGTGGACAGTGATTACAGCCATGTTATTAACATTGACATGTTTCTGAGAGAGCAAAGGTATTTCTGTTTGTACACATCACCGCCATGTTAATCGGCATGCTGCCTTTTTATTTCATCACTTCCTTAGATATGCGAGCCTGTATTTCTGCTGTGCAGTAGAAGATCAGGATAATGAGCTGATCACCCTGGAGATCATCCATAGATATGTGGAGCTGCTGGACAAATACTTTGGCAGCGTGAGTCTCGTAAACTTTAGACATACAACATGCTGAGTGATAGTGGGAGGGGGGAAAATACTGCAATTTACTGCAAGAAAGAAAATGTTCAGTTAGGACAGGCTCTCTTCTGATCTACTGCTATTTGGGGTGTTGTGGTTTCACAGGTGTGCGAGTTGGATATTATCTTCAACTTCGAGAAGGCCTACTTTATCCTGGACGAGTTCCTGCTGGGCGGAGAGGCCCAGGAAACATCCAAGAAGAACGTGTTAAAGGCCATCGAGCAGGCTGACCTGCTACAGGAGGTACGCACAGTTCTTTGTAAACATACCTGAACCTATTTGAGGGGCAAACCATAGTGTCAGGTGAAAAGTACTTGGAGTAGGGTGGGGATTTATGATTATTATTACCTGATGATGTATTTCTCAATTAATTGATTAAGCTAGATTAAGCTGCTGGTTTCAGTTTATCAAGCTAAGCAAATTTGTGGCGTATTTGCTTTAAGAATTATTTTAACAAGTCATCCATTATCTTTTAATTGCCTTTTAAATTTTCTATTTGTGTAACACAGCCATGCTAATGTTAAACCAGACACAAGCATACATCCAAGATGTTGAGGCATTGCTTTTTTCACCCTGCGGCCCTCTACACCTTCATTTGTCATCTGCTGTAATCTCTTTATTTTAATTAATACCTCCCTCTCCCTTGTGCCAGTGTGATAGAGCAAGTGCTGTCCTGCACATTGCATCGCTGTCTAGCTGTAGTCATTTGCAGTCAACAGAATCAGCGCTCAGTGTTTTATTTATAGCAAAACACGCAGCCTTATTGTTTAATGGCTGACTGTGCAGCAGACCTGCAAAAGGTTTAACTCACTGGAATGACCTGTTCCCGTCACACATTTAGTAAATTGCAGTTATGACTCATGTACTATTAATTACAATTTGGAGGCGTACTTTGCGCTGCAAAATTTATAACAAGAAAGGAACATTTATCTATCTTTCCTTCATCTGCAGGAGGCTGAGGCGCCACGGAGCGTTTTAGAAGAAATTGGGCTGACATAAATCCTCATGCTGCTGCCTCGCAGTTCTTTCTCCCAGATGCAGATCTGGCAACCTCCATGTCTCTATCCCGCCTTCTCCTGTTCAATGTGTCAGTGTTGTATGTGTATAATCACCATCTATGTACTGTATTATTCTGTACTGTACTATCCTGTAATGTCCTTTGAATGTGGTGCCAACTGTGGTTTTAATGTGTCCCCTATGTACAAGCTCCCTCACTGTATTTTGCAGTACTATTGGCATACTTCACTCCCTTAACTTCTTAAAACTCCACAGAGTACAATGTAGCGACAATATAAAAACTCCAGCATCACATCAATGTCATCCATCATCACCGAATGCAGAGTTGTGTGCGCTGACTTTTTGGCTTAAAGGACTTTTTAAGGTGCTGTTGTAGCTGCAGTTGGTGCATCCCGTACAAGTCACAGAGCTAAGTGTCTGATTTCATGAAAAATGAATACTCTGTGATCTTTGAAAAATCCAGGTCGTTCAATAAAACTTAAAGCTGTTAAGGTATTTCCTGAATCCTCAGACTCTCCTACCCTCATCTGGATGATAAAAAGGTTTGTAACTTGTTTCTTAGGTTGACTTTGTCCTAATCCAGGTAGGCAGAAATGGCATATGTCCTTGCTCTTCTAGCAAAACAGAAAAATATTAAAACATAATTTGTTTGTATATATAAAATACAGGAAATAATCATCTATATAGTAGTTGAACTGATAAAAGTTTCAAATTTGGTTCCCATACAAAATGAGCAAGGAGAAGTCATTTTGTGCTGTGAACTCTCGATTAGATAACAGGCACAACTTGGGAAACGGTTTAAAAGTCTTTATTTTCCGTGGAGCGGAAATAACTTATTTTCATCCAGATGGTTAGGAGTCTCTTTGAGTGTTACTAAGTGTTTTGTTTAAGATCATCAAGTATTATTTTTTTCAGAAGACCTGATGATTAGTTCTGTGACTCAAATGTAATGGTAATCATGAGGCACCAACTGGGACTCGTGCTGTTATGGGAATCACTGACACCAATTAAGTGAGATTTAACAATTACTTGCAATTGATATCAGTTATATCAGTGCTAAATAGGTTTGTTTGGTGATTCTCCTCCAGAATCTTTTTTCATATTTCCTTTTCAAGGCTTATCGTTTACCTTTGGTAAACACAAGCTGTTTTGTGTAATTAATGTTCATGTTTGTTGAAATTGTCTTCTGTTCTTTATTTTTCAGACAATTGACTAATTTTCCTGACAAAAAATATATAACACTGAAGCTTGTAATGGCCTCTGAAGATAGGTCTTAGGTCAGGATAGGATAGTGACCTAAATAAAAGACACACTATTTTATGTATTACAAAACTTTGGCTTACTCTTAAAAACTAACCTATGACCAAAGAACACTGTGTTTTACCTTCTCAGTGGTGTCTATGGAAGGCTAACGTGGCAGGAAAGGGATTTAGAACTGCAGGATATTTGACAAAAAGATTTATGTGTGGGTTATTTTACACAACATACCAGTATTATGTAATTATTCCAATGCATTTTAAGATTGGTCTATCCTGAGTTTCTTAATGGAGTAGGAACATAAGGAGATGAAGTGCACATATCAGGGTACATCATTAATATTCATCACTGTCAGCTTGTTCACTTGTCAGTAGGATGCAGGAAAACAAGCCATCAAGTAATGAATAGATACTCATCCAAACTCTATGGCAGTCACATTTTTTAGCTGCATTCTCAAAACCACAAAGTGTTTCTCTTGAATTCACAAGTAGTTGTTAAATGAGTTCATCATTTTTTGTATTAAACACTGCCAACACATTTGCCAACATTCTTTTCTTATATTTTGAAGTTATTAAAAATAAATGTATTCAGAAAGAAACCCCATTTCTGGATCTTTTGTTTTAGATTTGTTTTTACTCAGCTGCAACAATAGTGATCAAGTGTTCAATTATTAAAGCAACATTAACTGTTTTACAAGAGCAAAATATTCACATATGTACATGGTGTCAATTGACTGTTCAAGAATGTATTCCTCTCTATACAGTCATAGTTATAAGGAGAAAAGCCAAAACAAATGTACAGATTTTCTTATGTAGAAGCCACTAAGAGGCACTCGTGTCACTTTTTCCAGCAGTCGCACTTGGTATTTAAGTCTTCTCACTGTCCACACGGGGACTCTCATCCACATCATTGTTTTTCTGAAATAGCTCTGTATCATTTATTTCCCGATGGGGACTTGTTGCAGTGAGATTCTCCACGGTCTCCTCCTTTGACTCTCTCTCCTTTTCAGACTCACCAGATGTGCCTGTCTCTTCAGGCAAATGGTTTTTCTTCTTGTGCTTCTTCTTGTTCTTTTTCTTGCTCTTTTTGGACTGTTTGTGGTGGCGGCGTGTGTTGAGATCATCATTACAGGTTTTCCCATTTCTATCTGGTTTCTTGGGGCTCCTTTCTCTACTTTGCTTCTTTCTTTCCCCTTCTCTGCTTGAGCTTCTTGACCTTTCTCTGGCTTTTCCATAAATGTCTGTGTCTTTGTCTCTACTGTCTCTCTCTTCACTTCTATTCCTAAACTTGTGCTCCCTGTCTTTTTCTCTACTCCTGTTTCTCAGCTTGTCTTGCTCTCGGTCTCTACTTAAACTCCTCGACCTGTCCCTACTTCTGCTCATATACCAGTTGTTCCTCCTGTCACTGTGTTTGGATCTGGAAGACCACTTGTCCTCTCTATGCTGGTGGGAGGCCCTGCTCTCTCGACTCCTCTCTCTGCTCGTGCTCCTCCGCCTGTCGCCATCTCGTCTGCAGTGTGATCTCTCAGATCTCGGCGGGCTCCTGCTGCAGTGACGTTGCCTCCACGATCGGTCTCCGTATCGCTCTGATTGCCACCCGTCTCTGCGACTCCCCCTGACGCTGCGGTCTGGTGACATATGTAGGTCTCTGTCAGCCTCCCAGAATTCATTGCCAGGGTTTCGAAATACATGTAGGAAGTTACAGTGCTTCCCTTTGGGGCACTTCTGTCTGTCAAACAATCCTGAGAGGAAAAACAAACACAGGCAAGATAGTAAATACACTGAACTGAATATTGTGTGACATTACTGTGAAGTAATGTAGTACGTAACTCACCACATATAGCGTTCTTCCACCGTGTTACAGGACATAACTCACAATGAAGCTGCCGGCCTGCGTACCACCTACCATTGAACTTGATTAAGGCCTCTTTACACTGCTCCTCACTGGACATTCAAGAAAGACAATAGAACACAGGATGAAGAGTTTTATCCAAACATTCAAACACGTACAGTTTATTTACTTGGAAAAAGTCATGAAGCAGTTGCGTGACGACTTACGTGTCAAACTGAATGTAAACATTTCCTCTCAGGTGTGGTTCGTAATTGCAGCTGACCTAGAGTAAAGGTAGAAATGAAACCAAATATGTATTTTTAGTGGTAATAATTAGATCACCCATCAAGTGAATGAATAGTGAAGTATTCAGAGGAAAAACATCTTCAGTTCTTACGGACATCAGTAAAAGATCTAGTGACACATTATGCAGAGTATTTCATACCCAATACATTAGAATTTTACTTCCCAGATAAAAGAAAGAAAGATTTTACTTTATATTGACTTTCTTTAACTGATAAAGCATCTTAAATGAGTGTCGAGACATCTATAAGACATATACAGTCAGTCCAGTTGCCTTTGACTTGGTACTTCAAGACTTATTTGACATACTATTACACACATTAGGAAATCGGATTCCAAGAGAAATCAGTAACTGAAATCATGACTTACTTAAAGTAAGTGTATCAGTGATACAATAGGCTCTTTAATGAGAGCATTTTTTTCTCTTACGGCGCAAATGAGTGAAACTGTCAAATGGTGCCAAATTAATCTGGCTTCTAGAGCTTACTTTGTGTTAGTTTAAGTTTCAAGTCAGACTTTGAATAAAATTAATTTGAAAACAAAAGGCATCAGTTTGTGTAATGACATTTCCTTTCATCCTGCTGCACTGCTGGCACAGAAAGACTGTGTTACCCATGTGAAGTCTTTGTCATGCATGTGAAATGCAGGTTAGAAACTTGTTTACGTATACATGGCTAAGAAATCTAGCTGGGGAAATCTGGTTTTCTGGTAATTCAGGTACTTAAGTGAATGTAAACACACTGACTGTCCTGATCTAATCATACCTTGAATTGCACCACCTTGCCAACACTCTTTAACTCCGGCAGGACATCATGGTAGAACTCGAGGAAAGATTCCTGCAGCTCCTCCTCGCTGTGTTCCAACCAAGCATCAATGTCGTAATCATCGCGACGTGACTCTTCCATGCCAAACGTTATAAACATACCTCTGATCATCAGAGTCGGGCTGGCTGTGGGATAAACGTGCTTCCGAGAGCATCTAGACTCACAAAGACAGAAGAGAGGAGAATATATTCACAGAAAGGGGGAAAACTTCTTTAATGCGTCCCTACATCCAGTTCAACATCACAAGTCACGGCAAAATAGAAACAAATAGTACCTTTCTCCAAATCGACATGCTCCGGTCTTAAGGAAGAACGGACAGTTGGCTACGTCACGCTCAGTCCCAAAGTTCTCAGAGTTCTCCGTCACAGGAGCCTCAGGATTCATCCATGGTCCTCCATTATCTAGCTGGAAGTGAGAACGTTAACAAAAACATATACCATTTAGTTGGAATTTAAACTACAATGAAGTGTTACACTTCACAAATTATACACTCCATGTTCCTCTTAGCTTTGATTTTTTTACATGATCACAAAGACTTCTCATGGACTTAACTGTTTTACAGGTTTTTGTGCACTTTTGGTAACAGAGTGGTCATGGTAAGTCGCTCTTGATAGAAGTTAACACAATTGGTAAAATCCACAGGTTAAATATGATCAATGCACAGGCAAGAAAAATACCAATATTGATATGTGACTGTTTGAAATGACATGATAGGCGATATATTGGCTTTAAACACATAACTAAACATTTTTGATGGAAATCTCTTTCATTTGGTTATTAAACGGTGAATAAAACATGTACTCAGTGGTACATTTTCCAGTTTAAAAAACAAAATTGTCCTGGTGAAAAATGTAATAGACACACTATTAAATATATATATATATATATATATATATACCTGATTTTCAGCTTCATCCAACATTTTCTGAACAGCCTCCTACAAATGGTGTAAAGACATGGCTGGTGAAAATGTGTAGAGGTCAACATACTGCAGCATATCTGTTACTGTGTGTTAAGACCACATTCACAAGGACTGACATTTCAAAAGTTCTGGATGTTTGGAAAGAAATTTCACAGGCTGTTTTTCACATAAAGTAAAAGATACATCCTTGTAGTGGGAGCTGAAGGGTTTTTCTCTTTGTGTGTATCTTAGTTAAGGAGTTGGATGGTTGCTTGTACCACTCAGTCAAGGAAAAAAAGAACCAGGTGCAAAGCATAAAACACATTTTATAAAATAAACACTCTGCTGGTAAGATATGTTTAACTTTATGATTATCTGAACCTTCCCTTTTTGGATGGATAATATAAATAGTCACAATAAAGTAGAAGAGGATATATTTCTTATTTTTTCTCTATCCTCCTGAGGCCCGTATCACCTCTCTGCCTCGCTTCTCCTGCTGCTTCTGGTCTTTTTCCTCTTGTTCTCTCCTCTGCTGGGCCTCCCATTCCTCTTTTATCATCCGCTGTGAACACAAAAAGACATGATAAAGCCAGTGAATATTAACATTTTATTTAGATTAATTGGCCAAACAGGCTCGGGTACGCTGGTCAAAAGTGACGGCAGTAATCCCCTTTGTCAGGCTCCAATTATTTATATAATTTGGGAGTAAAATTGTCACTGCCACGGTTATTGTTGTTGAAATTTGAACCCTCTCTGTTTATTGCATTAGTGAAGGGGATTACTTTTCTGTCTTTGGACACACACATAGGATCAAGTCATTGTTGGTTTTAGTCTTTCCATGGTATTTGAAAACATTCTAAAGAATATCTCCAGAATGAACACTTAAGTCTTCAGTAAAGCACAGTAAAGCTTCTGTCTCCTGACCAGACCCTGAAACCCTACAGTACTTCATCAGTGTGAACACATACACATCTGTAATCTAGCTATGTTTACAAAGTGTAAATAAGTTTGTCTTGAATTGTCCACACTCCTTATGATGAACACAGACAGTAGATTACCTCCTCCTCCTCTTTCCTTTTCCTTGCAGCTTCCTCCCTCTCAGACCTCAGCCTGAATTCCTCCTGGGCAAGCCTCTCTTTTTCCAGCCACTCTTCGTGCAGCCGCAGTCTGAGAAAACAAGCCAGACACCACTCGGATACAATGACGATGAATAAAAACTGTGTAGGCAACGTGTCTGTGCTGCTTATCAGTGACGGGCCAGCTGCAGGACAGCAGAGTGATGTTGACCTACCTTTCCTCCTCAGCAATATAATTATAGTCACTATCTTCATCATTTATTTCTTCATCGACAGGCGCTCCATTTTTTAAACCTAAAACTGAGTGAATGTTGTGGTTAGTCTGGCTAAAGGTGCAGCTACAACTGTAGAAAACATTAAACCAACATGACAGCTATCTTCATACCATTTCCTCTGGCTTGGGCAAGAGCTTGCCGTTTCCGTTTTCTTCTCTCTTTCCTCAGAGCAGCCCTGCGTTGCTTTTGACTATGGTGAAAAATATTACATTTGCCATTACAGTGGTGACCAGGGTGAAATCTGTGTAGTGAAACTAAAGAAAAGACCTTATTTCACAGCAGACATTTTGAGGTGTAACAAAAAAGGTAAATTGCTGCATTACAATCTTTGCTGCCAAAGTCAAAATATCAGCTTTAAACGTTAAATATTAACTTGTCCTCCAAACAACTCAGTGAGTCAGTGATTGATAACAATGCAATCCAAACAGGAGTATGACAGACACACCTTGGGAACCACTGATGTGAGCATTCAGTCCTGCTCTAGGTGCAGTGCACCTTGAAGACAAAATACGGTCTTAAGTTACTGTGATAACGTTGTAGAGATGAATCAACACCTCCCTAACCCCTAATACAATCTCTGCATATACTGGGCAGCGTGTTATTAGCTTAGCGTTAGAGTGCTTTAAAAGTTTAATATATGTAATACACTATAAAATACACGGTATATGTGCAAATTGCAGTATAGTCACATAATTAACAGACTGTTAAAACATCTTTCTGCAGTCTAAAACGTAGGCATTATCGGTAACTTAAAATGTAACGTTGCTTTAGCTTTAAAAACGTATGTTAGCAGTTAGCTTACTAGCTATCACAGGACTAACGTTATCACATTGCATTTACGACACTGTAATAGCGTTTATTATGTTTATTATGCTATTGTGGTCCGCCACCCAGACATTAGTGGATCATCAAGTTACTACATGACTTAAAGAGAGATACATACCTTAACACGGGAGCAAAACTCAGTGGAGTTGATGTTGCCATCACAGTCAACGATAGCTAACGCTAGCTAGTTACTTAGCTCGGCTACTATTAGCATGTCAACGACTTTTAGCCTCGTTATTTCTTCTCATCCGCGTTAAAACAAATATTAGGCTAAATGTTCTCTTATTTGACAAGATATTTTCTAAGTGGGCTTGGTTTGTCAGAGTACTGACATAACTGAATAATTTCTGTTTGCCGTGAACCTTAGTTAGCTGCATGCGGATTTGTTAGCAGGAGCGGTACTGTGGAAACAAAATACTTCCGGGTTAAAACACAAAATACAGTTTTTCCTATTTGAGTAAAATTTAGAATTTGAGTATATTTTTGTTTTATCTTGTGTGCTCAAAAATAAAATTCATAGTAAACGTTCAGATAGTTTTGTACAAGCCAGGGGATAAAAGCTCCTTTTAAGTCAGGCTTAATTGACCATTCAAATTAAACCAAATGTATCAAAAATCGTTGTTCATTGCTTTTAACATCTTTATTGAATAACTTTACATCAAATAAATTGATTTGCACTTTAGATAGCGACTACATTCCTATTGATAAAATACAGTATATGGTGAAAAAATATGTCAACAAGAAAGCAGTTTTTGTAACCAAAAAACTTACCAAAAAAAATAAGAACAATAAGTTTTGTCAAGTGGTTTAAATCCCCCCCACACAAGTCTTAAAATAGGAAAGCATCTGTACTGTAACATTGTTTGTGACTTCCTGGGCTTGCTAGTGGATTGCACACACAAACACACTTTATGTTCACATTTCAACACAGATGCACTCTAAAAACTCTGTTTGAAACTGGAGTATTTTGTCATGTTTCCAATACCGCCACTCAGCAGGTGGCAGCTCCCTCTCCAAAAATAGCAACTGCTAATAACACAGAGCAGTACTTTGCAAGTCCTTTTATTTAGGCACCCTTGATATCCCTGGCACTCTCTCTCTCCCTGCCACTCTCTGTCATTCAATCTTTTTATCTGGCGTTGGTCTGAGGAAGAAGGCAGGCCTGGAACAGCAGCGGTAGCAGAGAGCCTGAGGCACCACAGCATAAAGGACATTGATCAGCAAGAAGACAGGCTGACTGTCAGCAGGCACTCTGTAAGAGAACGGCGTCCGTGTGTGAAGAGACGCACCGATATGAGAGAACTGGGCCTGTGAAGTGAAGCAGAGAGGGGGAAATGGGAAAATGACAGTGGTGACTAAAAGCTTCACAGTTAGTTTATTCACACTAACAGGAACATTGTTTTTCTCACTTACTCATAAAGATTTTGCATAGCATCTTGCACAATACAACTGCATGAAGATGATGTCTCTCTGATATGTGGAAAAAAAGTCCACATATGAGGATACATTTTTCATGAAGGAAAAACACAATCTCTTACACACCCTTAAATTTCACCGCACTTAGATGTTTAGTGCCAAGGCATATTTGTTTCCAGGTGCAGTAGTCCACCTCAATGAAGTTAATTTTTAGTTATAATTTCCCTGATTCATGTAATAATAATAATAATAATCCTTATTTGTAGAGCACTTTTCAAAAACAAGTTACAAAGTGCTTTAACAAGTGTAAAGACAATAATACCCAAGACACAATAATACAAAAAACAATACAAGATAAAAGCATGAAAACATTGAAAAGACTAAAATACAGATAAATATAAAATTAGTAAAATACAATAAAATAAAAAGGGATAAAATAAAGTCAAATAAGATCGGGAAAGGCTCTCCTATAAAAGTATGTTTTAAGAAGGGACTTAAAAGAGTTCACTGACTTAGCCGACCTGATTTCCTCGGGCAGGCTGTTCCAGAGCCTCGGGGCCCTGACAGCAAACACTCTGTCCCCTTTAGTTTTCAGTCGAGACTCTGGAACAGACAACAGACCTCTGCCCGAGGATCTCAAGGTGCGTGCTGGTGTGTATGGGACTAAAAGCTCAGAAATATAACAAGGCGAGAGGCCATGAAGAGCTTTAAAAGTGATAAATAGAATTTTAAAGTCAATTCTAAAACATACTGGGAGCCAGTGTAATGAAGCTAAAATAGGAGTAATGTGGTCATATTTCTTTGTTCTGGTTAAAAGCCTGGCAGCTGAGTTC